>NW_015386389.1:335073-341964 GCF_001527695.2 Protobothrops mucrosquamatus
TCTTCTTCTTCTTCTTCTTCTTCTTCTTCTTCTTCTTCTTCTTCTTCTTCTTCTTCTTCTTCTTCTTCTTCTTCTTCTTCTTCTTCTTCTTCTTCTTCTTCTTCCTCCTCCTCCTCCTCCTCCTCCTCTTCTTTCTTTCTTTCTTTCTTTCTTTCTTTCTTTCTTTCTTTCTTTCTTTCTTTTTTTCATCTCTTCTTGAAAATGTATGCCGTTATACATCTATCCCCCATGGTGTAACTGTATAACTGAACATTGAAAGATAACATTTCATCACTGATGGTGGTCAGCCTTGCAATTCAGAAAGCAGCATGAAAGCAAAGTAGTCAACATTATCACTGGATCTATTTCCTGAACAGCACCACTACTTTGCTCTTTTGCCAGAGCTCACTGACTCAATTCACCCAGGCATTCATGAATGAGAAGTCTCTGGATGACGTGTAGCAGCCAAAAGAAAAATCACCATGGGCCTCTACAGAAAGATCCTTCTTCAGCTTTGCAGTGCCATTCACTTGTTCACTCATTCATTCTCCAGCAGCTTTTAGTTCCGTTGAGCAGCAAAGAGGAGCATGAAATTCACAAGCAAAGATGGAATGCTTCACCAGAAGACAGCAGTTGTGTCTAGAGAATAGACAATTACACAATTGGTGCTAGTGAATAGCCAAGAGAAACTGTGGAAGGGGCTACAATGCTGGAGTGCCCCTAGTTTTCAATTCAGATACCCAGCGTCACAATCACCAGAAGCTTTAGGACAAAGACCAGCTATAGTTCAGAGGTTGCTGCTATGAATAGCTACCATTGAATAGCTGTAGGAATTCCCCATAATAAAAGAACAGTTCCTGGTCTGCACTACTTAAATCACAAATGGAGAATCATGATTAAATGTGTTTTTTTTATGGAAAACACAGAAAAGTAACTGGCTTGGGAAAATCTTGTAGTATAGCTTTTTTTAATATACATGGCAGTTTTCAATATATAGAAAAATTACTCATGGAGGAAGAGTCACATAGTTCCTAATTCAAGTTGGAATCATTGCTATCCAGGAATAATTCTACTAGAATGAATCTTAAGGTAACTGCGTATTAAAAGAACAGGGAATAACTATTGATTGGTGGCCATATTTACAGCTGCAATCTAGATACAAGAAAGATGTGGAAGAGTATGGAATTGACATGGAACTAAAACAATTAGACAAACTATTGGTAGGCCCTGAAGGAAAATTAATATCTAAAATATATAACTATTTATTAGAATTTGATAGAGTAGAGAAGATAGTGAAAGAACCGATGGTTGCATGGGCAAAAAACATAGGGCACAATATAGAATTAGAAGATTGGGAAAGAATTTGGAACAAAAATTACAAAATAACAAAATCTGCTGCATATAAGGAAAATCAGTATAAAATGTTATACCGTTGGCACCTAGCCCCTGCAAGATTGGCCAAAATGTATCCGAACCAAAGCCCAAAATGTTGGAAATGTAACTATCATCAAGGTACCTTCTTTCATGCTTGGTGGCTGTATCCTGAAGCGAAAAAATATTGGACTAAGATACAAGGGTGGCTACAAGAGCTAACAAAATGTCAAATAGAATTAAACCCGGAAACATTTCTCCTGGGAATACTTAAAAAGAAATTTGATAGGAAAATAAGATATCTGATTCTACATATATTAACTGCGGCAAGAATTGGAAGGAATGCAATATACCACCAGAGGGATTGATCATTCAGAAAATATATGAATGTGCCAAAATGGACAAACTCACTCTAGAATTAAAAGAAAAAGATGATTCGGAATTTTATGCGGCTTGAGAAAAATGGTATACCTGGATAGACAATAGAAACAAAAATTGGAAATATACATAAGGCTATTGTGGGTTAGATATTGAATGTATATAGTGTATATATTGTATAGAATGTTGATCCGAAGTATATAAAAATGACACAGTCTGCTGAATATGTACTAGAGCTGTACAAAGGAAAATGGTAATAAAAATATTATATATAAAAAAAAGAATCTTAAGGTAACTGGGAAGAGTATTTATTTTGAATATTTTATAATTGTCCAGATTATAGCTCGCCCTATAAGCAGCAAATGAAAAGAGCAGGAGAAGGAAGCTATAATAGATTCTTACTAACTTGTTTTGGGCTTAGTTTCTTAAATTAGAGAACAGATGAAATGCAAATTAATTATAATGATGGTTCAGCCAAGGATGACTTATCAAGTTCAGCTAAGTGTCAATCTCTGTTTGTTTGCTATGTAAAGATATAGATGGATCATTTATAACTGGGAGACGATGTGAATCTTCTTGTGGTTTTATTTTATTTTTGCAATTGTACATTTGTAGATCAGTTTCAACAATAATCTGTACTCTTGTGTTTGTGTGTATGTGTTTGCATGTATGGGTATATGCGTGTGTTTAAAAAGTATCTGTCTTCTTTGGAATATGTTTTTCAACATGTTTTTATATGCAGTGTGTCAACTAAACTTAGCTTTCTACATATAGAAACTTAAAATATGCATTTTTGTTCAAGTTTTTTTGAGCCAATTTGAATAGCAAATATGAGAGATATGCAAAACTTCTTCTTAAATGCTTCTTAAAAAATAGGTTTTAAAAGCTGCTAATTTTATTTATTTTATTTTATTTATATTTGGATTTATATCCCGCCCTTCTCCTCGCGGACTCAGGGAGGCTGACAATCAGTTAAAATACATAAATAACAATACAAATTTAAAATTAATTAAAAGAAATATTTAAACTTTGTCCAATTAAAATGTAATTAAAACCCCTCTAAAAATTACCCTAGGCCAGTCCTGCAAGCTGGAATAACCAAGTCTTAAGGGCGCGGCGGAAGGAAGGGAGATCAGGGATGACCCTGATCTCTGGGGGNGAACCCCACAAGTTAGGGGCCTTGGGGTCGACCTCTGTCCCCCTGCCAATACAGACTGCGTATGGTCGGTGAGGAAGGAGGAGAACCACCGCATCACAGTGCCTCCCACTCCCAACCCACCCAACCGCCGCAGCATGATACTGTGGTCCACAGTATCAAAAGCCGCTGAGAGGTCCAAAAGAACAAGGACAGAGGAATAGCCCCTGTCCCGGGCCCTCCAGAGATCATTTACCAACGTGACCAATGCCGTTTCCGTGCTGTATCCCGGCCTGAAGCCCGACTGGAGAGGGTCTAGATAGACCGTTTCCTCCAGGTGCCGGGGAAACTGCTGTGCAACCACACTCTCAACAATACATGTTGTAACACACTGAAAATTGTTCTTAGTATTGTCTTTTTGTATTAGAAAACAAACCGAGAAAATTCTAATTCTTCAGTGGCATTATATCTGTGGAGATTTTCGGTCATCCAGGTCATTGTTATCTCAAAGGTGCTTTTTCAACAGGACTGTTTTTTCCTTGAGAAAGGAGAAGAAGTTTTGCTTCTTATCCAATAAACTTCATTAGTTCTGCCAGGATGGTGGGGGCAATGGAAGGATTAGTTCTGACAGCAAGGGGAGAGGGGTTGGAAGGATCATATTTCTTTGTAGTCATCTGGTCATTGGTTCTCTACCAGAGAGCTTTTGAGGCCATGGGAATTTATCTTTGCTCTCAGCATCACCTGTATCAGAGTGCAAAAGGAGATGGAATCTACTTAGAACTGCTGAAAGGGCTCCTTCGTAGACAGGAGATGGGGTTTGTCTTATCCTTCCCCCACTGTTGAGAGAGGGCTGCTCAATATTAACATAAATAGCTTCTTTCACCCCTCTTTCAAACCAATGGTCCTCTCCATCCAGAATGTGGATTTTGGACTTTGGACTTCAGCTTGGTCTTCTGCATTCTTTAAAATATTAGATGTATATGTTAAGCAACAAACTTTAGATTTACCTTGACCATAAACTAAACTAAACTAAACTAAACTAAACTAAACTAAACTAAACTAAACTAAACTAAACTAAACTAAACTAAACTAAACTAAACTAAACTAAACTAAACTAAACTAAACTAAACTAAACTCTGGAGATCTCTGTTAACAATCAGTTAATCTCAGCTCACCTGAATTCATTTAACTAACAAAACACAAAAGGTTTCTCTAATTGGAGTCTGAAACCTAATGTAAAATGTACTAAGGTCCAAGTACTGTGATGTTTAGTCTCATAGTAAAATAATGAATTGAG
This sequence comes from Protobothrops mucrosquamatus, assembly GCF_001527695.2. Classification (NCBI taxonomy): domain Eukaryota; kingdom Metazoa; phylum Chordata; class Lepidosauria; order Squamata; family Viperidae; genus Protobothrops; species Protobothrops mucrosquamatus. The sequence continues at coordinate 339,234 of NW_015386389.1, forward strand.
AAACATGCATTCATACCATATTTTTGTGTGCCCACAAATTCTTTTTTAAAATCAACATCTATATCAAATAGGAGAAAGTATATATGCTTGAATATCAATATTTTTTTTTCAGTTTTACATTATTCACCAAAAAATTCATTTTGCTCCTCTTTATTTTATTAAAATGTTGCAAGTCAATAACAGAGATCACAGTGAATGGAAATATAGACATTTAATCTATCAAGCTTAGACAATATACTTTCTCTTTTGAATTTGAATTGCTATTGATTTTCTTCTTTATGAGATGGCAGTATGATAGTTACTTGTTCCTTATATTATTCAAAAGACAATTGCATTCTTATATTCTAAGTATCTCTTCCAGCCCCCTGTAATATTTGCTAGGTTATCAAAATTTCTGGGGCTTTATATAGAATATCAGAGTTGGAAGGGACCTTACAGGTCTTCTAGTCCAACCCCTTCCTGAAGCAGGACACTCTGAAGCAGGACCACTTCAGACAGGTAGCTGACCCTCCCATCACATCTCCACTTCTTCATTCCTCAGTGCTCTGTAGCATCTTATCCAATCAAGAATTAAAAACATACCCACTGTTATGTGACAAAAATAGGCTTTTCTCAAAAGGGAATTGTCCAAATATTCATGAAGGATGTATCTTTGTCTTATTCCTTCATTTTGTGTTTTCCGTTGGAAAATGTGGAATGTTTCTGAGACATTTGAAATCTTAGTACTTGCTTTGGCAATTTTTGCCATCCTTAATGATGGATAGTAGAATTTTATTCTTGTAAACTTTGGAGATATGTATGTATGTATGTTATAACTTTCTTAGCCCTCTTTGAGATGTCTTTGAAAATAACAATTCTTCCATGAAATAAGTACAACAAAATCTCAAATCCCTCTTACTTTTCATATATTCAGCAATGGGAATAAGATGATTGTGCCTCCTAGCCATTTTTGATTATTACATTCCCTGCAGGCCATAAGCTGGTTACAAGTATGAAGGGAGAGGAATACATGAATATTCCCTAAGCGAGAAATCACAGTTTCTATTTATGTGGAACAGAGTCACCTCATACATTTGAATACATTATACACATCTGCCAAGGGACTTGCCAATAGATACACCCATCTGCATGTAGATATGCCCCTATTCCTGCTTATGCATTCACTGCATGTTTTGGGATCATAATGTAGATTACATTCCTATTTCCTAATGCAGGAAAATACATATTATGTTTCTAAAAGAGAAAAGTTATGTTGAAAAGCTACAGCTGCAAATGAAGATGATCACACTAGTCAGACAAAAAGTTCTCTGCATTATATCATTCTTTCCTGGTCTTTTTCTAGACATATCATAAAACTAGTCATTGAAAGGAGTTGGTTGTTTTTCTAAAAAAAACAATACTTCTATTGCTGATCCAGTGACCTTTAAGGAAAAAAAGTAGGATTTATCTCAAAAATGTTCATCTTAGTCTTAGAGCTATGGCTAATGCAAATAAAGGACAATATTTGTGACTCAGGATTGAACTGTGGGGTCCCTGGTGCTATCTGAGCTTGGTAAATAATAATAATAATAATAATAATAATAATAATAATAATAATAATAATAATAATAATAATAATAATAATAATAATAATAATAATAATAATAATAATAATAATAATAATAATAATAATAATAATAATAATAAAATGAGCTTGATAAAATGAGCTTGTCCTCATTTTATGATCCATAAAAAAACGAGAAGTTTGTTCTCACTTTTTATGAATGGTAAAACGAGAGCAAACCCCACTCCTCAATAGGACTGATCATGTTACCTAGTTTGGTAATGAAATGTCTGCAACCCAAGCTCAGAGAGCACCAAGGATCCCACAGTTAAGGCTAATCTTTGCGGCAAGTGGTGGATGGTTCTTTTTTCTTTTTCATTTCTTTAGTGAAAAGATCTTGTTTAAATTTAGTGAAAAGATCTTGTTTGTGTCAAGTGATACTTTATTGCCCACATGGATTGACAATATCACCCCTTGATATTCCATCATGAATGCTTGACAGAGTAATGATAATTATAAAAATGAAGAATACTAATCCTTTGGAGGTTGTTGTTGTTTTTTAAAAAATCTTTAAACTGAAAGCATGCTGAAATAACAATACTGAAAGGTCAACAACTTCATGAAATCCAACTGCTAGTATATAGATCAGGGATCTTCAAACTTGGCCCTTTTATGACTTGTGGACTTCAACTCCCAGAATTCCTCAGCCAGCATGCCTGGCTCAGGAATTCTGGGAGTTGAAGTCCACAAGTCATAAAAGGGCCAAGTTTGGGACTTCCGGTGGCAGGCGACCTTGTCGGACGCAGCTGTAGCTGCCTCCCGCCTGTTTCTGCGTAAAAGCCATATTGACAGCTAGCATCAGCTGTCAAACGGCTTGATACCTTTCCCCTGGGCAGAGGGGGATAGGTGAGCTGCCCGGGGTAGGAGTTGAGTTCCCGAGTCATCCCTTGTGGACGATGTAGGTGAGAACTCCTCCGGAGCCCCGGGCTTTCTCCGCGATCCAGGACGCCTTCGCGTTAGCGAAGCTAGAAGCCGCCGCCACCGCTGCAACTTAAAGAGAACTGTGAGTTTTTTCCTGTAAGCAGACGAACCGACCCTGGAAGTTTGCTTTTTTTCTTGGACTTTACTCTAACTTGGATAAAGTTCTTCCCTGTACTTGAGGTGGACTGAGGGAAAGTGAACTTAAAA
>NW_015386389.1:343593-366914 GCF_001527695.2 Protobothrops mucrosquamatus
GAGAAGATGGATTGTTTATATACAAAAGAAGCATAGAATAGTGGAATATAATTTAGGTTTTTAATTAACTGGTTCTTTTTTATGTATATATTTCTCTTATTCATGCAGAATTTATATACCTTGTGGAGTTAGAGATATTATTAATTGTTTACTTATATTTGAATATTATCCTGGGATTAGGTTTGGGAAGTCTCGGGGGTGGGTGGGTGGGGGATGTGGGTTTTATATTATATTTGTGTTATATTTGTATGTTTTCTCTTTGTGATGAAAATAATAAAAAAAATTATTGATAAAATGGCCAAGTTTGAAGACCCCTGATATACATGTTGAGATTAGAGATAGAGGGAAAGAGGGATGACATCTACAGGAAGTCTTTATTGAGATTGGCGATAATAATGGAATCTGAATGTACTGTGTCTCTCCTCCTTCTTATGCACCAGTGAATAAGAGAGTTATTTGCCTGAAAGACTTCTGAATATATCTTGTTTGCCAGGCCATAAGAGAAACCGCTTTGCCTATGTAATGGTTTTTGCATAGAATGTGTAATAGATCGCTCCATGCCACTACAGTACCCTCAGAAAAACTATCTAGTGTAAGAACTTTGCCTTAAAATAATCATGCAGTGTTAAAGTCATCCTACAACCAATAGATTTTATTCCATGTTATTGTTGCTGGCCCAGACTTCCACATATGGACAGTGAAGCTGTGTTAACAGTCTCTAATAGTGTTTCACCTATAATGGATGAGAGAGAGATCACTGAACTCTTGAAGAAAATCTGCTGTACTGCATTTTACTCCAATTTTCCATCTTCTGTGAGATAAATGGAGACAGGGCAGCAGATAAATATGCAGAAAAAGATGCCTTAGCCATATCTAAAAAAATTCTCTGAACTTAATCTTTTATACCAAACAATGTGTAAATTCATGTAGCTGCTATGGACATCTGATATGAATTTTCCATATATAGTAAGCCTCTATATCTGTCTTTCCCACAAAACTAGCAATCAACAAAGGAGAAAGAGTGTCTATCACCTGGAAATATTGCACAATTTGTCAAATCCATTTGGTCCTTGTTTCTAAATGTCACCATAGGAGACGGGAGAAACCCTAAGGCTCTCAAGTAAATGGAGTAATGCATATGAAAGTCCTGTGAGATATAGGTGGTTTTTTTTTTCTTTCCCCAAGTTATTCAAAAAGGGAGGGCAATTAACTGATAGGCACAAATATTTTAAAGGTCATAAAAAATAAAACTCTGATAATCATCATCCATTAATTGCAAATTTCAGAAAGTCGGATAACTAAAAAGCTAGTGAACTCGCTACAACATGATGTTGTAAGTTAGATAATGATGGGATTTCAGCAAGCAACAGAATAACAACAATACCTCATTACAAAAACACAGCCTGAACTTGCTGAGAAAAGGGTACAAGCAAGATCCTAAATGGGGAAAGAATAAATGACATAAAAAGCCCAGTGAGACTTAAAACATCAAACAGCCTCAATTCATCATAAAGAATGGTGCTAAATTCCAAAGCATTTAATAATAAAAAAGAAATATGACAAGCTACTCGCACTGACTAAAAACTAATGTGAGCCAAGATGAAATGTATCATTAGTGTGATAAGAATGGGAAACAGCATTATTCTTGCACAGAGCAATTATAAGAGGAAAGTGACGTCAATGGTACTTTATACACAGATCCCAAAACCTCTCAGGAGATATTTTCTCAAATTATATAACCGTGACTGTGTAGAAGGTTCTATACTAAATGTCAGTATATGTTTGTGAACACAACTGATGTTTCAAACACAACTGTTTCCTATTGTAATAGAACACAGCTGACTTAAATTCCATCTAAGAACTCTGTAATACTGAACTTCAGTTCCCAAAGTCTTAAACTTTAATTTCCTGCTTTAAAGCTGCATGAAAATAAACTTACTTTCCTGGATGAAGTGTCCATATTGCAGTGCGGAATTCATCACTGTAAGCGTACACTTGTCATACTCAAGAAGCGTAGATAACAGTTGGCATTAATAATTTCTGTCTTCTGCAATGCTTCCCTGCCATGTACATGAATACATAGTCCATCTAGGTGATCCAACAGAATATAATCTAATTAACTTTTAAAGTGCCACTTTGGGAGCATTTAAAGTTTAAATGAGAAGGAGAGCCAATCAAAGTATGGAATTGCATAGGCATTTCTTCATTGTCAAATACTTCTCAAGACTTCTTATTTTTTTCCACTTCACAAACAGGACTTTCTGATAATAGATAAGATAAATAAATGGATGACATAATAAGCATTCAGCCAGATTTGTTCTGCGCACAATTTACAGTATTTTAAAGAGAGTGTCTAATAAATACAAGAGAAACAGCTATTAAAGAATGAGTAACTTGGGTGATGTTCTTCTCTTTGATTTCCCACTTTGTATCTTTCATCATACCTTGTCTCTGTTTATCCCATTTGAGCTTTTGTTGATAAAGTTTTCAGTAATTTGCAATAGATGAGCAGCACCTATAGCAATAATAAATTACATTCCTGCGTAAAATTATGCTAATGAAATGAAGAGTGGAATTTGGTTTAGGATATCAACAACTGCTTGTGATCAGTTTTTTTTTTAATACTGCAGATATTCTTTGGCACTAGCCCGATGAATCTAAAGATATGACATAAACTAAAATTGATACTTCGGGTATAAAAGCTACAACAAGCTATATTTATTTGTTCATGGATTCTGCTTCTTCATAAAATGATGAACTTTGCCTTTGCTGATCGACAAGAGTCCTGCAAGATTTGATAGCTCCCTTCTAGGAGAAATAGAATTCTTCCTTTCTAGTAGAAAGTGTGAAGATAGAATCAATAAAGATTTTTTTTCCTTCTTAGAAAAGGAAAGCCATTAAAACCAAAGTTAATCTCTTGATCATCATGTTGCAGACTCAATGGCATATGTATTTGAAATAGAAAGAATTTAAAAGTTTTTCAGATTTTCATGATAGAAGTCACCAAGACCTGGAACTGACATTTTAATGAATCTGTTCATTTTCATAGGGAGCAACTAGGGAGGGAGGGAGAGAGGGAGGGAGGGAGGGAGGGAGGAAGGAAGGAAGGAATTATGATGAAACTTGAGCCACAAACATTAGACACAAGAACTGACTGCTTCAAAAGTCTTCACTCTGTAAATAACTAAGTCCTTCCTTTCCATTATAAAGGGCTTGAGTTGAAATAAGATTCATCAAGTTATTAAAACACAGTAGGTTAATTTTGTACTATGCATTATGCTAAGCTTTGGTTTAAAAAGTTCAATACAGTCAGCAATGTTGGACATTTGCTCAGTTGTAATGTAATTTATAGAAAGAGACATAATAGAAGTATTTCACACCTTCTTCCCTATTAAATCCATATTTATGTATTTACACGTTTTGCTGGAACATCTAGATTTCTTCTGAATAATATTATAAGAGGTAAGAAAAATGTCACCCCAAATTAAGCTTAAAAATTAAAATAACTTTAGAAAATTCAAAGAAAGAAGACTTCCATTTCACTTCATCCTTCAACTGATCAGTATGGTTTCCCTGATTCTATAAAGGGATATTTTTTTGGGGGGAGAAGTTGTCTTTTGTCTTAAAATTGTTAAGGAGGTTATGTCTGATTCAGTAGTAGGATTAAATGGATTAATATAACTAGCACTGTTAACAGGAAAAAAAGCTAAACAAGGCTTTTTTGGAGACTGAGGCAGTATTCAGATGGTTCAATAACTTGGAAATTAATTTATGAGGTAGACATTATTTACATTACAATGTCAATATTATAAAGACAGAGAAATCTCTTGGAGCACACCCACCAATTTCTAATACCCTTTTTCTTCTGTGCTCAGAAGAACAGTCCATGAATTTCAATCTGCTTGCAGAAAGGATTGAGCCTCTTTGATGTTTTGGAAGTCCATTCCACGTGGTCTGGTTTCCTTATTATCACAGAGATTATTATATGGGGTGCCTTTGAGTCAGTCTTGACTCCTGAAGAGAGCCTGGACCTGGAGTTTTTTTGGCAAGATTTGACAAGTGGTTTTCCCTTGCCTCCTTATTAGGGTTGGAAAAAAGTCACTGTCCCAAGGTTACCCAGCTAGACCAGTGGTGGGATTCACCCAGTTCACACCGGTTAGGCAGAACCCGTAGCTAAATTTTGTTGAGTTTGGAGAACTGGCTGAACCCACACGGCTTCTGGAAGTCCATTCTAGGTCTGGGAGGCCTGGAGGAGGCCTCCCAGGCCTAGAATGGCCCATAGGAAGTGTGTGGATGTCACTTCCGGAAGTCCATTCTAGGCCTCAGAGGCCCAGGCCTGCATCCACACAGACAACTGGTTGTTCAGGTATTTGAATCCCACCACTGAGCTAGACTCATGGCTAACATGGGACTAGAACTCACATTCTTCCAGTTTCTAGTTGGTGCCTAACCACTACATCAAACTGGCTCTCGTTTTTCAATATTTCAGTATCCAACTTCAGATGAGCAACTACAATTTGCAATAGCAAGTGGGACAATAGAAGTGGCTGCATTTCACTACAGTGATGTGTGGGGAAATTTACAAGCACTGCTGGCCTGCCTTGGCTCTTAATTATTAGCCTCCCAACTAACACCAGAATTAAAACAGGATAGAAAATTTGGAAAAGGGATGGAAATAAAGGATGATCATGTTGGAAGGGTAGTTAAGACTTGGTGGGAGATATAGGGCTTATTTGTCATCTGCACTATACTAGCTGAGCAGTGATTGGCTGAGATTTCTCTCTTTTTTTTTTCCTATTATCCAGGAAGGACACCTTCTGATTGGCTCTCAGCCTGGGTAGTTGCTGGTGACTTGCAGTATAGAAGTGCTTGTGATGTCTCTATAAGTAAAATGGGAGGAATTGCTCATTTGGGTCCTACTTTATTTTAGTAGTGAAATTAAAGGATCTGGATGCCTGGAAGTGCTCCTAACTAAATTAAAATATCATCTCTCCTATGCATGAGAGAAAATGATTTAAAAAAAAAAACATTTGCAACTACGACAGAACAAATAAAGCTGTTAAGCACAAAGAAATCCTGAACAAATGTTCGTACTGAATATGTTGTTTCTCATTGGCAGTTTTTCATTGTTTTGCAAATATATGCAAATGTTCTTTTTCTTTTAAAGTAAATCACAATTATATATTGTTGACTATAACCTGTTATGAAGTTATTCAGCTGTTTATTTTTCCATTGCCTTACACATGATTTCCAGCACTTTATGTCCTCCATCTCAGACAGCATTGACAAAGCCTGCAATTTCCCCTAATTTCCTTTAATTCACATTGTGGACACATTCAGCTTGGCACTTACATTATTAATTTAAAAGGATGACAGCATAAAGTTGCAGAGAGGAATCTTTTTCTCTTTTATGTTTATTGAATAGGACAGCTTGTTAGTATTCCAAAGTTGAATGTCCAAAATTTAGACAATATCAACACTGGTATGTTGTCAATAATCACATGCTTGAAAGGAGAGAGGGGGGAGGGAGAAAGAGAGAGAGAGAGAGAGAGAGAGAGAGAGAGAGAGAGAGAGAGAGAGAGAGAGAGAGAGAGAGAGAGAGAGAGAGAATTGAGCATGTCTATTTTAATGAAAAGAAGAACTAGGGGTGATATGATAGCAGTGTTCCAATAATTATGGAGCTGCTACAAAGAAGAGCACCCAAAACACATAAAGAAAGTCATGTGATTGTGGTTACTGGTTTGTTTTTATCCTTTCCCTCATAGATAACCTGTCTCTGGCCATTTTGTTTTTACAAACTGTGTGTGTGTGTGTGTGTGTGTGACTGTTTCTGTGATAACATATGGGGTGTTTTTAGAACAGGCCTGTCATTTAATTTGATTTTAGCATAGAAATTATTTATTTATTATTGTGGTTTTTAGTATTGCCTGTTCACCGCCCCGAGTCCCATAAGGGAGATAGGGCGGTATATAAATTTAATAAATAAATAAATAAATAAATATGAATGTCGCCAGAAATTTGGGCTAGGAGTTGCAGCATTGCAGTTCACAAAAGGTGACCCAGTCAAGGATTATCAGGAATGTCAGGATTAGCAATAGCATCTAGGTGCTATGCTCTACAGTGCTATGTAACCACCATAGCACTGTAGAGCACACACTGGGTCGTTTGCAATGTGGAAATATTATTTACATATTGCCCCCAACAATATGGGTCCTCATTTTACCGACCTCAGAAGGGTGAAAGTCTGAGTCAATCTTGAGTCCCATCAGGATCGAACTTCAGGCTGTGGGCAGAGTTTGCCTGCAATTTACTGCACTTTAACCACTGCACTACTAGGGCTCATAGGAATGCTGCAATAAAGATCAAACAACAATGCAATCTGAAAATCTCTTCAATAATTTTGATATGATTGGATATCTTTCCTCTTTATTCATCTAAATTTATGTCAGCTTTGCTGGCTGAGGAATTCTGGGAGTTGAAGTCCACAAGTTTTAAAGTTGTCAAGGTTGAGGACCCCTGATTTATGTGATTATCCCCCCCACACACACACATACACACTGTATGGACACCAAAATGGATGTCTGAGTGCAAGTTTGTGTCAATGCATATATGCATTTTCCATGATGGATTAAAGAAGATAAGATAAGATAACCTTTATTGTCATTTTTTTTACTCTGGGCACAACGGCACCCATCAAAAATGAAATTTAGTTGTCCACTCTCAAAGTGAAACACATACATGGCACACACCTAAACATACTATGTACAACAAATCTAAAACTATAAGAGGGCATTTCAAATTTTGACTGATATATAAATACAACCACTTTTCAATAACAACTAAATTGAGAATTGCATTGGGACATGTGCATAATATGTATTATTTGTTGGTACATTTTAATGCATCAGACTTTTAATAACACAAACTAAAATGTAACATTGATTAATCGTTCCATTCCCCTGATAACAACCATTCATAATTTTCCATAGGAACTTGATAAAATGAAGGTTGAGGTTTTGGGTTTTTTTAATTGTATGTGTGTGTTTTGTTATGCTATGGAACATTTTTTTTCAATTTATTTCTATTACATCTGGTCAGATACAGAACCCTACAGAACCATTATTTCACAAATACTGTATAAATAAGGTGTACTGCACAAAAGAACAACGATACATATCCATTAACTATTTTAAAAAAATCCTGATACCTAGCTTATTTATTTATTTTTCACAAGAGGTCTTTTGAAATGTTGTCTGGGAACAGTCCTTGAACAAGCAAATGTAAAGGTGGAGATAAAAGAAATGAGACCTTAAAAGTGATTTATTGAGGCCATACTGTACAATACAACAGCAACTAAACTTGAAATATGCAAGTGTGCGGGTGAGGGTGTATGTGTGTGTTTGCAGTGTGCATTTTTAAATAGTTATTATAACACGTGAATGCTAAAAGAATATAAAAAATGCAAGCCAAATTTTATATGTGCATAAATATGCAAGTAAAATACTCAAATTAAGTAAAGTACTATGTTCGACCAAATCTGCTTTTTGAGCTGGGTAAAGGAAGAAGCATTCGTCTACATAATAAAGAATAAAAATTAAGATGATTTTGTACTGCAAATAGCTGAGAAAAAGTATTTTTGTAGCTGCTTTTTAAAATATTCATTAATCTCTTATTCATATGCTTGGGAACAAAGGAAAATTCATTGCAGGTTTTTTTTTTAAAAAAAATAAGATTTACTTTAAAAATGCTTAATCCCTTCTTCTCTGATAAATTCTACAACATTTATTGAGTTTATTAATTTATATTTGTACATACTGTCTTGACATTTTTGACACAGATTTTAACTTGAAGACTGCTAATAAAGTGAAAAGAGGCAACACACATTTTTCAGGATGAGTAATAAAGCATATTAAAATAAAACTTTCTGCAATATTATTTCCTCTTTTTCCATCATAATGCTTCTTTGTTTTTTAATGATTTTAGAAAGAGAAAATTTTAATTTTTATCCATATTCAATCGATGCATTTTGATTAAGGAGAAGGAAAGAGTAAGTTGGATATTCTTTTATTTGTATTCTTAAAATAAAATGTTCTCTACTCTTTTTTTTTTTTTTAATCACAGGGCACGCTAACAAATAAAAGATTGTCCTCTCCTGGTTATGTTTGAAAATAATGCAATGCATTGGAATCCCAAATGAAATGTGATCACTATTTATCACAAAACCTAGCCAGTACCAGTAGGGTCAACTGTGTGCAAATTCCATAAATCACACAAAAGTAATTCACACCTCCAATCACTTTTCCTGAATTACGATGCTTTCAATAGGGTCTAGGGCCTAGGCCTTCACAAATTAGATGCCAGCAATCAAGATGAGTCCACTCTAGCAGTTGTAATGTGCTCTTTTGACCTCACATAGCTTCCACCCAGCGATGAGTCAACAACTCTTCTCTCATTATCTCCTTATTTAGACAAAATATCTCATTCTATGATCACATATTTCTCCCTTGTGAAACCTTTAATCTTGGAGAGATGGAGATAGGCACACCAGGACCTAAACAGGTGCTCCATCTTTTTTTTTATTTTGCTGAGCTGATAAATTTGTTGCACAAGATTAATTTAAGAAAGGATTTTTTTCCCCTCCAAGGGATAGGTTCAGTGATTTCTTTTTTTAAGTTACAGAATTAAAAAGTATTATGTTATCATATCTGCTCAAAAATGAACTCACTTTGAGAGATAGCAGTGTTTATTTATCTCTTACTTATTTGTTGATTAGTTTCATTTCAACTAAATCACTGAAATGTTATCCTTCAGCTAATTCAGGTTTTATTGTGCTTCAGATTATTTCAAAAGAAAAAGAAATCAGTAATTGAACATTAAAAACTAAGCAAAGCTAAAAATAAGAGCCAATTCAATTTTTAAGTGAAGCAACATTTCACAAGAACAACTGTTTTTGTTTCTTTTATGCCATAAATTAAGATTGGTAATGAACCTGAAAGTACATTGTTAATGTCTGCCTGAGTTCATTACCTCAGATCAGTGCTTTTTTTTTGTAAAAAAAAAAAAAAGGTGCCAGAACTCACACATGTCATACAACTCACCTTGCCTACCCTCCAAGGTTCCATCCAAAAAAGGTGCTGGAATTCTGTTCTGGGTGTTCTATGACAAAAAAAGCCCTGCCTCAGATATTCTAGGCTACCACTGGGTTTATCTAGTTAACTGTTCAGTTTATTTTAGTTTTCTATAATGGGAAACTAAATGATAAAGACTCTTGATGACTTTAACTTGAAACTCCATAAAAGCTTTAAGTAACCTATTGGATGCAGCCAGTTCCAGAGGGTGAACCAGTCAAATATTTTATGACCTGTGCAATAGATAATGAGCATTGCCCACTAATTACTATCATGAAATCTCCAAATGACCATGATAATGAGATAACAGAAATCAGGTCTAGAGTCTAGACCAGGGGTCTTCAAACTTGGCCCTTTTATGACTTGTGGACTTCAACTCCCAGAATTCCTCAGCCAGGCATGCTGGCTGAAGAATTCTGAGAGTTGAAGTCACAAGCCATAAAAGGACCAAGTTTGAAGACCCCTAGTCTAGACCATCACATTGCTGCTGATGTGAAAATACCAGTCCTAGAACAAGCCTCCAAGAATGTTTCATGATGTAACCATAAAGTCCAAAGGTTGTTCCATTAACATACTGTATTTTGGTATAATGCTGAAACTTACCTTCCTGGAAATCTATTTCAACACATGTAAAATCATAATTCTGACATAAAAAGTGCTGAATGATGCATACCAGATAGTAACAAGCACATATCTTACTAAAAAAGTAACAAATTAAACATGTTCAATTTTTGACACTGTGCTTAAAAACTAAGATGAAGACCAAGCAAGGGCATCCTTACTATTTTCTTGAATCAAAAAAGTGTAGGTGATATATGTCCCAGTTTTAAAATAAATATAGCTACATGTTCAGAAAATGTGTGAACATTATCTGAGATTGTTAGTTTTGATAATAATGCCCATAGCTTCGAGGCAGAGTTGAAGCTTTGTATTTAGAAGATCTCAAGTTTATTTTCCAGAAAAGACACAACTTAGTATATCCTTGTTTGAAATCCAGAACCTCAATCAATTATGTAATATTCTGTAATCAACCTTCAATCTTTTTGTTGAATTCCCAAAGCCCACCAGAATGACACCATTTGAGGGATAATGTAGCTTTGGCAGCATTATTTTACAATGATTTCCAGTGGAAAACAAGATGTTGGATACAAAACTTTGTACAGATTAGTAAGACTAAAAAACAGGGATGTAAGATACCCAATAACATTAAGCCATTGTAATACAGTATACTGGCTGAAGTGTTACCTTGGATTGGAGAGAGAATGAATCTAGTTAGCATTCAATAACAAAATGATCTAGGATCAATAATTGTTTCCAAACCTTTTTCCATAGAGTTGTTCTTGAAGGCATAAAATGAGAAGAGAATCTCAGGTAAGCCACCTTGAGGTTTGAAAGAAAAGAAAGGATACATAAATCCCTAAATTTAATGATGATGTGGCAACATGAACTCTTTACTGATGCTCCATACATCAGACATTGAATTTTGCTTTGTGCCTTCAACTACTTCAATACAATTTTCTCATGTTTAAATGTTCAAACAAAATGCCTATCTTGATTGGCAGGAACATTTCTGCAAAGGGGAACCTTTATGATTTATTTCCAATTTACTGTAACTGCAGTGCCTTTACTTAAACTTTTATTTCTTTCAGAGGAATGAGACCTGAACAAAATATGGTCTTAAAAACAAAGGAAGAAAAATACTGGCTGCATAAAAGGTAAACTTTTCCCTTTGATCTTTCATACATCATTCTTAAAGGCACTTATTAAAAACTAGCCCTGTAAAAACAAGCAGAGGGATGGAAGGAGACACATGTGAAGTTGAAGTCTTATTAAAAGACCTGAATTGTCTCCTGTAATAGATAGGAATTGCAAGGAAGCTAATATTAATCTATATTTTTTCTTGGGTTCAGAGACTTTTGTAATCACCACCTTCATATTCCACTGAAAGGACAGCTTGAATACCACCTGAAAATTAACAGAAAAAAAAGAGGAATCTGAGTTAACAAGTAGAAAGGGTACAAAGTTGAAGACAAAGATATTTGACTTAGAAATACTTTTTAAAGCAGAAATGAGCATTTGGGTATAAAGAGACCGAAAGAAAAGGAAAACGGAAGAGATGGGACAGCTGAAGTATTAATAGTTTTTGAAGGACTGGTTTTTTTTTTTTTTTTTAATTAGTTGTGCAGAGAGTGGTGAGGATGGTCAAAAAGATCATTGGCAGCTCCTTCCCTCCCATCCAGGACATAGCACAGAAGCGTTGCTTGAGCAGAGTCCGCAAGATCATCTGGGACACTACACATCCTCTTCATGACCTGTTTTCCTTGTTACCTTCTGGGAGGAGGCTTCATGGTATCCATAGCAGAACATCCAGATTCAGTCACAGTTTTGTTCCATACAGTATTAACCTTGTGAACTCTCAAGCTTCCTCCTCCCATTATATATTCAAGATGGACAGTATTTAATATTTATTGTATATGTAGGGGTGTGGGTCTATACATATGTTGTACATAGTCCGTTTAGGTGTGTGTCATGTATGTGTTTCACTTTGAGAGCGAGCAAGTAAATTTCATTTTTGATGTGTGTCATTGTGCCTACAGTAAAAAAAATGACAATAGAGATTATCTTATCTTATCCTATCTATTGCAAAAGAGGAGCATGGAAAAAGACAAGGCACAGAGTACTTTAAATGTGGAGTTGGGACAGCTCAGAAGACATATAGACCAGACAACCCCAACCTTTTGGGCACTAGGGACCGGTTATGTGGAGAGAGGTTTTTCCATGGACCGGAGGGGGCATGGTTTTGTGTGCTGCCTGCATCCCGCAGATGGGGCTTTGCTTGTTTGTGTGGACCAGTTGCTGGCATGCTGCGGCCTGGTACCAGTCCATGGACTGGGGATTGGGGACCCCTGATCTAGACAATATTTTCTTCCTCCTATTATATACTGACTTGCTTTCCTATTCTTTACAATAATAACTATAGAAAATAATAATTGATTAATTGGCCACTGATGTCTAATGCCTATATGTAGACTTTTCTATACAAATAGCACAACATTTTTTGGCCTTCTGTTATTCATTCAAAGCAACAGACCTGTCAGATTTTCAAAGAAAATTGGGAAGCCAGTGATGTAGAGCAATACAAAGTCACAATTTAAAATCCAAACACACCCACCTCTCCTTCTTACAGCAAAGATGATGAATTACAGCTTGATAATAGAGATTTGATGTAGGCAGCAACACAAAAAGAAATCTACAAATATTTGGGAGCTTTCAATTTATTGCAGAATGTAGTAAAAAAAAGTACTTCTGTCAAATATATTAAGCAAGTTGAAAAAAATTTGAAATCAGAGCTAAATGGTGAGAACATAATCAAAACAATCAATGCTGAGAAAATCCCTGTTATATGATATACAAAAGGAATAGATGACTGGACCCAGATGGACCCAGATGGATCAGAAAACAAGATAACTAATCACAATATACCATGTTCTACTATACATTCAAAAAAAATGATATTGATTGGTTGTATTATCCATGAACCAAACAGGCAGAAGATTCCTACAGGTGAAAGAAACTGCTGAGGAATGGCTTAAATGATTATATTAAGAAAAATAAAGAATCCTTACTGCAAGAAGTCAATTAAGGAAAGCTCTTGAAAACAACAAAGGTGAAGGCCAAGCATAGAAAAGAAACAATCTAAAATCAATTTGTTAATTGGAAGAACAAGACAATGCGTGGTCCATCCTTGAAAGATATAGAAGGAAATGCCAATAAAAACACCACATGGGGCTGGTTAAAGAAAGAAACTGAAGGCTTTGTTTTAGTGGTTCAACAAGCTTTTCTGACTAATTTCAATTTCTCCAGCTGTGATGCTGGAGAAGCTTCTGTGTATTCCTTGGACGTCAAAGGTGACTAACAAGCAAGTATTGGAGCAGATAACACCAGACATGTCACTAGAAGGCAAAAATCACAAAAACTGTGTCTCACTTACTTTGGCCATGTCATGTGGGGGAATTCACTGGAGAAAGCCATTATGTTTGAAAGAATTAGTGGTAAAAGAAAACCAGGCCATCAAAGAACATGGTGGCTGGACAACTATCAAAGTTGACACCAGACAGAGCATAGAAAACTCAAAGAAATTGGACAATATTTGAAAATGTGGAGAGACCTGGCCCATAGAATCACCAAGAGTTGGACTCAATTAAACAGATAGAATCATCATCATCATCACTGTATCTTCACTAGATATCTATCCACAATTATCAATGTTCTGTCATCACCCTCCCTCCCCCTTTCAATCATTACTGCTGGCAATAGAAAAAAATTCCCAACACATTGTTTTCGACAAAAGATTGATGAATGAATAATATGGAAGAAGGAAATATTCTTTAACTTGCAAATAATCATTTATTCACATGAATAAACTAAGCCATATCTCTTTGGCCCAGTTCTTACAACTGTATGATTTCCTCAAGAACTTAGCTCAGAAAATGCTCTTTCTCTTTCATCCAAACCCATTCCTCTTGTAGTTTCATCAAATATCACCTCATTATTTCAGCAGATGAACTTTCCAACATAACAGCATCCTTCCAACTGTGCAGTGACAAACTTGTCAGATCATGCACCTGATTTGTACGCAGGTTACTTCATTATCTCCACTGAATCCATAATGCAAATGTTAATATCAGAAGAAAAGCTCAAAAATAGCTTTTCTATAAGTTGGGTGACATCTATCTATTAAAAAAACCTAGCCCAGGATGACAGCAAAGCTTAATTAGCCCAGGATGACAGCAAAGCTAATATGATAGAGTTAAAAAAAAACATGAGGACATTTTTTTGTGATGATACTAATAATAAAAAAAAAACAATTTCTATGTGAAAATTCTAGATTTTCTGCAGTTGCTGAATAAAAAAGAATGTCAAGTAATTGCAAAATAATTGGAAAGTCAACTGTTGAGAAAATTTTCTGAATCTGGTATAAAACTTCATGAATTGTACAAATATGGAGGGCTAGTATCATGCATGAGAGCCAGCACATGGTATGGGTATGACAGAAAGCATGGAAAGAAAGGGGAGACTGTTTTTCATTATTTTGTCCAAGAGCCCCATGATCTCTTTATTTGTGCTTGCTAATAAATGTTACTTTGTGACATATATCTTCAAAGACTTTGGTTTCCAATTTAGATGGGCATTTTATCCACAAATCAATCTTCATTACTTTTATTTCATTATCATCATCAACAACTACATTTATTTTATATCACACTGCTCTGCAGAGACACTCAACTAATTTCATACTATGTATACTTAAGCATCCTTTGAGTGAATCCCTAAATGTCTCCAGTGATATCAGCTAGCAGAATCTTTACGTTAAACTTACAGAAAGACCAATGAGAAATGTCACTATATGACATTCACCTTAAGAAGATAATTCCAAGTGCTGCCCAACAAGTCCAGTTAGGAAGATCCCACAGAAGGTTGTCAAAAATAAGAAATAGAAGATCCTATGGACTTCCAAATCCAGACAGACAAGGAGGTTCTAGCCAATCAACTAGTCAGGTAGTAGACAAGAACCAGAAGACAGTGGTGGTGGATAGATGCAACGGTGCCAAGTGACAGCAATATCAGGTAGAAGGAGTAATGGGAAGGTGGACAAGTTTCATGGCCTGAAGGATGAATTGGAGAGAATGTGGAAAGTAAAAGCCAAAGTGGTCCCAGTAATGGTAGGAAGTACTTGGGGCTGTGACTCCTAAGCTGGAAAGTGGCTCCAATAGATCCCTGGAACAGCATTAAAGTTATCTGTCCATAAAAGTGCAGTGGTAGTAACAGCTAAGATCCTGCACAAAACTTTCAAACTCCCAAACCTTTGAGACTGAGGAAGGCACAAACCAGCCATAAGGATGAGAAGGGATTTTTTTAAAATTTAAATCTCTTTCAAGCTGACCTTGACTCTTGATGTTTTATCAACATGTACAGGCAATTTTCTTGCAGAAACGCCTTGCTATTGCCTTCTTCCAGTATGTACTTTGTCTTCTAAATTTAATCTAAATCCCTGGGATATTTTTATTATCTCCCTTAGATACAGAAACCAGATTCAACCTTGCTTAACTTTTAGAGATCAGCCAAGGTTGACTAGAGGCAGTTCCCTGCTCTGATTAAAATCTCCTTCAAATCAAAGTTGACTACTGGTAACTATACATTTATATAGCTTCTTTGTAGCAATTTAGGAGTGCTTTCTTCCAAGATTAAAAACGAAGAAATAACCTTTTCTTTTAGTTTACAGCCTTGGAGTTCCTCATTCTCTTCCATCTAAATATTAATCAGGCCTTAGCTTTTATTGTTGTTGTTAGTTGAAGTTATATCATCTAGCTGAGCACCAAAGAACAATAATATTACAGCATCTCTGTTTATGTCCTAATTATTTCCCCACAAATTAGGCACACTATATATCTGGAAACAGTTATTTGTCAGAATTTGTTGTGAGTATCCATCACCTCAGAATTATGCCTAAATGAAATCACACTGGGACCAAACAGAAAGCTATACAAAAAGCTGTTTTTCCTTTATTTCTTTATGCCTTTATTTTATTTAAAAAAATCTAATAATAAAATAGAGACATATAAATATGGATGGATGGATGGATGGATGATGGATGGATTGATAGATAGATAGATAATGATGATAGATAATGATGATAGACAGACAGACAGACAAGACAAGCCAAGACATTCTGATCACCTCATACATACATTGCCACTGATAGGTGAGAACTTAAATGTTCAGATGAGACCACATAATCAAACCATTAACCAATGTTTCAAATCTTCTTACCAGCTAGGAGAATTAATTTCCTAAGAGAGGCCAAAGAATATGCAACTTTGCTGAATTATTCTGGAAGCAGGTGGCCACTTAAGTATCATTAGTGGTGCTTTGAATGGTGATAGATTGATAGAATACATCTTCTGGAGAGCAGGGAGAAAATCCATGATTGATTTATGCTTAGTATTTCACAGTATAATCTACATGTGGAACCACAAATTGATAGGGCACCACTGATTCAGTATTCAGACCTCAGACTGAGATACCCAAAGTTGAATCCAGGACATAAAGATCAGTGGAATACCAGTTAAAAATCAGCTTTTTCTTAGTCTCAGCTGACAATTATCTCTCATACTGTACAAAAGCAGTAAAGAGGAAGGTAAGAGTATCTGGTGTACCTGTAAGATGGTTTTTTAAGGACTTTGTTTAGGCTAAATAACTTGTGTTACAAACATTAGATGATTTGGAATATCACTCTCTCTCTGAGTCGAGAATTATGCTAGACCAGCATTTCTCAACATTGGTAACTTTAAGAATGTGGACTTCACCAGCCAACACTGTGCTAGACAGAAGCTTTTGGGAACCTACAAGATATTTGAATAGCCTTTCTTCCTGTAGCTGGAAGGAAAAAAAAGTTTTTATAACCTCTTTCATCTGTGCTATTACCTGGAGTCCTACCAATATTCCACTGTCTTGATGCACTTGGCCATGTGATTCAGGGAAAATCAAAACAATTTATTATATCCTTTTTATTGTAACTTTAACGGGATCTTCAGAGGACATCGTAACTCCCTTTTTTATTAAGCACACATTGAAGAGCAGATGAGTTTTATAAACTGAAAAACCACCTACACGGTAGTCAGATTTATTGTTGCAGCAGTTAAAATGAGGTAACATCCAACACAACTTGACAATCCTTTCTCTTTCCTTTTTTTAAAAAAAAACTGTTTGATTTTAATCTGGTTGTATTTATTATTGGTCTCTGACAGTAAATAAAGAATAAAAAATTTTCTTTGTTGTCTTAATTTCTGGCTAGAGATTATTCTACCAGTGTATGATAATAGAGGGGACCACAGTGTAATGAATTAGCCTTTATATAGTACTCAGGTTGATTTGTGAGCAAGAAGCTTTATTACAGATAGAAAAAAACACAATATAAGGCACATTGTGAAAAGGCCTGTGATCATGCTTTGTGTACTTTGCTATTAATAAAGCATGATTTCTACAGGCTACAATTATAAATTTAACAATGGAAAGAGTAATTTTAGATTCTTATCCACCCAAGAGAGCTATACATAGAATTATTTGCTCCATCCAGGAAACGGTATAAACAAGGCATTTGGAACTCATTACAGAATATCTCAGTTAAAAAAAATACAACCCCCCCCAAAAAAAAATAATAATCTGAACCTATGTTTTCTCATAAGAGCAAAGCTTTTTTTAGCACAGGAGATTTTCCAGAATTTAACCTGGAATTCAAACTTTGGACAGCAAGACATCAAACTACAAAAATTGTGAAATTTATTTGTGAGCCGGCCAAAATTCAATGCTGGTTTAAACTTGTCTGTGACACAGTTGCAATCCGGGTAACCGTTTACTGTATTCTGTTTGTGATCTGTTTTCAAGTACTATAACTGATTCTTGTCCTAGGCTCATCAGCATCTCAGCTGAATTATTTTTCCCTAACATACCTCTCAGTTTTCCAAGTAGAAAGAAATTAAGTACCCTGTAATAAAGCAAAATGTGTGAGCTTTGCTGGTTTCCACACAATTGATTTGAAATGTTTGTTACAGAAATGAGTCAGTGATCTCTTAGTCTTTCTAAATTCTACCAATGTATGAGATAATATTATAGCATCATCTGCATAAAGTTGTATGCATGTACTGGAGGTTTATTTGACAGAGATTTTTTTTTGAGGGGGGAAGAGTCTTTCTTATTTAAGGAACCTATTGCTACATTCAAAAACTGAATAGCAATGGGGTTGAGATACATTCTCGTTTACTGCTTAGTACTGAATATGAGGGATTATATACTAGAGTACATTTCACCCTTAAACCAGTAGTCTTGTGGAATAAATATACGGTAGTTGGATCCTGATGATTTTGACTGTAAGGTACCTTCTTTTCATCCATGGATTGTTCTCCAGCTCACATCCTTAAATGATTCATTATTATTTCAAAATAATACTTTACATAGACTTTCAACACAGAATCAATTATTTTTGCTTTGATTCACACACATACAGGATAATATTGGGCAAAGTATGATGTTTAAATTTCCAATGTAGACTTAAAAAATTCAAGGGTTGAAAGATAACTTTTCGATCCTGAGAATAAAGGAACAGCTGCATACATGTATCCTAATTTTTGCAATAATTGCAATTAATCTCAATAAACCTTTAAAGTGATTGGAATATTTGTAAATAGCTCTGATTTAAAATGCATTTTGCAGTAAACAAATAATGAAATTTGAAGGACTAGCTAATAACTCAATGGATCCAATTAAGCACTGACATCTATTATTTAAAAATAATAACAAAGGAAATAGAAATAAAATTGTATTCACTATCAATAAAATTTTAAGTTAAAATTTTGCATGCTGATGCAAATTATAAGATGATTCCACTGTCCTGGATTGTCGGTCCAGCATAAAATCCAAACAGTATGTCAAATTAATAAGAATTTTTTTAACCTTCCTTACCAAGATACATTTGGGAAAGTAATTAGGAATTAATGAAGATTTTGTCAGCATTTGCTATGGATAAAGTATCAGTGGGGGAATAACAAAGGATAGTTGGCCAATCAGCAGGTCAGCATGATATGAATCTGATGGTCTTGGGGAAATTAACTAATGGACCCAATGAACCACAAGCAATTATGCTTCAAGCATCACTGAGATATCAAAGGAGTTATTTGGAGGGTGGGGGCAATGTAGAAACAGCAAATGTAGCAGTAGAGAATCTCTAATTGGCCTTTAGTTGAGTGTCTTGAGAGAAGCCTGTTATTTGAAAATTTCCAATACTTGGAATATGGTAGCGAAGACAAAGCCAATTTCAAGGTCCCCAATGTTACGGTAAACTTAAAGGATATGTTTTGTGGGGCTTCAGTTTGATTCATGTACTCCCTGAACCTTTGCCATTTGTACTTGGTGAGGAACAAATGTGGAATTTGTACAGCCAGATCTGATGTTGAGAGGTGGAGGTTATTCAATCAGTGCTGCTAAGAATTATGTAAGATTGGAGGAGACAAATCGAAAGATCTCGATGGAAGGGGGCCTCTTGTCAATCTTTATGGCTGAAAGGAATTTCTGAACCAAATTAAGTATTTATGCACAGTTGGTCTGTGGAAATGGCCTTTTAGAGATTTTTTTTTTCTGAAATGCCTTTGAGAATTAAACAACTATTCCAATTCCAATCCCAAGAAGTTGTTGATTAGCGAACATACCTCGTTTCTGCTTTCACTTACATTATTATTATTATTATTATTATTATTATTATTATTATTATTATTATTATTATTATTATTATTATTATTATTATTATAATAAAACTGTTATACAGTTCTAATTTGTATGAGTTTGGACTTTAGTATCTTTGTTTTTTAACTTTTAGCAAAAATTAGAGCAATAATTTTATAATTTCATTTATTGCATTTACATACACATATATACTGTGTATGTGTGTGTGTATATATATGTGTGTGTTTGTGTGTGTGTGTGTGTGTGTGTAAATGTGTATATATACTGTATGTATGTGTGTGTGGGTTTGTGTGTGTCTATATATACCATATATATAATTAGCTTTCTTTTGTAAACGAGTGGAATATTTTATAAATACAATAAAATAATCATTAACTTGTTAAAAAAATTCAACCTTATCGTTTACCAGCTCTTCTCTTTTATATGATGTCATAAGCATCCTCTATTGTTCTAGAAAGATTTCAAGATTTATGAGGCAGGGCGATCACTATCACTCTTAGAAGTGATATTAAAAGAAAAGATTGACTTCATATCTCCACATAAATAAATACTAGCTGAAATCATCTTATTACCTTTCTTTTTCTTAAAAAGAAAACCCTCTCCTCTGGTATCAAGTAACTACAGATATATTTAATCAATGGCTAGTCGCATAATTGTAAAGTAGGGACACAAATAAATCTTCCTACAGTGATGAGAAGAAAATGAAAAGAAGTGAGTAATCTCATACAGTTTGGGAGAAGAGAACAAAGTAGATCAGCTCTGTCACTCAAAAGCTTTCTAGCTAACACCAGTGATCTGATGGTTGTGGAGAAGGGGTATTCTATAGCAGAATAGAGATATTTTCTCCTCCATTGGTACTAAGTCAAATTATATTCAAGAGCAGCTCTGCCCCTGTAGGACTGGTTTCAAGGCCTTCCATCTGTGGCAGC
This sequence comes from Protobothrops mucrosquamatus, assembly GCF_001527695.2. Lineage (NCBI taxonomy): Eukaryota > Metazoa > Chordata > Lepidosauria > Squamata > Viperidae > Protobothrops > Protobothrops mucrosquamatus. The sequence continues at coordinate 363,947 of NW_015386389.1, forward strand.
TATTCTCCTTCCAAACACAAAAGTCTTCTCTGCCAACAAAGCTTCTCTACTCTCCCTCTCTACTGCTAGAAGCCTTTAGGGTCAACTTCTCAGTTCTTGATATGGATGCTGATGAAACAGAGCAGAAAAGAGCATTCCAAGGATTCAAGTGAACCAACACCCAGATGATCTTAGTAGTTGAACCCGAGACATATTTCAGAGGGCAAATGAGCATGGCTGGTTGTCTCTCTTCAGCCTCTTCTTCTCCTCTGCGGGTCCAGGATGATAACACATCTAAATAGTGTCTTCTGTGCCCTACATCCAAAAGCACAGCAAATCTAATTGGCCTACTAGATCCTCCACTTAACTCAGTTTAGGGTTAAGGAGAGATGGAAAAAGGAAGGTGTTGAGAAAATTGGACATCAGTGCAAATAGGGTGCATTATTTGGGTAATAATATAATCACACACCTATCATCATCTGTCCTCTCACCTTTATACTCCAATGAAGGTCCCTGTGCACGAACAAGAGGGCATGAACAATCCTATACTGAGAAAAAGAAATACAGGTAGTCCTTGACTTATGACTAAAATTGAGCCAAAATTTCTGTTGCCAAGTAAGACATTTGTTAAGTGAGTTTTGCCCTATTTTATGATCTTTCTTGCCACAGTTGTTAAGTGAATCACTGCAGTTGTTAAGTTAGTAACATGGTTGTTAAGTGAATTTGGCTTCCTCATTGACTTTGCTTGTCAGAAGGTCACAAAAGGGGATCACATGACCCCGGGGATGTTTCAACCGTCATAAATATGAACCAGTTGCCAAGCGTCTGAATTTTGATCACGTGACTATGGGGATGCACTTATGGTTGTAAGTGTGAAAAATGGTCATGTTACCTTTTTCAGTGCTGTTGTAACTTCGAACAGTCACTAAATGAACTGTTGTAAGTCAAGGACTACCTTTGGTTACCCATCTGTAGTTCTAAGTCTCTTACATAATTAGTAAATTTCATTTTAGGGGCCATTCCAGAATGATGTGTATTTATCAAAAAATATCTATTTATCACAAAGGTGTAGTTATCACAAATCCTGCTGAAAGGAGTAAGGAGAAAGGAGAGGAGGACTAAGGAGAACTAAGGCAAGAACTAAGCAACTAAGGGGACAAAGGAGAGGAGAGGTAAAGAGGAAGAAATGCATTTATTTTCTTTCTTCCTTAATTTCTTCAGCACTCTATCCCATCCTGTCTTGTCAGTGCTGCAAGGGGCATATTAGAAAACAGCAGTGGTGAAATTGGAAGGAAGCAGAATGGATTTCCTGGCAACCAAAGCAACAGCAAGCTTCAAAATAATAAGTACAGACACTGCAGAACTGCACAAGCTTCAAGGATGCTCGCTTTGGATGTTGCACTGCCCTAATATTTCTGATTATGCCTTTGTGTATTGTGTGTCCATTTTTGCAACTAACTTCTGGCTAGCCCCCAAAGAAAGGGGTTATTTTTGCCTCTTCCCCATTCCAAGTGACAAAACATGGCTAAATCTTAACTAGAGAAACTATGAAAACAAAGGGCTTAAATGCAGCAAACTGCCTAGACTTTTGCAGTCCAGATCTTTCTCCAGTGAACAAAACTAATCAAACCCGTTCTGGGAAATTAGAAGTTTTCTCTTCTGAATATGAAAAATCCATGTGGGGATAGTTCATCACTCTGCTTTCATTAGGAGAAACTATTTGCAGGACATATAAAAGATCAATCTGTAGAAGCTGTAGTTTAATGAGTCTTTGTTGACTTTAGATCTTAATATTAATAGCATACAGATATATGCTAATTTAGGGATAAAACTTATGATCTAAAAATTAGTACTTAAAGTTTTTCCAAAGGTGCTTTTTCAAGAGGCAACTGGACTTTCTTGTTTTTCTTTGAAGAGGTTTCGCTCCTTATCCAAGAAGCTTCTTCAGCTCTGATTGGATGGTGGAAGGATTTATATTCCTTGCAGACAGCTGGTCATTTGCATTCTTTTAGAGATTCGTTGAGGCCACTTGGAGGTTTATCTGTGTTCTCAGGGTCATCTGAGTAGTGAAAATGGCTGTGGAGCCTTCTTGGAACCATTTGCACTACTCAGGTGATCTTGAGGACACAGACAACCCCCCAAATGGCCTCAACAACTCTCTAAAAGAATGCAAATGATCAGTTGTCTGCAAGGAATATAAATCCTTCTATTCCCCACCATCCAGTGAGAGCTGAAGAAGCTTCTTGAATGAGAAGCAAAATGTCTTCAAAGAAAAACAAGAAAATCCAGTTGTCTCCTGAAAAAGCACCTTTGGGACAACCATGATCTGGATGATTGAGAATCTCCATAGATATTTAAAGCTTTCTTTACTTATAGCTCTCATCAAAATCTTCTTTGGACTTTTATCAGCTATATCTCCATTTAATGGATCTGTTCATGTGGTCTTTTTGAGCAAATCTTTACTTTTTAAAGAATCGGGCTATGGCAACCAATCTTCTGAGCAAAGAATGCGGAAATCTGATTCCCTATCTGAAAAGTGTTAACAGAGGGCAAGAGGAAACAAGTGCTTTGAAAGGACAAAGAGAAGAAGAAATGTTCATGAATTGATGTATTGTGAAATATCCTGGAGAATATGAATATATGTATGGGAGAAAGAACAGTTAAATTGCTCAAGATAGCTTTGGCCAGAGAATTATATCAGAGTGTATTCAGGAATTACATTTTGATATTCCCTGTAATTTTCTATTCATGTTGCAGCATAAATCAAATGGTTACATCATGGAAGATACTTTCTTCAGGTTTTTCAGCTAAGCTACCTTCTCCTTTAAAGGACAATATTTGTAGCTCAGGGTTGAAATGAGGTGCTCTCTGAACTTGCTTCTTTTCTTGCAAATGTTTCATTATTCAAACATCTTCAGAACTAGTTAGGAATGGAGAGCAAAGTCCATTCCTTACTAGCAATGATGATGCTACCTAGATTAGGTAATGA
>NW_015386389.1:367014-399553 GCF_001527695.2 Protobothrops mucrosquamatus
GAAGAAGAAGAAGAAGAAGAAGAAGAAGAAGAAGAAGAAGAAGAAGAAGAAGAAGAAGAAGAAGAAGAAGAAGAAGAAGAAGAAGAAGAAGAAGAAGAAGAAGAAGAAGAAGAAGAAGAAGAAGAAGAAGATGATGATAATAATAATAATAATAATAATAATAATAATAATAATAATAATAATAATAATAATAATAATAGTAATAAAGTTGTAAGGGACCTTGGAGATCATCTAGTCCAACCCCCTGCTCAGGCAGGTAACCCTATACCATTTCGGACAAATGGCTTTCCAGTCTCTTCTTAAAAACTTCCAGTGTTGGAGCATTCATAGCTTCTGGAGGCAGGTTGTTCCACTGATTAATTGTTCTAACTGTCAGGAAGTTTCTCCTTAGTTCTAAGTTGCTTCTCTCCTTGGTTAGTTTCCACCCGTTGCTTCTTGTCCTGCCTTCAGGCACTTTGGAGAATAGCTTGACTCCCTCTTCTTTGTGGCAACCCCTGAGATATTGGAACACTGCTATCATGTCCCCTCTTATCCTTCTCTTCATTAAACTAGACATACCCAATTCCAGCAACTGTTCCTTATATGTTTTAGCCTCCAGTCCCCTAATCATCTTTGTTGCTCTTCTCTGTACTCTTTCTAGAGTCTCAACATCTTTTTTACATTGTGGCGACCAAAACTGGACGCAGTATTCCAAGTGTGGCCTTACCAAGGCATTGTAAAGTGGTATTAATGCTTCATGTGATCTTGATTCTATCCCTCTGATAATGCAGCCCAGCACTGTGTTGGCTTTTTTGGCAGCTGCAGCACACTGCTGGCTCATATTTAAATGATTGTCCACTAGGACTCCGAGATCCCTCTCACCGTTACTACTATTGAGCAAGGTACCCCCTATACTATACCTGTACATTTGGTTTTTCTTGCCATGAATGAACATGAATAAAAATTTCTTACTAGCCATCATCTTTTCTTTCATGCATGCTTAAATACACACCCTGTAGTACAGCTGTACTAAAAGCATTATCCATTTGCTAAATTGAAAATAAATTGATTCGTATTTCAGAAAAATCTCAAGGGTGGAATATAGGCTCTATTCATGTTAGTGCAGTGTTTATGGATGTGGGTGTGAATGTCCTTTTTTTTCTCTCCCTTGTATAATCTTCTATCCAGCAATCTACAAACTCCCTAGCTTTAATTCATTCCCATGGGAAGTCATTTTGAGGGAAACACATTCCAGAGTGCTTTTTTCCGCCCCCTGATTTTTCAGATCAGGAAGGTAAGACAAGCAGGGAGACTGTGGATTGATAGGTAGCTACGAAGAAAATGAAAAATGCAATATAAATAGCAACAACATTTTGCATCTTCTCATTGCAGTGGAAGAAGCCCAGAAATGAGGATGAAATCAAATGTTCTGAAGACATTGTAAAGTAGTATGAAGATAAGATAGGAAAAATAGAAGCCTGTTTTGCAGAAGAAGAAGTTTTTCAGGAAATTGGAAAACAGAGGCTTCTAATAGTCCAGTTGATGTGGGCACAGTATTAAGTCAAGAAAATGTGTATGGTGACCTTTATATTGATAGGTTCTTGGCATTCTGATGTACAGCATCCATACCAAAGAACTATGTTTCACTGGTGATATGCATCCTCCTAGTGATCCTTTGTAATACCTTTCATGGATTCAGATTAAACACACGAAAAATCATCAACAGGTTTTAGATCTCTTGCTTCACTAAATTTCTAGACAAACTAACTCCGCTGAGTCTGCAAAAATAACACTATATGCATTGCAAAGTAATCAGACAATGATACAAGGTCACAGGCATGCTTAATCAATAAAAAATAATAACCTAGACATACTACCTTTTAAAAGTACTTTCTTAAACCTTTTGACCCATTTCATATTTTTAGCCATAACAGGTTAAAATACTTGAAATCTGATAGTAGCTAGGTCCCTAATTTTACATGAACTAATGTCGAATTATCTAAAAGGTCTCTCCTGGTTGTCAGTCATTTTCCATGCTGAATTCATCATGCTGACTTTAATCTTTGAAACCCAACATATCTTACTTAAATTCTAATTAGCCAGGGCCTACTTGACTTTCTCTCAGGAAAATGCTGAATATCAAGATCTTGAGGAGGAATCAGTTTGAGAGCAGGCCAGTTATAGAGATCTCCGGAAAATACAGGAATGTAGGATAAGATCTTCTTTTGCATTGTTACCAACTGCAGTATGTCATATTTCATATTTGGCGCAATATCAAGAAAAAATATTATATATTATTTCTGGATAGATAGATAGATAGATAGATAGATAGATAGATAGATAGATAGATAGATAGATAGATAGATAGATAGATAGATAGATAGATAGATAGAGATACAGATATATTGATATAAATAGTGTGTGAACATTGTATATTTGTATGCATTCTTTTATATTTGTAATGTTTGTATACATTTATTCATTTATTTATTCACTCATTATTCTTCATTCACTCAGTCTTTTATTTATTGTGTTCATCCGTGCTGGCTTTTACTTATTTATTTGATCCATATCCACCTTTCCAATGTGGCAGGCACCCAAAATCTTTATTTCTTTAATATATGATCTTGATATGTATATAATCTTTTAGCAGATACTGGTCACTTCTGGAAAAATAAATTATGCCAACTTCCAGAAGAATAAAAAAAAAAATATAATTAATGTTTGATGTGATAAACCTTTATATCACTAGATTATTTATATCACTAGATTATTAAAGTATTAGTTTATGAAGCTGACTGCAAAGAAATTATTTTCCATCATGGGATTGCTTTAGTTATTAAACATATTAAATTGTTTATTAAAGCCAACATATTCCAAATCTAGCACCAAGATTACAATAACAATCTCACAGTGTAGATTATTTTGAACAGCATTTTGCTTAACCTTGGAAAATGCTGGGAAGAAACTGAATGATCTTCAACAGGCTGTAAATTATCTTGAATGATTGAAGGCTCTTATCCAGATGTAGATATTCTATAATAATCCTCTCAGAGGTTAACTGTTGGTTTGAAAGGTCACAGGTTAAACTATTGCACATAATTACTTTTCATTAATATTTTTACCTCTCCCCCCCATTTGTAGCTTCAGGAGTCCCCTTCCTTCCTTCCTTCCTTCCTTCCTTCCTTCCTTCCTTCCTTCCTTCCTTCCTTCCTTCCTTCCTTCCTAAAAAATCAGTATGTAGTGTTGAAAACAATTGTGGACATAAAATTTTAGTTATATATATATTTTTTATTTCTCTTTCTTCTGTTTTGATCATTAACATTATTCCAAAATTCCATGTGTTCTAGAGGTTGCTGTTATTAAGATTTGATTTAACAATAACTTGCTAGAATTCAAGTTCAAAAAAGTTCAATGGACCTGAATTCAAATTAACTTGAAAATTACTCACAATCTTTTATCTCAACAATAAATAACAACTTTGAGGCTAATTTGCATCTTAGCTAATTTATATCTAATCACTGGTGGTGCGGTGGTTAGAATGCAGTACTGCAGGTTACTTCTGCTGACTGCCGGCTGACAGCAGTTCGGCAGTTCAAGTCTCACTGGCTCAAGGTTGACTCAGCCTTCCATTCTTCCAAGGTTGGTAAAATGAGGACCCAGATTGTCGTGGGAAATATGCCGACTTTGTAAACCACTTAGAGAGGCTGAAAAGTACTATGAAGTGGTATATAAGTCTAAGTGCTAAGTGCTAGTGCTATCTCAAGGCCACACAGAAATTTTATCTGACAATCTTCTTGAAAGATTTCCCAATCTTCACAGTTCAGTGAAGAACTGGGTCCTTAAAAGAGAGTTTTAAAAGAATGTTGAGAAAAGAAAACCTTAAGGACAGCAGGAAGAGAAAATTTATTTCTAGTTCGGAATATTAGCAGAAATTTTGATTCTCCCCTGCTCTTTGGAACAAAATGCTTTACAAATCCAATTTCATGATTACTCTGGCAGAGAACTCCTATTTCCTTTTAACACATGAGGAAACATGATGGACCTGTGGTGGAAAGTTCCGTTTGATAGTTAAAAGATCAATGATGGATGATCATCGAAACTATGATATTCATTTGTCTGACTGTACTGTATAATGCAACCTAGACACGGAGGCCGCTGTCAACCTTGGCATCCATCCACAAGATCAGAGCAGTGCTTAACAAAGACAAGTCCTTGTTATGATTGATGAGAGACCAGTATGTCCTAAAAGGAATTTGAACAGCACCCAAAGAAACTTTGTCACTGCAGAGCTCAATGAATGCCTGCAGTGCACCAAGCCTGTTGAAAAAGTTGGACTTCTTTTTGGCTGGAATCCACAAGCTACTTTCTTTGGAGGAGTTTTGCCAAACTCCAATAAAACTTTAGTGATAGAAGGAGATTGTAAAATTGGAGAAAAGTGAGTTCAAGAGCACAAGGTCCCTGGCACAGAAAAGCTAAACCTGTATTTTTAAATATTAGCAAACAGATTTAGTGAGTGTTTGGATGCGATGCTACTTTGGGAACACAAGAATGTGCTTTATAAATGTGTTCTGAATATTTTAGATAGAGGCTAATGGTTTTGAAGGTAGCATAATGTTCAGAACATATACTCCTATTTTTTATTCAGATAAATTACAGTTTTCTAAATAAACTGTTAGAGCAGCTAATGAAATGTTTTCTATATTCATGTCATTGTGTATAAATTTCAACTATATGTATGTTTTTATTTGGTTCACATGTATACAAATGCAAACACAAACACATACATACACACACACACATATTCAGTAATTGTAAGTAGGAAAAACTACTTGGGAGATAGGAAGGAGATGGCAGGCTAGACAATAGTCTAGTTGGGAGCAGCGTATATAAGTATTACAGAGGAATCCTTCATAAGAGGAAGGGAGAAATATTTTGAGTGTTGCAAGATTTAGGTTGCCCTTTAAGGTAGTGTAGACAAGAACTACAATTGTAGCATCAGCACTATATTTATTTAATGTTGCATTAAACAGACTGGGCAAGACTGAAAGCATTTCTCCATTTGTTTCACATTCATTTCTAGATTTCTTCTTGATTCAGTGTGTCAGTTTGAAGGATGTCCAGTATTTGTAGTGATCATCTTGATCCAGACTCTTGATGTTATTTCCATAGGGCATCTTGATTCCTTCAGTTTTCACTATTTGTCCCCGTTGATAGTAAGGGTGCACATTCATGCAGTAATATCTTTATATATTTATGTAGTATTGAGCAGTGATTCCATTTCAGATAGTATTTTTCAATACATTTTCATATTGTCCATGTAAAGGAGGTGGGTAGGCTGGCAAGATGTTTTCAATGAATAATGGCCATGGCCTGACTTTTTTCAGTATTTTTGACAGAGGAATAAGTGCAATGACAAACTGTAGTGCTGTTAATGAGTCTCCTTCAAAGATTCATCTCTTGATATTGACCAAATATTCATCTCTTGATATTGACCAATCTATCACCAATGACCAGCAACTGTGTCTTCCACTGTGTCTTCCATTGATCTTTGTACAAAGCCTCTGATGTTTCTACTGACTGAACCTATCTCTATGCATTTGATTGTCATGTGTCAGGGAGTCAAATGCCTTTTTTTTGTAATCAATCCAAGGTACATCCAAGTTGGTCTTCCTTCTTTTACATTTCCAAAAATCATCTTTTCAATTAAGAGTTGATATACTTACCTTGAAAAGAGATTACCGGGAGAGGTGTGATGGCACCTTTGAAATAGCTGAAGGGTTGTCACATAAAAGAAGGTCGAGAATGTTATTTAGATTCCCAGCTTACAATATTGTCATAAGTGGATACTGTCTGACTTGTAACATCCATCACAACAGCAATTTTATAGGTATGTCCACAACTTGCTTTTAAAAATTCTTAATATTCTCATAGATCAAATGATATGTCAATGTTATGATGGATTTGATGTCTCTACTCTTGTCTTAAAAGGTACAAATCTGTGATTAAAAAAAACTGAATGGCAATAAATTGGGAACTGACTATTTTCATAATAATTCATATATTCACAAATATTAATTTGGAAAACTTATGACTCTTTCTTCCTTTCCTTGTTCCCTTCCAGGTGGGTTTTTTTTTTTTTTTGGCCATCTTTGTTCTTCTTTCTTCTGATGTTTTTGTCCTATATGTGTTTTTCTACATTTTTAAATGTTTTAAGTTGCTGGAAGTTGGGTAGTATATAAACACATTGAATTAAATATGAATTCTAATTATAACCTATGTGATAAAGGGACACAAATAGTTAAAATTTTGAGAGGGGGAAGTAAGAGAAATATTTGTGATGTTGATTGTGGTTTTGTTTCTTTAAAGTATAATATAATAAAATAATGTTACATTTTTTCAGTTTATTTATTTGCAAATTCTTGAAAGACTATGTTCTTTGCTCACCAGTTCAATTGTCCAGAGCTGTTTGGTGACAAATGTTAGGTCAAATGTCTTTTACAGAGGGAGGGACAGTAAAAATATAGTTGAAAAGTCTACATATATCAATCTGCTTGTTGGTATATGGTAGTGAACTCATGCAATAGAAGAACATTGAGGATGAGAAAAAGAGGAGAAGGATATTTGGAATACAAGTCACAATCAACTCCTCCATTTGTATTTATTTCTATCTGAAATCTCTTGAGCTAAAACTTAAACATTTCTATGCAAAATTTAAAGCCTGCATGCAATCATCTTGGGTTATTGGAGAGAATCCTTCTTCCACTATTTGTATGTTTTAAAGGTGCTACAACTTTTTTGGTTTTATATTTTAAAATATTATTGACCCATATTTCACTTTTACTATACATTTGTGTGTATCTCTTTGTTTGTTGCTGTGTATTTTACTACCTCAAAGTGGCAGGGAAAAACAACAACTATATCAGCCTCGAGAGTTCATTTCAAACAGAAAGTCAATCTCTAAATAAATTAATGGGTGATGCAGTTGGAGAAGACTGTTGAAAAGTCTGCAAAAGTGGATGGCGGACTTGGCTTTGTCCCTTTTTTATACCTTGAAATTGCCCTTCTAGCCCTTCTACATGGTTTTGTAAGTATCTCCAATCAAACTGAAATTGATAAAGGGTTTAGAAAAATCCTGACTGCAGTGGGATTCTTCAGGAGTCCTTTAATTTCATTGTGCATTTTTGGGGGTGTTGTTCTTTCTGTCTAAGGTTTTGCTACCCCTATTTAGCTGCCTGCTCTTGCATCAGACATGAAACAAATCAAGGAATGTACTTGCTGGAATAAATTCAGTATTCTGGACCATGGATTCCCAGTTTTGAGTGCTCATTTTTTTTTCCAGATTTCCTCTTCTAGTAGATTCAGCCCACTGATTTTATTAGCACTGCTGATGACTTATCGTGGTGGGTCAAGTAGTGTGAATGGCAGCAATTTCCTTGTGGTTTCCTGCCAGCTTATATTAATCAAGAAAGGGAGTTCCATTTGTATAATTTGCTGCCATAGAAGTCCTTGAACTGGAAAAATTTTACAAAGGCAGAAAGGTGACAGCTCCAGCTTTTATCAGAAATTACCAGATTTGGTTAGGAATTAATTTGCTTACATTTGAACAGTTAGCGTATGGAAGAAAAAAAATGGAACAATGTTTGGGTGATAAAGGGGAGGTTCTGTATATACAGTAGTGGACAAAATTGTGGAAACCTTTTGGGAAAAGTGTACAGTAGAAATGCCACCTTTGGTTAAGTTTCCACCAATTGTTCTTCTAATTTCTTTATAACTGTAGCCTTGTTCACTTAATAATACTATTTTACATCATGTTCTGGGCAACCAGTCAATTCTTTGCACCATTGCTTTAATTTTATTGTGTTTTACCAGCTCCCTAAATGAAAGAACACAAAAAAACCCAACCAACTTGATAGCGATCACATAACACACTGACAAATGTCTTCCTCTCATCTTCAATACATGACATCAATAACTGAATCCTACTGTGATCTGATTGGCTCATTGCCAAAACAAGATGACACCTGATTGGCTCTCTAAACACTCATGCTCATTGGCTACAATCAGATGAAGGAAAGCTACCTGATATCAACCTAAGCAAGTTGTGCTTCCTTTTTCTGGTTATTTGGCTATAACGTTTCATAGAATACAGTACAGATAATTGAACAAACTTTGTTGCATTACATTCTTGATTAAATTATCTTTCCATTGATATATAAAGTTATGGTACTACTCCCACAAAAAGTGGTGTTATTAGCCATCAAACCTCCACAATAGACTTTTCCCAAAAGGTTTCCACAATTTTGGCCACTACTGTACTATATATCCTGGAGAAACAGCATGGCAAGGGTGATTATTGTGTTAGATAGGGAAGATCCAAGTCTAGTCTTGACCATAAATTTCACAGGGTGAACTTTATTATCTCTTGAATGTAAGGAGGTGAATGATGGGTGTAATTGCCTTGCATTCCTATTGTGAAGGCAGTGTATAAATATGATGAATTAAATTGACAATAATAAATAATTTCCCTGGTGATTTGCCTAAGAAAGAATTTGTATGACAAATGAGAAATAATGAAATATTATTTCAGGGTATTTATTTATTTATTAATAAAGACAACTCTTTTCTTGAAGCTTAGACTCTGGGCTGTACCCTAATTAAGCGCAATACAATATCTAACAAGCATACTTAAAACATCATAAAGTTAAATATAACAGGAGAAAATCAAACCATATCTAAGGCAGAATTCACATCACCACCAATCTAGCTCAGAGCTTGGAGGAAAAGTCAGAATAACAGAAGTCAAGGTTTTTATGAATGCCTGACAAGCTGCAAGCCCGAGGTGGTTCAAATTTTGAAAAGATGTTATTAGAAATGACACGTTCACTAGCAGAAAAAAGTATGTTTCCTAAGTCTCATAACGTGACATTGCTTAGTAAAGGAGACATGGATATTATGCATGCTTTGTGAAATAATATGGGATGCACAGAAACGATGCAGTGAGGCGTATACAGGAGATATTAAATTTATAGATGATAACCTGAACTTGAAATTGCACCCAGAAACTCTCTGGTAACCAATGATGCTTGGTAGAAGAGATGTATCAGGTTGCACTGGTGCATTATGGACTTTCAAGAATTCCAAAGTACAATAATATGCAGATAAGGTGATCAAGACATGTATAACTGTGAGAAGAGACTCCCAGTCCAGGAAAAGTAGTAATTACTAAACCACAGCTCTTTCCTGCTCATCACACAGGAACTGTTATTCTGAGGAAACCCCAGAATTGCACCACTAGTACTGGAAAATTCATGTATCTACAGGCAATTGAATATTTCATAATTGAGTTTGTTCTTCCCCATCCAGGCCTGGCCACATTCCAGATGCTGCAAAATGACCTTGACATCACTTGGTTGACCAATGATTGGAATGTACAGCTGAATCTATCAGCATACTAATGGTACATGACCTCATGTTAATGGATGGTCTTGACCAATATACATAGAATCAAGAACATGTAAAGTGTTAATACCACTTTATAATGCTCCAGTAAGACCACACTTGGAATATTGGCTCACCATGATATAAAAAATATGTTGAGACTCTGGAAAGAGTGCAGAGAAGAGCAATCTAGATGATTAGGGGACTGGAGGCTAAAACATAGGAAGAACAGTTGCAGGAATTTGGTATGTCTAGTCTAAAGAAAAGAAAGACTGGGGGAGACATGATAGCAGTGTTCCATTATCTAAGGGGCTACCATAAAGAAGATGAGGTCAATCTATTCTCCAAAGCACCTGAAGGCAAAACCAGAAACAATGAATGGAAACTAATCAAGGAGACAGCCATCCTAGAACTAAGGAGAAATTTCCTGACAGTAAGAACGATTAATTAGTGGAACGACTTGCCTGCAGAAGTTGTGAGTGTTCCAACACTGGAGGTTTTTAAGAAGAGATTGGACAAACATTTGTCTGAAATGTTATAGGGTTTCCTGCTTGAACAGGGGTTTGGACTTGAAGAACTCCAAGATCCTTCCCAACTCTGTTATTTTGTTATTCTGTTAAGCCATTGCCTGGTAAGTGGGAAACAATTGAGAAGTGCTATGGAGATTCTGTTGAGATAATACCATGGAAAAGGAAGAAGACGTGAAATATAGCTGAAGTTTCCTCTAAGAGGGAGAAATTGATAGAATGAATGTTGGATGGACAGAGTTGATTGGTTCATGTAGTGTTTAGAGCATGTTCATAATCCTGGAATGTGATTCTGGAAGAGTTGACTTACATACTTCAATATCTGCAAGTTTTTACCTAGTAAAACTATCAATTCTTTGTGAATGCACCAAAGAAGGAATACTAGTCATGTGGTTCAGTACTGACAAAATAAATGTTGCTAGCATTTATTTAATACACAGCTGAGGTCTCAATAGTATAAGAACTCTGCCAGTTACTGGCAATTACATTGCAAAAACAAATGATAGTATAAGGTATTATGAACATAAAGCTTTCCCCTTGCCCTTTAAATTCATTGCAAAACAAAGCCATTAAAAAGTTTTAGAAGATTTCTTTTTAAATTTCTCCCACTTTTTAAGTCTCTGTTCTTCCTGTTAAAAATAGTTATTGTTAGAAGAGTGGAATGGATTGCCATTAGTGCCTAATATATCTAGCAATGCTAGATATATAATAAAAAATGAAATATTCATAAGAGAACAGTTGTAAGTACAAATAAAAAAAGTCTGCCTGATCCTAAAACTGACAAATATGAGGCTAAATTGTCAAAACTTGATTATGAGGTTGTTTTGATTTGTTCATTCTTTATTCATCCCCTCAAAAAAAAGGTTCTAGAGCATATTGATGGAATTATTTCACTCACCCATCATCAGCCGTTTCCCTGCATGTTGGGAAGGGAGGGAGGGAGCAGAAAAGAGGGAAGGAAGGAAGTAGGAGGGAGGAAAGAACAGGGAGGGAAAGATGGGAAGAAACGGGAAGGAAGGAGGGAGGGAGGGAGGGAGAGAAGGAAGGAAGGAAGGAAGGAAGGAGGAAGGGAGAGAAGGAAGGAAGGAAGGAAGGAAGGAAGGAAGGAAGGAAGGAAGGAAGGGTTTCTGATGCCCCCTGCCAGCTTCCTACAAGGAAACTTAATGGGGAAGCCCACTTAGCTGGAAGTTGTTCCTAGTCCCACTGATTATTTTTTTTTGCCTGCCTGTGGTTATTCTGTTTCTCTGTTTAAATAAGGAAATATCTTTAAATCTATGATCGAATATGTCATAGATGGTCTAGACCAGTGATGGCAAACCTTTTAGAGACCGAGTGCCCAAACTGCAACCCAAAACCCACTTACGTATCATCGGGTGCCGGGTGGGCATGGCCCATTGGGTGGGTGTGGCCAATTGGATGGGCATTGCCCATTGGGTGGGCGTGATTATGGTGGTAATGGCAGACTGGATAGGACTAAAAAGTTCAATCAATCAATTCCAACTTTGCGAGATCTTTTTTTTCCCCACGAGAAGTTGAAATTGATTGATTGATTGAACCTTTTTTTTTTGCACACAGCGGTGGAGTCCTAAAGCGAAAAGGGTTTATAAAACCCAGCTGAAGGCCTAGGACTGGGGCAACAGTGCACGTGCCTACAGAAAGGGCTCTGCGTGCCACCTGTGGCACACGTGCCATAGGTTCGCCACCACAGGTATAGACTCTTTTAAATCTGAAATTTAAAATGTTGGAAATTCTGTCCCTAGTTATTCTCTGCAATCTGCAATCTACTGTATGCTGTCTTAAGTAAAAACTAAAACTAGATTACTGTACTTTTTAATATGCTGAGTGAGTTATATCTGAATTCAAGTTCCTCTGAAGATATGTTGAAAGCTCCTGAGTCATTTTTATACCCCTAGCTGTTTGCATTTTTTTAATCATTAGAGGCATGATAAAGATTTTTTTATATTTCTGAACAACATAATAATGTATCTTCCTTCATAACAACATTATTTCCTTTGGAAAGGAACACATTATAATGCATAAATCTGAGATTTAAAAAGATTTTTAACAGAGTACAGTGGTCTATTAATAGATACCTGTTAATATATTAAAGAATGATTATTTTATTTATTTTTAATAAAAAAAAACTTTATGCTGTTATATGGTATAAAAAGAAGATTGTAAATATGTTGTCAGACAAAATAATTGGTTTTTTCCTTGAACAAAGAGCCCAATGATTGAATTCTAGGGTGAGAAGGAACTGGTGAGGCTGTTCTCCTACCATCTATTGGAATTGACTGGGTTTAATTTCACCTGAACTGCATAACGTCTAGTGTACTCATAATGTTACCTGAACTCTAGATAGATCTCTATTTAACTGAGAAAAGGGTTAGCCAATTTTTGTTTATTACATGGATTATCTTTGCTTGTGTCCTCGATGACTACAATTCCTCCAGTCCTAAGTACATCAACTTCCCACTTAGAATAACATTTGATTCATAAAATGAGGTAGACTATAAAGGTAACGTAAAGGAGTCCCTGCGGATTTTACTCCACTAGTTGTTGCCGACTATAAGGGATGATGTTCATCTCTGTTTCAAGGCCATTGATCCAGCACTGTCCAAAGACATTTCTGGGGTCATGTGGACAGCATGATGTCATGGAGTGCTGTTACCTTCCCACTGAAGTGGTACCTATTTATCTACTTGCATTTGCATCCTTTTTTGGCAGGAGCTAGGGCGAGATCAGGAGCTCACCCCATCATGTGATGTTCAGATCTTAATCCTGGGCTTCCGGCTTTCCAGCTGACAAGCCCAGCATCTTACCCAATGAGCCACCACACCAGAGATAGACTATAGATCAGAGGTAGGCAACCTTGGCTCTTTTATGACTCATGGACTTCAACTCCCAGAATTCCTGAGCCAGCATGGCTCAGCTTGGAAACCTCTCCCTTTCCCCTCAGCATGGCTGGCTCAGGAATTCTGGGAGTTGAAGTCCATGAGTCATAAAAGAGCCAAGGTTGCCTACCCTTGCTATAGACTATAGATATTTATGGCATAAACTCATAGCTTTCATTTAATTCAATGTGCTATAGCCCCGGTCTTCACTGTTAGTCCATGTTTATCAAAGTAAAGGCAATATTTAATAAAGTATTCAGTTAGTGTAAGAAGTGCTTTCGTAGTCTTCCAATGCGCACACACACACACACACACACACATTTTTGACTGAGTGGCAAAAGAGGATTTTGAAATTTACTCAGCTAAGAATCTTTGGGAGATCACCCTTTAATGATTTCTATTGAAAGCAATTTATACTCTTTTATATGTGGAGAAAACTTTAAACAAAAAATGTTCATGTAAGAAGAAAAGTACTTGGGAGGATTTTTTTTTCCAGATTCATTTAGTTCTTCTTTAGGGGCATAGTATCCATAAGACAAATTCAAAAATATACATATAAGCCTCCATATGTGTGTTATAAACAAATCAGCCTTCTTTAACTTCCAGATGAATCAGTCTACAACTCTAAGAGTTCTGGAAACTTTGTTCCCAATCCTAGGGAGAAAGGCAGTTAAGAAATATGATATATATGAATGAAAGAATGTATGTATGTATGTATGTATATATGTATGTATGTATGTATGTATGTATGTATGTATGTATGTATGAATGAATGAATGAATAATGAATGAATGAAACTGTAGTGTTAGGTTGAAGAAATCTGCATAAAAAATTGTATTCACAGTCCCTCCTTCTCCTCCTCCTCCTTGAATTATTTTCAAGCCAAGTTGAATCCTGAATACCGATCTCAGTTCCACCAGAAAATGTGCCCATCCATAAAAAACAAAACAAAAACAAAACACAGTGCAGAATTACATCAGGACATTTGTAATCAACCTGAACCACATTCATGGTTCAACTAGCATGGCTCAGAGCAATATAGTGCCTAAGAGATTTACATTTGTCTGTATCTATTATCCATAGCTGCAGAAATTTATCCTTTCACTTTTGCTAAAGGATGAAGTAGGCTTTACTTCTTTTTTTTAAAAAAAATCATAGCAATGTGACTTCTATCTTAGATACTTTTCTGAGCCCTGCCTTTTCTCAGAATTAGTCCAAGGGCATATTTTATCACAGTTCACTAAGATTTGATATATTCCTCCTTCCCTTGTTAATCAAGCAATAGTATCACACTGTTTTAAAGGATTCATTGTGCATTATCTTAATCTTTCGCACAGATCGAGACATTATGACAGTTGCTTCTTTTATGGATTTATGTCAGCAACCAAAATCAGTAGGCAATTATATATAAAAGCAAGTGGTTTTTTGTTGTTGTTTCTCTTGTTGCATATTAAAAAAGGCAAGGTGGCTGAGACTGATTGTTTGTGTTTTTACATGCATGCATCACCAGTTCAATTATAAGATAGAGTTCGGTCATTGAAAATGACATATGATTTCAAACTATAGAGGCTGTCTTCATGCAGATATGATAATCAGGTATTGGGAATGTAAATTATATGCCAAATTAGAGGCCACAGATTCAGACACATAATTTCCATTCCGGTGATTTGATTCAACTCTGAGGCATTTACAAAGTTCCAATCCTATCTTTTTGGCAGAAATAAAAACATTATGTTTAACAGAATTGGCAGAAGTTGCTTAGATCAAGCCTGGGAAAGAATGATGGTTAGTAACTCCACCCAGTCCCTGATTAAAGTTTGCCAAATAGGGAAACAGGATAAAATAAAGTTTCAAGGTTTTATTTTTTTTGTAGAAATAGGTAAGTGTATCATCCTAGTTTTCTGTTTTTTATATAGAACTTTTTTTTGCTATCCATATAAGAGTCTCGAATCATATCTCAAGCATGTGCAAACAGATACATTTTTTCTTTATCATTTTCTTGTGATCTGTAATATAATTTAGACATCCCTCATTTAATTTCTGCTATTAATTTCTCTAAAAGGTATGGGGTTCATTTAAGACGAGATGTTAACTATGGTTTGATCTGATTCTTCTTTCTACAAAATACATGCATGAAGGAGCATGAGTGCATGATAAGTCCAAGTATCATGTGGAATGGAAAAAGCTCTATCACATTCTATGTTCTTTAGAGAAAGGAAATAAAAGACTTATTTACTCCATTGCTTTCGCAACTATTTCAGTATATTTTAACATTTTTTTTAAAAAAAATATATGATAAACTGGAAAACTGAGTTCCCCCAATTAAGTAAATGTTTGAGGTTCCATAGTTAGATACTGTAGATACTGTTCTAGAAGGGTCTATATATGCGGATGGGTCAGCAGCTAAAGATGTTGAGTTTGTCACTGCAAAATTGACAGCCCGGGTTCAAGATCCGAGCACTGCGCAACAGGGTGAGTTCCCTACTTTTTCCAGCTCTTGCCCACTTAGCAGTTCAAAAGCATGCAAATGCAAGTAGATAAATAGATACCACTTCAGTGGGAAGGTAACAGTGTTCTCTGTGTTTTTGGCATATAGCCAAGCTGGCCATATGACCATGAAAATTGTCCTCAGATAATGCTGGCTCCCTTGGTCAAGAAATGGAGATGAGCACTGTGCCCCAGAGATGGACACAACTGACAGGGAAACCTTTACCTATATCTCTCTGCATATGTATGTGTATGTGTATGTACAGGTGCAGATGTATATGTGTGATTATGTGTGTGTGTGTGTATATATATATATATCCTTTATAACTGCAAAGATGTGAATCCCGGGCATGTCTGTTCAATAACACAATCCTTGATCTCTGGGAGAGGTATAAACCAGTTGTTTATTGCTAAAAAGATGTTTAAAAACAATAAAAACAACTATATACAATGTTAAAAGAAACAACTTAGCTTTCGCTGGTCCCCTGCCAGCGTCTTCAGAGTAAAGCTTAGGGGGTGAGGAAATTCTTTTTTATAAACCTTGCTGGCTAACTGCTTACTCATTGCCCCTGTGATAGGGCCAACCCTCCTAACTAACCATAATTGCCTCAGTTGTCCCGCCTTCTCTTTTTTGCACTCCAATTCCACACCTTTCCCCCCTCCCATCCTTGTCAATCTCCTCCCTCCCAGCACCATTGCTGCCGGTGTGCTCTCTAACCGCTCCCTCCTACTCATTCCAGGCTGCACATTCAGATCCAGTGTTCCAAAAGGCTTGCTATCAACGCTCCCTTCCTTTCTATCCCGTTGGTCTACACGCTGTTCCTGCCTTCCATCATCCATCCCTGTCAGTTTTTTTTTTCTCCAATTTCCTTCTACACCCGGGTGTGCGTGAATATATACTGCTCACAAAAATAAAGGGAACACAAACATAAGACATCCTACACTGCTGTGTTCCCTTTATTTTTTTGATAATATATATATATATATATATATATATATATATATATATATATATATATATATATATATATATATATATATATATAGCAATTAATATTGTAGTAGTACAAAATTGATTCTCTCTCTGGTGCTATTAGGTAGACAGCTTCAGCTGGTTGTCAAAATAATAGATGTACAGAGACAACATTAAAGAAGTCACTGTTGGAAAATTAGGAGGACTTATTTCCTCTAGACATATTAGTTTGGTCATGTTTGCTAGACTTCCATTGAAGAAGCCCGAATTATACAAAGAGACATCTTTGCTTTCTCCAATAATTTGTTAATTACTGATTTGTTTATTTATTCGTTTATTTGTTTGTTTGTTTATCCATTTATTTATTTATCCAATTTATATAGCTGCCTATCTCATTAAGCAAGCAACTTATTAAATGTTGGTTGTTGTTTAAGACCTCATGCCAATTATTATGAATATCAAGCCATTAAACATAGCAAGGGATAGAATGGCTATTATGAAAAAGAAAAGAAAAACCTTTAATAATCAGTGATACTGATGTTTTTTTCCCCAAAATATAGTGCACAATGGTGCTTTATTCTAATGATTTTTTTTTGGTTCAACAAATAGTATTGTCGTTTACTTAAATCTGTTTTTGCAGTTCATTAGCTATAAGTACATGTTTTAATATTATAAAACAGAAGCTTAGGACTTTCAGTGAGCATTAATATTTCATTAATACTTTAATATTCCCACAAATAGTTTATTTCAGTTTTAAGTATGATTTTAGAAAATCTTTATTTTAATTTGTTTGAACGATTGGAATCAAATTAAATGCTCTTTTAAATTATTTAGTAAAGTTGTTTACTGCAAAGGAATGATCCAAAGAAAATAGCTAGTTAAGTACTGCATTCTTTAGATATTTAATACATAGATTTTTGCATAGTGGAAGATATTTATTTAAAAAAATGATGTATTTTCAGGGAAGTGAAGGGAAGGGAAGGATTTACATTAGGTTTTACCAGTAACTTATTTTTACAGGCCAAGAATTATAGCAATTGTGCTATTATAATGTTCATGGTTAAAAAAAAAAAAACCAGCCACAAAAGATTTTGGCGAGCATAAGCATTGATTGGGTTGAAAGGGCATTTCATAGACAATAGACTGGGATTAGGCTAGAATGAACTATATTATCCCAAACATACAAAATCACTTAACTTGTAATAGCAAGTTAAGATGGAAAAATGAATTTTGGAAGTACAACAGAAAAATGTGTGCTTAGGTCACTTTTAGTATTAGTAGAGCGATTAATCCAGTCATGCCCTCCAGAAATGCTTAGCTACCCATCTGGCAGAGAACAACAACGTAAAGAAATCAGCAATGTAAAGAAATCCAGAGAAGCTTTACCTTTCTTACTGAAGAAATCTGTAATAGGGATCAAAATCATCTGAATGGATTGCAGAATAGGGGGAGGAGGAGGAGGAGGAGGAGGAAGAAGAAGAAGAAGAAGAAGAAGAAGAAGAAGAAGANGAGGAGGAGGAGGAGGAGACAAAATCAATTCATTTGACCACATATAAAATGGGATGTGCTGTTATACAGTATAGACTTTTGTTTGGATTTGTTAATGTCTTATTTGATAATATCTTAACCAGAAAATTGTGGTGAACTGAACTTGCTTACAGAAAGAACTTTGCTTAGTTCTTTCCCCATATTTATTTTATGTATCCTAACTTAATAATGCTTATACCGACTTTGCAACTAAACATCTTTTTATTCAAAGTCAGGAAGTTTGGCGAACTTGCCTTTAAAAGGAGAAATTATTTCTCTTTGTTAAGCTAATTTTTTGTATTTTATTCAGTGGGATTTTGCCTATAATTAAAGGTGGAGATGTGGAATGTTGAGTTTTATATATGTGAATTAATGCTAATATTTTAGACCTCTGTTTGGGTTTTTTGTTGCTAACTCAATTGGAGAAGGAGGTTACTTATCTGATTTGCCTATTGGATTATGGGATGAAGATTTTTATATTTGTTAACTATGAGAAGGTGAAGAGATTATGAAATTGTTTATGTTTGTTTTGATGGTGGTGAAAGTCACTTTCTTGGGGGGTAGGGGGACATAAACACACATTCAGAAAAACACACAGAGACAGACATTTACACATATGCTTTCTATGGATGTTTGTATATCAATAGTGATATTGATATGTGTGTGCATGTGTGCGCATGTATCTCATCTTTTCTCTTTATTGCTTTTCTTTTTAGTTTGTCTTATCCTTTATTGTTCTAATTAATTTAGTTTAATTTACCTTTGTGCTGGCCTTTTAAGAATCTCACAGAATGATTTTTTTTTTGAGTCAAGCTAAAACAAACTTTATTCTGCCTGACACTCCCAAGTTATCACTAAAGAAGTAACTGATTGCTTCATTTCTTGATTATACACAGTATAATGTGTTTACTGTTAATTAACTTTGGATAGACTTAAATTGCCCTTCTATGAAAATTGATAGAGCGAGCTAGGTTATTCACACCATCTATTTCTCACAATCTCAGCAAGTACCAGCAATCAAAACTGGAAGAGTTTGCTAGAGCAAGCCCATCAAATTCTATAACCATATTCCCATACTGACCAACCAAATTCCATTTGTTCTCTATTGTTCAATGTTATTTTTAACCTATCGTTCTTCTGACTGTCTTTTTTTTTCTCCTTTTCTTAGCATGGCTTTATAATTTTCCAATATTTATAATGACACTACTGTTGCTGCTACTATTGAAATATGAAACTACCCACCCTTTCCATTATTGTCACTGTTTATGACCAGCATCTGACATGTAGAATGGAGCTGAACTTTAGTTGTGACAGTTCATTGGGTAATTTTCAATCACTCATGCACTCTTAAAATAATCTATATGAAAGAGTTATTCTAAAATTAGAAAATTGATTTCTAAGTATGCTTCTCTGCCACTAGTGAAATGATAAGACATCTTTTGATTTTCATCAATTAAGAGAGACATAAAGGCTACTCCTAATGCTTTTGGTAGCTAGGTCACCCAAATCAAATTCTCTCTCCTGGATATATGTAAAGAATGCTTGTTCGTCAAACTTAAATCTTAAAGAAGCAATTTAATCTTGGGAGCCATGCTTTTGTTCACAAATCAATCAAAGAATGTTTAAATATATATGATGACTGAAAACACAATGTGTTTGAACTGTAGGGTTTTGATTCTCTGCCAGCTGTATGAATTCTCTGTAATTTTCAGCAAATGTCATTTTTTTTCTTTTGTAGTAGAAGAAAGAACCAGTGCATTAACTTTTTTTGTAACCAGAACTAGTAGTGATTGCAACTGTCAAAGAAACAATGGGCTTGTTTGTGCATTGATTTTTTTTTCTTTCTGTTTGATAAAACAATAGCACAGGACATTAACCTTGGAAAAGTATTGTATGTACTCAGGTTCTTTGTTTCTTCTTTCTTTAAAAATATATATTACACCAAAGATTATTGCATGTAGATGGGGTCTGAATTGGGGAGCTTAAGAGATTTTTAAACAGTGGGTTAGTATCTCTTTGAAGACGTTTTGCTTCTCATCCAAGAAGCTTCTTCAGCTCTGAGCTGAACAATGTTGTTTCCCCTGAAATACCAAACTTCACTGTATTCCAATTTATTGCTGCTTTCCAGGGTTTCAAGTAAAAGCCATCTATATTTACAGGAAGGTGAAAATGAATCTGGGGATTTACATATGCAAAGTATGGAACTGAGCTATCATCTGCTAGACCAGGGGTGGGGAACCTTGGCTCTTTTATGACTTGTGGACTTCAACTCCCAGAATTCCTGAGCCAGCCATGCTGAGGGGAAAGGGAGAGGTTTCCAAGCTGAGCCATGCTGGCTCAGGAATTCTGGGAGTTGAAGTCCACAAGTCATAAATGAACCAAGGTTCCCCAACCCTGTACTAGACACTGGCAGAGTAAGAAATTTGTTATTGATTAAAAATGGATATTATGAAACACACAACTTGATTAATTCCTTGACACTCCAGCATATACCAAAGCAACACAGAAGTTTTTACTTTATTACTCTGAGTCACTTTATTGGTCTATTTACAATCCAATTGTTATTAGATTATTTCAGTCCACCTATTCTTCTGGAATGTAAATCAAAGATCCTCCTCCAGTTCACCAACAAACAACAAAGAGAATAAAAAATCATATAAAGGAGATTGAGCTAAAAAAAAGTGATCTTCTTCTGAGGGTATATTTAAACTGAGGCCTTCCAGCTCCTAGTCCAGAACCTGTACCACAAGAAACAACTATAGTGGTTATAAATCACTGCCTTTTAGCAGCATCTGGAGATAATGGATTTTGAACCTGGATCATTTGTGAATAAAGTGCAGTCCACTACATATATTTTGCTAATGAAAAATATGAATCAACTACCATATCCCTTCAATTGTCGACTATAGAAAGATCAAGCCAGTGAGGGCAAGAAAAGTCAGGGATCACCACAGTAATTCTTAGCTAACCTATTAGGATTGGACATCTGCTTTTTTGTATAGACATGCTGTTTATACATCATTCTTTTCCATTGAAATGGTCCAAGGGGATAATGAAGTATTTAATTTTGGTCACAATGGAGTCTATGTTCTCAGGTCAGGTCAATGGTAGGATAGAGCAAGATGTAACAACTGACATTATTTATTATATTTCAGATACAATTTTTATTACATTCATTTATTCTGGTAAGAATCAGGATTTTTTCCTATCTTTTCTTCTCTAGAAAGAAGAACTTAAAACAATTGTAGAGTTGTAGAAGTAATTATTTTCTCACTTAATATTATTGGAGAGATTCCAGTAGTTTTTCCATTTCCTTCGTACTATTTTTCCTCTCTTATTTTGTTTTAAAATAAAACAAAGATTGTATTTTTAAATTAATTGCCAGCTTCTCTCTCTCTCTCTCTCTCTCTCTCTCTCTCTCTCTCTCTCTCTCTCTCTCTCTCTCTCACACACACACACACACACACACACACACACACACACAAACACACATCACATCATACAAATATATGCAATGAAATGTAGTTGTTCACTGATTAATAGGCATACCTATCAATCAATTGGAAGAAGTTCATTTAGTAATACAGCACACCAACATTTGGCTAGTAGTGGAATTTGACATTATCGCCTGTGCACCAATTACCAAGGTCTTACTAATATCATTTTTTTTAAAGGGAAAAGAAAAACACTAATGTCTTGGCTAAGATCTTGCTTCCATCTTCTCCCCCATCCTGTCCCAATGACAGATGGCTCTTGGCAGCTGGATGAACAAAGCTTTTTAAACAAGGTGATGACTTTTGTCATGCTTCCCATCTTCCCCATGAGATCTCTGTTCACTGTGGCTATGTTCTTGGCTTTTCTAATGATCCATCCAGCTTTGCCTAAAATAGGTCAATGTTTTTGGGACATCAGGATAAGAGAATGCTGCCATCATTGACACCAGAAAGCTTTAGAGCCACGGTAATTGCTAGACACAAAGTGTCTCTGGAAGCCCTCTGTCTGTTAACAAAATGGGGAATAAAAGGAGGTGAAAAAATTGAGAATGGAATAGTTAACAGGAGGTACAAGCAACTATAACCAAGAAGCGCAAGAGAAGCCACTGTAAACCTCTGATCTAAGATAGATTTTAACCATCAGGCAATTCAAAAGCAAACAGTGATGGAGACTAGAGGAAAGCATCAGGGAACAAATACAGGTGCCTCAAAACAAGTAAACATTTTGCCTTTTTTATATTGTATCATTAAAATAAAACTGATGATGGTAAAAGAAAAATATCAGACCGAGTCCCTAGTGCTCTCCCTTGCCTTATTAACATTGTATTGTATGTTAGGATTTCAAAATTGTAGAACGTAGCAAGAAAAAGACAAGATGTGAAGGTAGCTAGGAAGACAGAGTTCCTAGTTTCAAGCAGAAACTTGAAAAATCTGACATACACAACTTTTTTAACATGTGGCATGTCCTTTTAGGATTGAAATGAATTTGTACCTACGCATTATTGTTTTTCTCCAAGTTTACAGTACTTCTTTCCATGTTAAATGAATTAGAATATTTGAAGTAAATAGACTGAAGTAGAATAAGGAAAATTCGCTTGGTTTTACTGACAGTCAAGTTTGTCAAGTTTGATTTATTATTTTTCAATAGAAAGAAAAATAAAGGGGACTATTACATCCTATTCATGTATTACATTTTTCTTCAAGACTTCAGTTCTTCTCCTTAATCCTTGAAGTAAGGATAAAAAAAAAGATCTTATAACAATTTACAAGATTCTGGCTAATTCTCTTTCTTCTGGTAACATCACAAGTTGTTATAATTTTCTTGATTTTCAACTGTTCAACATTTCCTTTTGGGCTCATTACATTCCATTTATATTTATATGACTAGAGCTACGGATTACAGTTTCAGGTTTGTTGAATGTTGCCATTCTTCTGTAGATTTGTTATACATAATTAGGGAGCTTTCTAAACAATTTTAAAATTTAAGGTATAAGGAAGTATAAAATAGTATATATGTCCTAGCATTTTAAGTTAAAGATCCTCTAATTTAAATGCCTGGTAGTAGTTAATACCCATGACTGGGAAGAGTAACTCCTTTGCTAAACAACACAATTGTTGACACATCACAAATAAAATGGGGGAGGGAGAGATAGAATGGAAGAAGCTAATTTGGGAGAAGAACAAAAACGCTTATATATAAATATATATATATATTTCACCCAAAAGGGTCGTATGTGGCTACCTCAATCCCAGGTACTCTACCTGTGCTTTCTCACTCACTCGTTCACCAGAAAACACATAGCTAGGAAATGAACACATTGTTCTCAGCATTACTTCCATCTGTCAGCTTCTGGTGCAGCCCATGAAGAAGGGTGAGGCTTTTTACTTGCGAGTAATGTGGCTGACCTTCTCTGCTCCTGCCTTTTCTCTGCTCTAGTTCAGGGGATACGCTTACGATGGGTTGAAAAGCACTGTAAAAAAAGTGTAAAAAAAGTGTAAAAGTGTAGTGTAGGGATAAGCTGAAGTGGCGGCAACACAGCACAGGCTTGTGGGAGAGTCAGCTGGAGCCGTGCTATTGCCGGGATCTGCTGAGCACCCAGGATCCGCACCAGGCTCCAGCTGACTGGTGCTTCTGGAAGCTGCGCATGGCCTGGGGAAAGGAGTCAGTTCCAGCTACACCGAAGACAAAAGGAGGAGGAGGGGATAGACATGCACACATATTGTTTACATTTGGCCCGGGGCCACCCTGGAGACAGGAAGGGGCCAACCCACCCTAGCTCACAATCAAAGGAAAACCCTGAATCCAGCAGGCTTCCTTTGATTGGGGGCATATGGTCTGACCCTGGACGAAATGCAAATCCCTCTCTAAGCAGGGACTGGGAGGCTGAAGGCCTCTATTTCTGTTGCTATGCTGTTATGAAATCGATGGGCTGCTGCTGGGGAGGAGAATCAAAATGGGGCAAAACAAGCATAGTCCACCATGGTTTCTTGATTGCAAAGTTTTCCTCGGGTTTTCCTATCCCTTCCTGGGCTATTAAAATCACATGTACTGAACACCTGGCTGCAAACCACTCAACTGGATTTTAGCCTAGCACCTTGTGTAATCCCAGGCACATTCTGGAGGTAAGAGGATGTAGTGACAGGAGAGAGCCGCAAAATTGATTTGTTATTTATTCTTGCCTTTAGCAGCAATAACTACATTGTTTGACGACTTTGTGAGCAACCTGCAGGCTGTGAACTTTCCTTTCCCTCTTGGGGAAAGAATTCAGGAGTGCTAGATTTATTTTTCCTGCTAATTACACTATACCCTGAAGGTTTTTTAAAGAGCTTATGAGGAAAAAAAGTGTCAGAACATTAAAGGATGTATGGATTGAGTTGTGAGACAGGGAAGGGAAGTACATGGACTTATGCACTTCCAGTTGCTGACAGGTGTGCCACTAATATTCTGACTTGACACCTGCATGCTCTCAGGGCCCAAAGATTATCTTCATTCTTCATAGGATGGTATTGTGGATTAACTAAATTTTTCTGGGTTCTGATTTTAAGGTGAATATCCCGAGCTATGGAGGCCTTTGATCTTCTTCTTAAATACATAATAATAAAATAATGAGAGCTAAATGCTCAGAGGGAAGGCAGATTAGAAAGAGCAAGAGCTTTTGGGGTCTTCAATTCCCTTCCTGTTAAGAGTTCCTTAATAAGGTTTGCTCTTCCTTCCTAACATCAATAAAGGTGATTTTTCCAGAAAATATGTGAAGAGCTGTAATTAGTGATTTAACTATGTTTACTTTTTGGCTGTGTTTTAATTTATATATAATGTATGTTTAATGGAGGAGGGCTTGGAGAGGTAGAAGGGGCCAATATAGAGGCTGCACCTTGCCCTTCAGATCTCTGTCTCCCCTGCAGATCTCTGGAGAGGAGAAGGGGATGGCAGGGGAGCTGTGTGAGGGAAGGCTGTCCCAATAAGCCAGCATCCTTACCACGCACAATTGGAAATGGGAATTCCCTTTCGAGAAGGGCCAGCCTCCTTTATGCAGGATCCGGGAGCACTGCTCCCCTGCTGCCTCCTCTTGCTCTCCAGAGATCTGTCAAGATAGAAATTGTACTCAGAGGAAACTGCTTCCTGCAAACATCCTCCACCTCCTGCTTTGCCATGAGGGGGCACCGGACAGGGAAACACAAACAATGTCTGAGATTGGAAAAAGAACATCTCTTTAGAGTGCTACACACACACACACACACACACACACACACACACACACACACACGCACATTCCAAGCTAGCAAATTGCCAATCATGCCTGGGCTTGGGGAGAAGGCCCTCTCCTTCCTCTGTAGATAAAAGTCCCCAAACCTGGAATGCAGTGTGTGTGCGTGTGTGTGTGAACATGCATGCGCTTGGCTGCTAGCAGTTTGGGTGGCGAGGAGTTTGTGGGGCACCTAGTTGCCCCCACATCGAGTTAGCCAGTGTGACTTGTTCTGTTCTGACCCAGCTGTCTTGAGTCAGCTGTGTCCAGCGAGTGGCATCGAGCAGGCCACGTCCAACTGCTAGGCGACTAGTGGTACTCGAATACTGCCATATCCTAAAAGTGGTACAATCTCTGAAAAGGTTGAAAAGCCCTGTGGAGTCATACCCCCAAGTGCTTCTACCAAGCCTGGGACCACTTTGATCTTTTCTTTCCACATCTTCACCAGTTCCTCCTTCAGGCTCTGATACTTCTCCAGCTTCACATACTCCTACTCACTTGGCACCACTACATCCATCACCACCATTTTCTTCTGGTCCTTTTCTACTACCACAATATCTGGTTGATTAGCCAGTACCTATCTGTCTGTCTGTCTGGATCTGGAAATTCCATAGGATCTTAGTCTTCTTGATTTTCACAATCTTCTATGGGATCCCCATCTGGATGTTCCTGTACCCACATTCCTGTACACAGCGCCTGATACTTGGTTGTGCTGTTCAGTGCATGCTGTTCCTGCCTGCATCTTACACCCTTCCACTTGTGTTGGACTTTCTATGAGGTCTCTCTGTGTAGTCTGCACTTCATGTCCTATGTGATGTAGTAGACAACTGCTTCTACAGATATGCTATTTAATGCTTGTTCTTGTGCTGCTGTGATCAGTTCCTCAATGCTGTCTTTTACTCCAGCACTTTACAGCCACTGATAGATTTCCCACTGTCTGCCAGCTTAGCCATCTGTCAATGGTACATCCCATGCAGGATCTTGTCTTACTGTGGCACTTCCTGATTTGGTGCTCTCTGAGTTTGCTTGGTTTTTTGCAGACATTTCATTACCAAACTAGGTAACATCATCAGTGCTGGCACTGAGCATTGAGCTACAAATATTCTCCTTTATTAGTTACTTCTTGACTAACACCAGGACTGGACTTTTTATTGTGATGCTGCTTAGAAGGAGATTTACATCAGACAAAAGGACTTCTTCACACACCATATAATTAACTTGGGGAATTCATTATCACAAGACATGTTGATGGCTGCTAATGTGTATGGCTTTAAGAAGGAATTGAATAAATCTGTGGTCTAGTAAGGGTTCTTAGTGCTGAGATTTAAACCTATTTCCATATATCAGGTGAGCTGAACTCTGGAGGGAAGATGTAGGTGGCATTGGCATCCAAGTAATAAAACAAATAAAATATTTTTTGCATCTCTCAGCTCAGGAAAAAAAGTAAGTGTAGAATCGAGTTTTAAATATTCTTAAATTGCTTTCAAAATCCATGAAGGATACATATTTTGGAGTGTATACAAAAAGGTACAATATGATGTCAAATATTTCAGAAAATAACTATATATTCTATCCTATATTTTTTCTGAATATGTTTCAATTTGTAGATTGATGTGGAAATAAATTAGAACATACTTTCCATACATATGTATGAAACTGACACAATATGAAAATATTCTGATCTACCTGTTCCTACTGAGTGCTCATCTTTAGTCCTGCAGATCTAATCTGTTAATTTAAAAATTAGTTTGATATAAAATAGATATATAGATGGAGATTTGGATCCTTGTTTATATTGCATCCTTGAACATATTGTTTCATATGCAATTAGACAGATTAGCTGTAAACACTGGAAGGTTACCAGAATTATTTGTGTTCCCCTTCTTATGTAACTTATAAAAATCCTGAAGGGAAGAAAAAAAACTTGTAGCAAAGTAGACAATCCGGGTAGCTTCCTAGAAAAAACTTGAACTTCATTGAGTTATTTCACAGATAAAGAGGATTAGAGCTGACTTCTGTAGAAATTTTATGAAATCAAAACAGCTTCAGAGCAGCAAGGCATATACCGATGACCCTTGTGGATAAGTTACTGAAATCACAACTCACTATCTCTTGAACTTCAACTCAGGCTGTATGAAATATTACCTAATTAAATGTTCAGTTCAAAGTAGAACTGCAGTTAAACAAGTTGTTTCCAACATTTTCATTTCATCCAAGCCGGTGTGTTACGTTGCTTCTATGTTCTCTTGGCTATCCCTGCTTCTTGGAATCTCTTTTTCCTCCTTTTACATGGCTCCCCATTCTTTTTTTTAACTATACATCATATTGTCTTTTTCTTGTGCAGAGTTTTCCCAATTATTCAGATAGCAACTGAAGAAAAGAAACCACATACTGCAACATAAAGAAAAACCATGGAAGATTGGATAGAAATGTAATGAAACACATTTACCTGTTAAAAAATGGGGAAAAGCCTTTAACACTAATGAATGCAAATATAGCTCCAACTTTTTTAAAAAAGTTTTTTATTTATAATACAGTTAAAACAAAGATGGACATAACGTGACATTCCAGAATAAATATTCCTAATAATTTGTTCCTCTTAATACGTATAATTAATACATAATTCTTGATCTCTATATAAACATATTCTTCTATACAATACAGCTATATATACAGTTATATATAATTCTATCTTAACGTTGACTTAAAACCGGGGACTTGCAAATATAGCTCCAATTTGTTTTAATTTTGTTTTCATTAGTATTAAAGAGTTCCTCCTTTTTTAAAAAAAATATTTAATGATCTACAATCAACTGAGAATGTCATTTTGTATTTGACCTAATAGGACAGGATGGTGGTTCAGTGGTTAAGACACTGGGCTTGTCCGCTGGAAGACCAGCAGCCTAAGTTCAAGACCCGAGTGCCACATGACAGGGTGAGCTCCCATCCTCGCCTCAACTATTATCAACCTAGCAGTTCGAAAGCATGCAAATGTGAGTAAATAAATAGGTACCACTTCAGTGGGAAGATAACTGTGCTCCTTGACATCATGCTGGCCACATGATTGTGGAAATGTCTTCAGACAGCACTCACTCATTGGCCTTGAAACAGAGATGAACATCATACCCTATAGTCAGCAATGACTTGCAGAGTAAAATTCACAGAGACTCCTTTACCTTTATCTTCTCAGGTTAATGGAAATCCAGAGATAGAATATAAAACAATTTCATTCATTAGAAATTTCACATCAAACAACTTGCCACATTCATGAGGTGGCTGGCTTTCTGCTGCCAGGGCAGGTGGTAGAAAAAGGGATATCCTATCTCTCTTCTTCCTACTCCTTTCCAATGATCTGGAGTAGCAAAGAAATATTTTATCCATTCTAAGGTTAGAATTATTTTGGGAACAAATCTATGGAGGAATTGGGGAGAATGAAAGAGTTGTTGATATTATGCCTATAGTTTTTTTTTTTTGCAAAACAGTATGTCTACAAATTATAGATTGTGTTTTTTGTGCAGTGTGGTTTCTTTATTTCACTATTCACTGGCGTCCTCAGGTACTTTTATCCTTCTCATAGACTATATTTCATGAGACCTAGCTAAATAAATTTGGTGCAGTTACAATCTATTGAAATCAGAGGATGTGTGCATAAAGTTAAGCCCTTATTATTTCAAATAGCTTTCAAGCTGAATTATATTGGTATTGATTTTGAGCACCAGAATAAACACTACCAGTTTAGATTGGATATCCAAGATAAGTGTCACTGTAGCATGTAAACTATGTTCTCGGCATTTTCCATTCATACTGAGAATATCTGAAAAAACAAGATAAAGGAGGCAATACATTTCCTGTAAAATTTCATTAACCCAAACTTTCAAAGATAACATGGGATTTCTTGATGCTAATGACCTCTCCAGTGGCTAATGGTAGATCAAAATCAATGAGGTCTGCCTATATTATTAAAACTCTTTACATTTAAAACCATGAAAAACTACTCTATTTTATTTTAATCATACTTCTAGGCTTATTAAACTTATGATATATTTAGCCTGCCTCCTTGCCCCAGAGCTATGAGAAATTAGACAGGAAAGCTTTCAGAATCTTAATGATACTTTATATTCACATGGATCTTTTATGATCTGTACATTCTAAATATTCTCGTAAGAGAGAGAGAAAGAGAGAGAGATGACAGACAGATAGAACCATATTTGCTGATTTTATAACTGAGATACTTGACACTGGGTCCTCTCAACTTGCTTTTTAGGATTCATACATTCATCCTGGAATTGGATATAGTCCATTTATACTTAATATAAGCATACCATATTAGCTTTTCTGCCATGTTCTATCAAGAGATTGGGGGGGGGAGAGAGAGAGAGTGCCTAACTGCACTGAATGAATTGAAAGATATAAAGCAAACATCTGTACAAACTTCTACACATGTTTTTGAGATTATGAAATGAACAAGATACAATTCATAATATATTTTTCCACTTTAAGACCAAGACCAGAAAGTCACATAATCCTGCAAGATGTTTGGGTAACAATTAATAACCTTAATATGCATACACTGATTCACCAGGACTGTTTGTTTGTTTGTTTGTTTGTTGGCAGGGTTTATGTACTACAATATTCCTGTATGACTCCCAATGGTTCACAAATAACAATGAAATAATTACAAAACACAGCCAAGTTAATAAAACAATTAAAATTATAAAGTAAATAAAACATTCCCTGCTGATACTCAGTCTCAGTGCTGATAACGGAACCCACAATACCATATAGTGATACATTTTTATGGCCTTTCCAAATATGAGCAAAAGGGGGCCAACTGAACCCCAATGGAAGGCTTGTTCCAAAGAGAAAGTGTTGCAGTGGAGAAACACTATCTCCGGGCCCTCTCCTACCAATTTCTCAAATTGGACTTTAAGCATCCAATTCTAAATAGGACCTTAAGCATCCAATTCTAGATAAGTTTGCAATTGGTGAACCAGCCAAAGATAGGCAGAACTCCTACATGAAAAAATGACAGGAAAACCTCCAGACCGTGAACCTTCTCATTTAGAGGTAGTAACACACCATATTCAGACTCAAACCATGAGCTGAGGCTAGATAGTTTTGGACAAGATGGTTTATCTGACTTGCAGGGGTACAATTTCATCCTGTTTGGTCCCTTTCATTACACAACTATCTTTAGACATCATCAACCATTACTGCAAGCTGGTTTGGAATAGAGACATAGGACTGGATATCATTAACATATTGGATATCCATCCTGCATGGCAGATGATTTCTTCCAATGGTTTCATGTAGACATAAAGCAGGGATCAGTATGGTGAATTATGTGGCATCTCACAAGGATTAGGATATCAAAAAGAAGAGCTAGTCTGTTCTGAGACAGAAACAACTTCCAATATGGAATCTGAAGGCATGCAGGATTTTATCCATATATTAAAAAAAACCACAATAGATTGCTGCATTGGCTCTTTTACTACCACACTTACCTGAATTAAAATGGAGCTCTAAAAGGAGCTATTCATATGTTTGGTTTAATGAAAAAAGCTAGCTTCCATCTGACCTAGGAACAATGGAAGAGTTATACATGTCTTTTCAGCCACTATCAATAGTTCTTTGAAACTCTTAGCTAAATACATAAAAATTGGTGACAACAAGAAGCATTCTCCATCCTATTTGTAGCCACATATTCATGTGAATAACTAATGAAACTAAAGCAAGGCAGATATGTAGTAATAAAGTAGTTCTAAATTATATAAGCCTTACACAAATAAAGCCTTGTGTTCAGTGGGATCAGCTCCTTCTGAGTTTTTTATAGACCTGAAGGATAAGTTAGGGGTGTTCGATCTCTTTAAAACTTGCAAAATTTCATTTTCTACATTGATTTCAGATGGACTTAAATGCAGCTAACTTTCCCTAGATCAGATCCACAAACTACAACTGAAAAATAAGTAAGGTTTCAAACTTTTGCCTGACTTTTTGGGACTAAATTATTTTGTATAGACACACAGGGGATTGAAAAATAAATTTTACCATCTGATATTGCACTTTATTATCATTCATTTACCTAAAATTAGCTTAAAAGATTTATGTTGTTTTATGTTATTTTTCAGTTTAAATTAATACCCATCTGGCTTCATTTTTGATTGTTCATAAAATATCAAAAATGTAAAATTAAATGGAAGGTAAAGAATATATCCTAAGTACAAGTTCCTTTTACATTGTAAATACAGTACATTCTACCCCCGATATTTCAACTTAAATTCTTTATAGAACATATTTAATGACTTTGCAGTGAAAAACTAACAATTTCTCATACATTATTTTTATCCCATTTTTAAAGCATTCTTTCCATTAGCAGAAAGATCATGCTATCATTTCATGACTGAACACAGCATGATATTGTATCACTGCCACCTTGAATATTTTTATTATAACAATAAATACAATAAATAATAAATACAATGAATAAATATTGTATTTATTGTTTATTATGGTGATTTATGTACCAATCCCCATTTTAAAGAAAATATCTCCAAGCACAATATTGAAAACATAAAAGCCAACCTTCCAATTTCTTTCTCTTATGCTCAGTCAGGCCGTAGCCTACAAAGTCAACTCTAAAAAAAAATTGAAAGAAAAACAGCCAAGCAAAATGTCTCAAAGGTGCTTTTTCAATAGGCAACTGTTTTCTTTGAAGAAGTTTAGCTTCTCATCCAAGAGCTTCTTGGATGAGAAGCAAAACATCTTCAAAGAAAAACAAGAAAGTCCAGTTGACCCTTGAAAAAGTACCTTTGGGACAACCATGACATGGATGACTGAGAATCTCCATAGACATTTAGCCAAGCAAAATACATTTGTGGTTGGTGTTTAGAAACTCATTTTTGTATCTGATTTACTAGCATCCAATTTTCAATAAACACTTTGGAAGGACCCTCACTATTTTCACCTTTTCTCTGTATGAAGGTTGCCTCAGAACCCTTCTCTGATAAATAATTATAAACCAGGTACCCAACAAGCACAGATCCTGAAGCAGCTTTCTTCAGATTATACATGAAGTGTATAATATCCAAGTGATGCAAATGTGAGTTAGCCCAGGCATGAATCTTAATACACAGTAATATAAAATTTTCAGACATTTTGAAGCTATAAAAAACCCATATCTATGAAGTTATTTCCATATATATATATATATATATATATATATATATATATATATATATATATATATATATATATATATATATATATATATATATATGTGTGTGTGTGTTTTCTGAGGTTTTCGCGGGTGTTTGTATGTAGGTCTTTAGTTATTCGGGTTTTCTCCCGCGTAGAATTAAAAGTACCTTGGCGACGTTTCGACGAAGTCACATTCGTCATCTTCAGGCTGGTGTCTTCAGCTTCGTGCTTCTAAGAGTGGTGTGTGATCGCAGCTGTTTCTTCCTTTTAACTGCCA
>NW_015386389.1:401116-402189 GCF_001527695.2 Protobothrops mucrosquamatus
GTCAGATCTAGGATGTGCTTGGGGGGGTTATATTTGTTTTGGATAGCTGTCAAGGCTTCTTTGATTGGCACTTGGGTGAAGAGGGATATGACATCGAAGCTCACGAGTAGGTCACTGGGCTGTAAGTTTTGTTTCTTTATTATCTCTATGAACTGGAATGAGTTTTTGACGTGTGAGGTGATGGATTCTGCATAGGGTTCTTAATTTAGTCTACAACACTGTGAGTTTTTGGTAACACCCTCCTCATTATTCAGATTGAACATTATCTAAATATGAATAATTTTTGATGCAGCTTCGCCTTTATAAAACCAACCAAGATTGGCATCACCACCTGCTGAGACACTCCAATGAAGAGATAATGAATTTTTTTTAAAAAGGAGGGGGAGTTACAAGGGAAACTCAAATCAATCCAACTTTTTTTAAAAAAAAATGTAATTGAGATTTTGTAAACATAGGGAGAGAATGACACAGTTCATGTGGGAAAGGTGTAGATGGCAACTTCTCCAGGCCAGGTACATAACAGAATACAGAGTTGGAAGGAACCTTGAGATCTTCTAGTCCAACCCTTTGCTCAGGCAAAAAACCCTGTATGATTTCAGGCAAATGATTGTCGAATCTCTTCTCTAAAACCTCCAGTGTTGGAACAATCACAACTTCTGGAGACAAGTTGTTCTACTGATTAATTGTTCTAACTGTCAGGAAATGTCTCCTTAGTTCTAGGTTGGTGCTCCCCTTGATTAGTTTCCATCCGTTGCTTCTTGTCCTGCCTTCTTGTCTTCCATCCACTGCTTTTTGTCCTGCTTAAGATGCTAAACAGTGTTGCAACTGTAGAAAGGTCTTTTCTTCAGATCCAGAGAAGATTTTAAAGGAAGAAGAGAACAGATTTATAATAGAATAGGGCTGGAAGGGACCTTGGAGGTCTTCTAATCCAGCCCCCCACTCAAGCAGGAGGACCTATACCATCTCAGACAAGTGACTGTCCAGTCTCTTCTTTAAAATCTCCAATGATGGCGTGCCCATGATTTCTGAAGGTAATCCTAATCTGTTTAGCACTCAAAAATGAAACACTGCTT
>NW_015386389.1:404808-411269 GCF_001527695.2 Protobothrops mucrosquamatus
TCTTAGAAGCACGAAGCTGAAGACACCAGCCTGAAGATGACGAATGTGACTTCGTCGAAACGTCGCCAAGGTACTTTTAATTCTACGCGGGAGAAAACCCGAATAACTAAAGACCTACATATATATATATATATATATATATATATATATATATATATATATATATATATATATATATATATATATATATATATATATGGATATATAAAGAGAGTCACAATGTATTGTTATTAATAGACAATCCTTCTACTCTGATTTGTTCGATAATTCGGTAATTCAAAATAATTACACTAACTAATGAATTTCAACTGATTCTTGTAGTGTTCAGTAAATGTAGAACTGCTGAAAATGTTTTCATATTTAATAAAACAGATATATTTAAAAGGCCAATATCTAAGGGATTGTCACATTGAAGAAGCGGTCAACCTATTCTCCAAAGCAGGACAAGAAGCAATGGATGAAGGCAAGAGAAGAAGGCAGGACAAGAAGCAATGAATGTAAATTAATCAAGGAGAGACACAACTTAGAACTAAGGAGAAATTTCCTGACAGTGAGAACAATTAATCAGTGGAATGAGTTGTCTCCAGAAGTTGTGGGTGCTACAACACTGGAGATTTTAAAGAAGAGATTGGACAACCATTTGTCTGAAATGGTATAGTTTGATGTAGTCAAACCAAAAGATTCAGCAGCCACAGAAGAAGAAAAAAGGAAGAATTATCTACAGCAACAGCCATTATGTAGGACAAACAGGCAGAAGACTAGTAGAGCACATCCATGAACACCAGCTAGCAGTTGGGAGACATGATGAAAACTCCTTGATTTCACAATACATGGACAGACCTAACCATAATTTCATCTGGGAAACTGTGCCCATCTTAGACCAAGCCAAGTCCAAACATGCTAAAAAATTCCTGGAAGCCTAGACTCCAACAAATTGGCCATCAGCAGACACATAGACATAAACAACATATTTATACCATTCAAGAGACAATCAATAGCCAAAAAGGAAACAAAAACACCAGAATACTTCCACCAGCAATTAATGTCCAGATGAGTGGAGATTAACACCAAGATTAACATTAGATTAACAATCAAGAAATAAACAATACCCCAATCAATGAACTGCCAAGCAAGCTAACAATAAACAGCCCAACCAAAGAACCACCAAGACCATTCCCACCAACACTGATAGGACAAGCCATGAGAATATAAATTGAGAGCAAACTCCACTACCTCCTAGCATAACCTAGTTTGAGTAATGAAACATCTGCAAGAAAACAACCAAGCTCAGAGAGCATCAAGGACCCTTCTAGTATCATTTTTATGTAAAGTTGTTATTTGGTCAATTCAGTTTAGTTTATGTGAATCAATAGTTAAAGGCAAAACACCTGGCTCTCTTTGCATTCTTGGTCTTAGTTCACCCTTACTTCACCCTAACCTTTGTCCATGTTCTTCACCTAATTCGAACTCCAATAACAATAGTGTCAAACACCCAGCAATTCCAGCTGGGCCCCATGTCAGAAAGGCAGTGACAAGCAGGCAGGTGAAACTAGTGAGGTCATGATTCCTGTGAGGGTAGTATTACAGAAAGGTCAATCTGAGTGTGAGGAAAAACAGCTCCAGGTAAGAGGACATGAGGAAGACTGCAAATGGGCATATATTTAATAAAAATGTTCCATCCATTCCCTAGTTCAAAAGTAGCATTTGTCAATAAACAATCAGACAGACCAAAACCTATATCTTATAAGTTGCCTTTGGTACCAAAACATGGAGTCTGGGGATTTAGGTCATCAGCAGCTCTTTTAGAAATGGCCACCCATACAGTATGTGTAAACCAAACACTAATTGTATCAATTTTAGTTCATAAGCTTGCACAAAACATAAGTTATGTTCATAGATTACCATCTCTAGTAACTCTTGGTCAAATGATTTAGACATTCTACTTCTTTATTATCTATCTATCTATCTATCTATCTATCTATCTATCTATCTATCTATCTATCTATCTATCTATCTATCTATCTATCTATCTATCTGTCCTCTCTCTCTCCCTCCCTCAATCAACTCTATTTCTCTGTCTTTCACTGGTATAGCAAAGATGGGATCAGTGGTGGGATTCAAATATGTGAACAACCAGTTCTCTGTGTCGATGCCACTTCTGGAAGTCCATTCTGGACCTGGGCAACAAAATATTAGCTACCGATTCTGCCAAACTGGTGCGAACTGGCTGAATGGGATGGAAAATGGTCCACCAAGCACCAAGGGCCTTCAAATAAGTGATTCCTGCTGATGACACATTATAATTTCCAAACTGCTTGAGAAGTGTTATGTTATTCTCTTTTTTTTTAGAGCTGAAATAGGTGACCAGCCCAAGGTCATCCACTTGGTTTTTGTGTCTTGTAAATTTCTAGCCTTAACCACCACGCCAATCTAGCTGTTGGTAGAAGAGGAGGAGAGAATTAAAAGATGGTCTTCCCTCACAATCTCTCTGACTCTGTCTCTCTCTGTCTCTCTCTCTGTCTGTCTTTCTCTCTTTCTCTCCTTTGATTGTCTAATTGACCATTTCAGTCTCTTCTTCCAGCTCATAGATATGAAATTGCATACAGCAGAAATAACAAGATAAAATAAGCATGCTCAATAAAATTGCTGCTGTTGATCCCTTAGTGTTAGCATGTGCAGAACATATAATGTCACATTTTATGGATTAATGGTGCAATCGTCTCTATGCATTTCCATCCCAAGGCATATTGTTTAATGGCTGTGCACAGAATTACAAAATAAGAGTTGTAAGAGAAAAGTGAGATCTGTATAAATGTTGCAGTCTAATTAAGAAGCAGTGATACATTATTGAATAGGCAGATAAAATTGGACAGAGGCAGCATGTCTTTTGAATTTATACTCAGCCACTAAGTTCTTGCATCAAACTCTCTTTCAGCCTAGCCACCACATAGAAAGATAAAATGACAGAATCCAGCATGTACTACCATCAGCTTCTCAAATAGTTAATAACAAAAATTGATAAATCTAATAATGTTTGCCTACTGAAAATACTCTAATGGAATCCATTGAGACTTACATCTTAGGATCTCTCTCTCTCTCTCTCTCTCTCTCTCTCTCCCTCTCTCTCTCTCTCTCTCTCTCTCCCTCTTTCTCTCTCTCTCTCTCTCTCTCTCTCTCTCTGTGGTTTTTTTGTGTGTGTATGTGTTTGTGTCTGCCTGTGTACAGACACACTTATCATGGAAAAAGACCATATATAGACATCATCACTTACAATATGGCATGTGTGGGAGAAAGGATTTTAACTTGGTTAGTTCAATTAGCATATTGAGTTCTTTTAATTTAGTGCTGGGTAGTAGGCATCAAGATACTTTCTTTTATAATTATTTCAGGAGCAGTTCGTATGCATTATTAAAACAGATCATATTGTAGCAGGAAGCAGAAATACATACTGCAAATACATGGATGCTCTCTAGTGGTTTCCCTGAAATTAATGGGAAGTCAACATCACGAGCATTTATCTCTACAGTTACTAATAGCCGAAACCAACTGAATGGTACCAAATTAACATAAATGTTTCTGTCCAAGAAAAACAAAACAAAACAAAAACAAAGGTAGAAAAAATGTAGTATCTAAAAAAACTATAAATAATCTAAGAATATATCTTTGTATTTCAATAGGTCGGTAATTTAGCAATTTAGTTTTCTTGCACTTTAGTGTTGTTTTACTATTTTAATACCTGTATTATGACTCACTTTCTCTCAATTTCTGTGCCATTTTTTTCTTTCTTTGCTTCATGTTTTGTGCAAAACTCTGCATAATAAAGAATAATTTACTTTGAAACTGAAATTAATTGTTGTATGTATCTTTGGATAGGTTAGTATTTATACTAGGTTAGCTTAATTAAAGGGCCGTGGTGGTGCTGTGATTAGAATGCAGTATTTCAGTCTGACTCTGCCCACTGCCAGGAGTTCGATCCCGATTAGCTCCAATTTGACTCAGCCTCCCATCCTTCCCAGGTCAGTAAAATGAGGACCCAGATTGTTGGGGGCAATATGCTGTCTCTGTAAATTGCTTAGAGATAGTGCTGTAAAGCACTATGAAGTGATATATAATTCTGTTATTGCTATCACTATTTCCTATTGCTATCATCCTATATTTTACCCAATTTCAAGATGACATGTGTTTGAAAAGGTCTGCTTTATTTAGGCATTATTAGTATCTTTGCAGCTGCCTATTTGCACATGATAAAACAAGAGAAAAACACACAGCCACATCAAGAAAATTGCTGGCAGAAATTTATCCAGATAAAGATGACCTTTTATGATAAGGTATGAGATGAGGTATTAACTGCTACAGCAAATGGTGAATGCTCCATTCCTACAACTCACCAGAAATATTCTGTCTATAATAAAGTTCAGGTGAAATAGAATGCAGAGAAGAGTTGTTCGAAGGATTGGGATTTAAATAAATATTTTGGCTTTAGGTAGTAAATTAGTTATAACATATACATAAGCAAGATAAGATGCACTTATTTTCAATCACAAACTGCTGAAAGGGAGATCTATCAGATGTATTTGATGCAAACATTATATTAGCAATATACAGTCCATAGGATTTGTCTGTGGAGATTCTCAGTCACCAAGGTCATAGTTGTCTCAAAGGTGCTTTTCCAAAAGGCAACTGGACTGTTTATTCCTTGAGGAGGAAGAAGAAGATGTTTTGGTTCTCATCCAAGAAGCTTCTTAGGATAAGAAACAAAATGTCTTCTTCTTCCTCAAGGAAAAAAACAGTCCAGCTGCCTTTTGGAAAAGCATCTTGGAAATACATAGGATTTGGATTCTGACATACAACAGAATAAATCTTAATATCTCTGAGGCACTATGGATAACTCTGAATCTGTCCTTTATCAGTTCTGTATTTCAGATGCTGCTTTAAAAACAAAACATATTTATAAAACTTTGTGTGAATAGGGGTGGAATTCTGAATTTAAGTTCCTTACAAGTCTAACTTCAAATGGGAAGGTTCAAACTGCTCAGATGTTGTTGTGGATGCTGAATCAGTCAAAATTGGCCAGTGGCAACATCGGCTATGAATGCGATATAGGTATTTCTCAGCTTACTACCACAATTGATCCCGAATTTTCTGTTGTTAAGCAAGACAGTTGTTAAGTAAGTTTTACCTCATTTTATGACTTTGCTTGCCTCACTTGTTAAGCGAATCACTACAGCTAAGTTGCTAACATGGATATTAAAGGAAATTTCCCCCTTGATTTTGCTTGTCATAAGAGTGCAAAAGGTGATCACATGACCCCAGGGCAGTGCAACCGTCATAAATATGGGCCAGCTGCCAAGTGTTTGAAGCTTAATCATGTGACCATGGGGATGGTGCAACAGTCTTGTGAAAAATGGTCATGTCATTTTTTTTCAGTGGTGTTGTAACTTCCAATGGTCACTAAACTAATGGTTGTAAGTCGGGAACTACACAAAACTAAAAACAAAAATAACATTTTAATTGGAGTATCTGTGTTATTTCAGAAAAAAAGTGATCTAAGTGGACCTCTAGGCATTTGTAACACTTACTCCTTCCATGTATTATCTAATTCAGTGGCCCCTATACCTGTTATAACTGCTTCAAGGAAATGTAAAATAAAGTGATATATTGTCTTCATCAATTATTAGTATTACATCCTACATATAGAAGTAAAGTATAGAAGTGAAGGAAGATTGGTCATAAATTCATTTATATTGACCATTTAAAGCTTTCTACCATAACTATTAATTTAAATATCGAAAGCAAGAATGAGTCCTAGAGGAAATTTTGAAAGAAGAAATAACAATTTCCTATTCTAAATAATGTAGTTAAGTGCAATTAAAAATAAATCAATAAACTCCAAGCAAGGTTATATCCAGAAGCAAATCTCTAATAGATCCAAATAAGATAAAGTCTTGATTAAACATGAAGGATGCCCTTATCTTCATGTGAAAACATGTCTTAAATGCCAAATCTAGCTGGAATTTATTTTCTTCTTTTGGCTTGCTAACAACTTTGTGATCTGTTATGGAGATGAATTCTTTGTCTGCAGAAGTTCATCACCACCACCACCAGCAGTTCCAAAAAAATAGATGAAAAATTAATATTACGATTATTCTTTCCAGGTTATAAGCATTTGTGTTTCCACATGTGTGTAATGAGAAATGTTTTGTTTTATTTCTGGTTTCTGGGCTCCCTCCACATATACTGCTTTGGTAAGATCACACTTGGAAAGTGGTGAATGCTCCAACACTGGAAGTTTTTAAGAAGAGACTGGACAGCCATTTGTCCGAAATGGTGTAGGGTTTCCTGCCTGAGCAGGGGGTTGGACTCGATGACCTCCAAGGTCCCTTCCAACTTTATTATTATTATTATTATTATTATTATTATTATTATTATTATTATTATTATTATTATTATTATTATTATTA
>NW_015386389.1:411369-478944 GCF_001527695.2 Protobothrops mucrosquamatus
GGATACAGGCTAAAATATATGATGAACAGTTGCAAGAACTGGGTATGTCAAGTCTAACAAAGAGAAAGACTAGGGATAATATGATAGCAATCTTCCATTGTTTGAGGGGCTGTCACTGAGAAGAGGGGGACAACCTATTCTCCAAAGCACAGAAGGTAAAATAAGAAGTAATGGGTGGACACTTATCAATGAGAGATCCATCCTATAACTAAGAAGAAATTTCCTGATAGTGAGAATAGTTAATCAGTGGAACTGGTTGCCTTCATAAGTTGTGGTACACCAACACTGGAAAGCTTGGACAGCCATTTGTACAGATTGATATGGAGTCTCCTTCTAAAGCGGGGGGTTGTACTAGAAGACCTCCAAGATCCCTTCCAACTCTGATTCTGTTATTCCAACTATAGTTCCTCCAATTAGAAATTGAGAAAAGGCAGAGCCAACTTTATTCTCTCATCTACTATTTAGTGAAGGGAACTACTACTACTACAGTATAGCAAGATCTCTAATTTATCATTATAATTTGTAAGCCACCCAGAGTGACCTTCTAGGGGAGATTGGTGGCATATAAAATGAATGAATAAACAAATGAACGAACAAGCAAACAAATAAATCTGGGTTTTTTTTCAAGTCATTCCAAAAGTCTTCAGCAGGACATTTTGTACAGAATGAAATGCAGCCAAAAAGACCTCAGATCAAGTACTGTTTTTAGATGAGGAGTTTTCTAGAAATCATTACGGTACAACTTCAAATGCACTTTAGCTCAGGAAAACTAATTCTGTAATATATGTGTGGAAAGATCCACAGGAGTCTTTTACCTGTGGCTCTGATCATTTGCTCAGAGTCCGTTTGTAGCACTATTGACTTTCTTCAACAGATCAAAATAAAATGTGTTTCTTTAGTCATGTGTAGCACAGCAATAAGAGCAATTAGCATTGCTTAAAATCAGGAAGGTTCACTGAAATAGAAGGATATTTTGTCCAAAGTGAACCTCACACCGTTATTCTTTCACTTGCAATTTCATTGTCTTGATTGTGTCAAAAGCCTTGGCTAGTATTCAATTTTGATCTAATCAGGAGGAGGAAGTGGTGGTGGTTATCTAGAGTTAGCATTGTCTTTTCTGACATCTGCAAGACTGTGATATAAAGTAGTCTTATCCTTAATACAAACCCTACCAAAGATTTTAAAAACCTTTTATTTTAGGGCAAGTGGGAAGCTACTGAGGATTTGCATGCTGTGAAGAAAAAAAAAATATTGCGCTGGCTATTAAAAATGGGAATAACATAAAGACTCTAGACAGAATTGTTTTTTTGTGAAAATGCAAGGAATCCATCAAACAGACAAACAAAATCTTGGAATTTAAATGCATCTGATTTCTCTGCAACTTCAATTAAAGTTACGTTGTGTAAAACATAGAAA
This sequence comes from Protobothrops mucrosquamatus, assembly GCF_001527695.2. Taxonomy (NCBI): domain Eukaryota; kingdom Metazoa; phylum Chordata; class Lepidosauria; order Squamata; family Viperidae; genus Protobothrops; species Protobothrops mucrosquamatus. Next base: position 412,786 of record NW_015386389.1, read on the forward strand.
TATTTTATAAATTGGTTCATTGATTTTCTATCCTGGTTTTGAAAATTGGTTCAATTGCAGTTGCCATGCTGTGGACAGAACATTCATTACAAAGATGTTTTGAACCAGCAAGAGAGGCTTACACACACCCTGTTCTTGGTTGAATATATATTATATTCTGCCTTGTCAATTATGCTGGGATGATAGTCATCTTGAGAGAAAGGGGGAGGGGTAAGAGAGGAGCTGGTCCAGCTTGTGGCATGCTCTTAGATGTTCAAATGGTGTGGCTTGCCAGTCTATGACTTAATGAGGACACTGCATCATGTTGAGCACCGCCATCTCTGCCTTGTTATATATCTGGGAAGGATACCAGAAGTCATGGTTGATTTAGATTTCTCCTGAATAAAACTACTTCTCCTTCCTAGCGTTGCAGATGTCTGTCTGGAGATCTCTCTCTGGGATCAATTATCTCTCTACAGGAAGAATTACTGCTGCTTACTCTTACATTGTCCTCACTTGAAAATAAGGTGATCAAGCAGCAGCTAAAAAAATAAGAAGAATAACAGGACTCCAGAGAATTTCAATAGTTTTTTTTACTGATCAGTGGGGTCTTTGCCATTATTTTCCAATGCTAGCTCCTAACTCTGGCCTTGGAAAGCCAACTGGAAAACAGTATTTAGAAAATGTTTAGAAAATATGCATATTTATAATATGATAATCATGCAAATCCTATGAAAGTATATGAACCCACCTTTGATTGGTACAAAAGAAAAAAAAATCTAATTCTCTTGCAGAACTATCAGGAGGCACCTTGTGTGATGTGTTGCTGATTTTACACCTTGTATGATGCATTGTTGATTTTATAATACAGGTCAGTATTATTAAAGGGCCAGCTTAGTAGAGTGGTTATGGGTATAAGCTACAAATTGGAAGACTATGAATTCTAGTCTTCCATTTAAAAGATCTGCTATCCATCCACAGTATTTTTAAGGTTATGTACATTTTTACGTACATATCAATTTCATGCATATTATATTTATATTCATTCACCACGTTCATACATACATACATACATACATACATAATACATACATACATACATATACTGTATACATATATACATAGTATGCCTTGTATGTCTTGAAGAGGAACTGCATAGGTTTATCTCTAAGAAACGACTATGTACTTGCTGAATTTGTGCCTCTATACTTACTATAGTCAGATGGAATTTGGTGAAAACATAATGCTTTACATGGATCTGAGAAGCACGTATTTGTGAAGAGCATCTTTATTGAAGATCTCCAGAAGCTGCATTTTTTTCATTACCTGCCTGGATAAAGCACAAAGCTAGAAAACAAGAGTTGATGAGTTCTAGTCTCATCTTTGGCATGAAAGCCAAGTTGGATGGCTTTGGGCCTTTCACTTTCTTTCAACCCTAGAAAGTAAGCAATGGCAAACCACCGTCAAAAAACCTTGCCAATAAAACTGCAAGAACTAGTCCAGGAGTCAATACTGACTCCAAGCCCTCTCCCCCAACTATTATTGTTCATCAATTAAGAACAATTCTTCAGGTCTACTTTGGGGTGTTGGGACTTACAAACAAGAATATGCTCAACTGAGAACCCTGATCGGTTTCACCTTTCATCAACACTGGTTTTCTCTGCCAGGGAGAAGTTCCCAGAGGATGGGCTCCATCATGAGTCTGAAAGCTTGGAAGACTAAATCTCCTGGTGACTGTTGCAACATTTGCCTTCATTCACTGGTTTTCTCATGCAGAGTTGTCTTTAGTTGAGAGTAGTAGAATAGCTGAATTTAATTCTTTTAAAATCCTTTTTTTTTATTTCTAGTTATAGCTCCTTCGAAAGAAAAAAAAATAAAGACCTGCTAGAGCAGTGTTTCTCAACCTTGACAATTTTAAGGCATGTGGACTTCAACTCCCAGAATTCCACAGCCAGCATTGCTGGCTGTGGAATTCTGGGAGTTGAAGTCCACATGCCTTAAAATTGTCAAGGTTGAGAAACACTGTGCTAGAGCTTCAAGGAATTATTTCATTTTTCTTTCCCCTCCCCCCAAGTTTATACAATTGCTGGCAAGAAGGAGACTTATTTCCCTTCAAGTCTCATGAGGAACATTTTCCTTGGTGTGAATTTGTACAGCCAAGTTTGGTTGAATGACTTCATCTAATACTTCTCCATAAAACTGCTTGCTATCTGATATTAAAAAGATTCCCAAGAGAGACAACCTTTCGTAGTATTTTCCTTCTCTCTCCCCATTTTCAGTGATTTGAACATATGATATTTACTTTGTGTTATTACAGGATAATAAAACTGGGTTTTCTATCTTTTAAAGACAAAATGCTGCAATTGACATTGTCACTCATGAAAAAGAATAGGTATATCTTTGATCCCATCAGTATAAGTACTTCTTCCTCAGAAGTACACCAAACAACACTACTCTTTTTTGTAATCCTGTACTGATACTAGAATCAACATTTATTTTACTCACCCAGATTTCTTCAAAACGTTTCCTCTGATCTTCTTAATATCTTCTCCCCTTTCCATAGAAAAACTATCTTGCTCTTAATTATTCATTTATTACTTGAATTTCAATAATCAAATATTAACATTACTTGTAGTAAATATTATTTTGGGGCTATAACAGGTCTACAGATGGAACAATTCTTTCTCTCTTCTTTTACCCATGTGCATGAAAAGCCAGCACATCGAAGCAAAACATCTGCTAGGGAATATTCTTCTCCTCTTCGTTGTTTTAAGTGCTTATTGATTTACTTTGTAATTACTAAAATAAAGTTCCAGATCCATACCTGCCAGATTAAAATATAGAATGATATCTAATTATCATTTAAGTTTTTTTAATGATTCATGCTAAATTTTGCAGATATTTGTTGTTGTTTTAAGTATCAAAATGCCTTATAGAATGAGTATTTTGACAGAAAACTACATGTATGTATGTGTTTGTGTGTGTATGTGTGTGTACTTGTGTGGATGTATGTATATAAAGATATCTTTTGTTTTAAGTATCAAAATGCCTTATAAAATGAATATTTTGACAGAAAACTACATATATGTGTGTGTGCATGCATATGTATGTATATATGTGTGTGTATGTATATATTTGTGTGTGTGTATATATATATATATATATGTGTGTGTGTGTGTGTGTGTGTGTTTGTGTGTATGTATGTGTATAACAAAGTTTCATTGGTTATAAATTTTAAATGTTCACCAATTCAAAACTTACAATATAACTGAAAGTTTAACTTTCTGTCAACTATGCAACAGAAATGAGATGTTTGAGGAAAGCTGCTGGTGTGACTGGAAGAGATAAAATGAGAAATGAGATCATAAGAGAAGGAATTGGCATGGAACCAATCTTAATACAAAAACAGCAAATAAAGTGGTTTGCTCACCTGGAGAGGATTTCTTGGGATTTCATACCATACAAGGCATATATAAAAAGAGGAGAAGGTCAAAGAACATGAAGCAGACCCAGAAGAAGATGGAGAGACAATATCAAAGACTGCTACAACAGTATTAAATAACAATAGTTGAGGCCATCAGAAGAGCGAGAACCAGAACTTCTCCCTTCATACCAAAAGCGATAAGAGGAGGAAGAGGAGGAGAAGAAAGAGGAGGAAGAGGAGGAGGAGGAGGAGGAGAAAGAGGAAGAGGAGGAGAAGAAAGAGGAGGAAGAGGAGGAGGAGGAGAAAGAGGAGGAGGAGAGGAGGAGAAGAAGTTTTACTAGCTGTAAAACTTTTCCCAGCTGACATATTTCGATACTGGATGTCTTCTCTGAGAACTGTGAGAAGTTTCATGATATGAGTGCACCACGTGAAATTTTATTAATGCATGGTGAATAACTCCATAAAGCTGACTTTTATTTTCTTTTTATTTTATTTTTTATTTAATTAAATTCATCATGCCACACAATTTTGTAGTGACCTGGGGTAGAATACAATAAAGAGCTCTAATAAAATAAAGTACAAAAGTGGAGAAATATGGAGAACCCACCACTAAATAAAAGCCCAGGCCTTCAAGACTTTTTTTAAACAGAGTCACAGTGAGGAAAACATCTCAGGAGTTGAGGTTGTTCTTAAGAGTAGATGCTGTGACAGAAAAGGCTTCAGCTCATACTGATTATGGCAAGGCATGATGAATTCACCTAGCCCAGGGGTCTTCAAACTTGGCCCTTTTATGACTTGTGGACTTCAACTCCCAGAATTCCTCTGCCAGGAATTCTGGGAGCTGAAGTCCACAAGTCATAAAAGGGCCAAGTTTGAAGACCCCTGACCTAGCCTAGCAACATTGGTGGGGGAGGGGCTCAGAGGCTGACAGGAGTCTTCTTCCATAGCAATAGCCCAGTTTTGGAGGCTTTGAATTATTTTGCTGAGTAGAACTATGTTACTTGCTTATACTGATAAGGAGAATCGCAGCATCTCCATTGCACAAACCTCTTCAGTGAGGAGAATATAAGCTTTGTTTCACAAGCCTTCTTGCTACACAATTGGTCATGAAAGCCACTATCCCTTTTGCTCTCATTCCAAGCAACTGGGCAATGAGCATAAGTGATTCATCAAACTATCTTATAAATACAAGGAAGATATTTCTGTTTGAAGAAGAGTGTACAAAAAAAAGCAGATTTCTTTAAAGGAATTAGTGTTTTAATCCAGGAAGAAAAAAATGTTCCTTCTACAGTATATATTCAAAGTCTAATAATGCATATGCATATGAACTATCCCTTTTCTTAAACTACCCCTTTCTCTGTGTCAATGATGATAACTAAAAACATCAACATCAATTTCCTGACTGAACTTGGAAAGCATTTCCTAAAGTTCTGTAATTAGGAATGGGCAAAATTCCGCCTGATTCAAAAACAATCCACAGATTGCAATCCTCAGAGCTAGGCTGAGTTAGATTGATTTAGGAGAAAGCCAAATTAAAAAGAAGACATTCACCAGATCAAGTATTTATGATGGGAGCTGACAGCAACAATCAAGGAAAGTGAAAAGAAGTCTCTTTCCACCACTTGACATGCTTCATAAAAGTAGAATGTTGCACATTGGGGCCTGGGAAATATGATTTACAAACACTAGTGTTTCCCAGTGTTTCCCAGTGACAGTTCCAGATATACAGTTGAGGGATATTTACATTATTTTCAAAACACCATCCACGTTTCTTATTCAACTGCTTATTCTTTTTTTGGAGGGGTGTTTCTGCCTGTCTGTGAACCAGTACAAACATACATGCTTATACTTTTTTATCCCAGTGCTTCTACATTTTTCCCAGAGCCAGAATTGTTGTGTTTTCGGTTCGCTAGCAATTGACGAAGACGCATGGTGAAAACAACAAGCTCTTTATTACACACTCCTACAACCAAGCAAACAGCAAAAGGCACGCAGGCCTTTTATAGTGCCTGAAACCCAGACAGTGTGAACCAATAGGAATTTACCCTTTTCGCGCCTTGTGCATGCGCTCAAGGCTGGCGCCACTCTGTCAGGTCCCGGGCAGCTTTTGGGATTGCCCGGGACCATTTGCAACAATTCTGAGCCTGCTGTCAGCTCTTGCAGGCTCAGGACACAAGAAGAATCATTCTGCTTTTTATTATCTACGATGTTCAAACACTTCAAGCATGAAATTATAAAGCTAATTGTGCAGGAAATTTTCTTTATGCTAGGTTTGTTTTTCCCTTACCATGAACTCTTCTTTCATAGTACCTCCAAAAATATGTATTTTTTATCTAAACATTTGATATGTTTAATGCTATGCAATAAATGGATTGTATGGAGTACACTCTGAAGCTGGGAGGGCCAAATAGCTTCTTTTATGGTTTGCATCTGCTTTTGTTCACTACTATCTAATGTTCTTTGAAAAGAAAATGAATATATGTTGTATTTCAATGCAGTTCTCTGCCTCCGGGTCTCAGCTAGTAAAAAATAGTTGACCCATGGAAGCTTTTATAGCTCTAAAAATATTTTTTTCTCAATTTTTCTGTTACTTAGGTGATCTAATAGGACATATTCTGAACACGTTCATATAGAGACATCAAGAGAGTTACCTGTTGTAGCTTCCTTTCGTTAAAACAAGAATTAAATCTCCAGTACACAAAACCTTTCATTGTCGTGACATTTGTGTTCAATAGCAACTGATAGGATTGTTTGTCAAACATCTTCAAATGGGTTCTTTGAAGTCTCTTAAAAAGGCCCTTGTGAAGCGGTTCCAATATGTTCAGAAGAAAGTAAATTTAATCAGATTGTGGCATCAAACTATCCAGAGAATGCTGCAGAAATAGTGCTACAAGGTGAGAAGAAAGGTTTTGTAGATTTACTAAACGTGTATCAAAATATCTTTCTTCAATCAATCATTGGTAAACAAGCCAGAAATTATGGGTGATGTGGTAATTTTCTGGTAATGTGGGAAATGTGATCAAAATATTTGGCATTTTGTGGGCAGTTTTATGTTAAAACAATTGCATTAAATCATGTTACAAAACTATAAAACAAAAACTAAAAACCCAGCATAAATATGTCATCTATCAAGGTAAGTATTCTTGTACCAGTAATTAAAACTCATTTCCAAGTCAAAGTGAGCTGTTAGTTTATTCTCTTTCTCCCCGCCCCATTTGTGTGTGTGTGTGTGTGTGTGTGTGTGTGTGTGTGTGTGTGTGTGTGTGTCACACACAGACTCATACCTGGACCCAAACCCATACACCCTATTATTCCAAACTGAAGCAACAAAAGAAAAACTGCTATGGATAAGTTTCATTCTTCAGCTACATTAAATAGTTCTTAATTTTATAATATCTTCCCAAAGTCATTCCCTCTTTGACAAATCACAGAAAATAGTAATGAACTGTTAAAATGAAATGAAATTTCCCTCTCTCTTTCTCTCTTTCTAACACACAGAGAGAGACATATACAGATACAGTAATGTGAAGATAAGCAATTTGCATGAAGAACTTAAAGCAGAACCACAATTACTGTGAACCATGAAAATAATTAAAATATAACTAATGCAAATACATAGTTTAATTAAATAAGTGTGTTATATATCTAAGAAAAATATGGACAGAACTGAGCCATACATTCCAGAAAGCATTATGTTTCAACTGAATGATTTGCCCCAACAGCTAACTTTTTACAACATGGTAGAATTTATTTATTTACATATATATATATATTTCAAAATTTGGATTGCTAACAAAGAATTAAGGGAGAACTGGAATAGCCATTTTGAACTTTTTAGTTCTTTTCAACCAGACATACCCTTCTGAGATTCGAACCTGGGCTGTCTAGCATATATCAGCTGGCATAAAAATGCGTGAACACCAGGAAGTTTATAAAACTATAAAAGTTTAATAAAACACAATACCAAGCTTTCGCTGGCAACTGTCAGCATCATCAGGGTAACTTCCAGTCGATGGGGAAGCCTTTTATGGATATGGTGCTCTTTGCACCCGGCTCCTAGATCTTGTTACCGGTCCCAGCCAATCCACCTGCGTTTTGATAGTAATTTCCGTATTGCTAGCCATTGCTTTCTTGCTTTCCTTGCTTCTATCTATCTATCTATCTATCTATCTATCTATCTATCTATCTATCTATCTATCTATCTATCTATCTATCTATCTATCTATCTATCTATCTATCTATCTATCTATCTATCTATCTATCAGGATTTTTAGATCATTGTTTAGCACAAAGACTATGCAAGATGAATAGTTGCAGAAATATAAGTCCAGAAAAAAGGCCCCAAACTTTTATATAATATAACCCAAACATCTCTAAATTTCTGCCTGCCTGCCTGCCTGCCTGCCTGCCTGCCTGCCTGCCTGCCTGCCTGCCTGCCTGCCTGCCTGCCTATCTATCTATCTATCTATCTATCTATCTATCTATCTATCTATCTATCTATCTATCTATCTATCTATCTATCTATCTATCTATCTATCTATCTATCTATCTATCTATCTATCTATCTATCTATCGTGGTGGCGCTACGCAGTACTGCAGGCTACTTTTTCTGACTGTTGGCTGCCAGCAGTTCAGCAATTCCAGTCTCAATAACTCAAGGTTGACTCAGCCTTCCATCCTTCCGAGGTCAGTAAAATGAGGACCTAGATTATTGGAGGCAATATGCTGACTTGAGAGGGCTGTAAAACACTGTGAAGTGATATATAAGTCTAAGTGCTATTGCTATCTATCTCATCTATCATCTATTTATTTATCTAAAGTTTTATAAAGCTACCAAACTCAGACAGTCCAATGGGATATTTTCCTCAAAACAATGTGAATTATCTTTCCCAACAGGTAACTGTTTCTTAGGCAATAATCTAGCAAGAGAAGCCCTCACACTCCCCAAAATCAACTAAAATATTTATATTGCTTGTCTGAAAAAAAATCCACAGTGAACAATTTCACTTATTTTCATACGTGAACTAGGAGAACACTTCCATCCTTCTTTAATTTTTGAATATCACAATACATTTTACTACAATCAAATTAAATCACTTTATTACAGCCCTAAAGTCAGATACATTAAAACATGCAATAGTAGAATTGTTGCATACATCTCTATATATATAACAGAAAAGCAGTGATGATCTAAAAATATGATCTAAAAAAACAAAAGTATAAAATGTTATTTTAAAAATGGATGAATAAATAAGTATCCAGACTTAACTAATGGCATGATGTATTGTAAAGATGGTGGGAAAAAAGTGGGCAACGTGGGAGGATACTTTTGAGTGCTTATCTGAAAAGAAAGAAGGAGAAATTGTGCTCCCTGTCTAGAATTTCATCAATATCAGATAAATGAACATCTGTCTAGAGTTCTTAAATAGGGACCATCACTACATAAACATAATAGGAGAGGAATAGGAGAACTGATAAAGGAGAATATTTGTAGCTCAGGGCTGAAATGAGAGGTCCTTGGTTCTCTCTGAGTTTGGTGGGTTTCTTTTCTTTTCTTTTTTCTTTTTTTTCTTTTCTTTCACTTTCCTTTCCTTTCCTTTTTTTTCTTCTTTTCTGTTTGGGTAATGAAACAAAAACAAAAAATGAAAACAATGGCAAGAAAACAACCAAGTTGGAAAACACCAAGAACCCTCAGACATAGAAGTACCCTTAAAATGTCCAAAAAGAACCCATAAGGGTCCAATATATCCAGTGGTGGATTCAAACATGTGAACAACTGGTTCTCTGTGTGGATGCCGCTTCCAAAAGTCCATTCTGGGCACAGGCAACAAAAAACTAGCTACCGGTTCTGCCGAAGTAGTGCGAACTGGCTGAATCCCACCACTGAATATATCCATGATGAAGTGAAAGCCTTATGAAATTTCAAAGTTGTGATGGATGTTAAATTGGAGGCTAGAATGTACCCCTTTGAAGGAATATGGTAAATAATGGGCTTTTTACGACAACACCAACTTATTTGCTGCTAAGGAACTTCTTCAATTTCCCATTGCACATTTTGTGGCAAACTTTTCTACTGATTTTCAATGATTTAAAATTGGTAAGACAATTTGCCAAACCACAAATCTCCCTAAAAGCAGAAAAATAAATGCAATAGACCAATGCTGGTCTTTTGATTCCTACTTACAATGTTCCGTTTAACCTCACAACAATTTTGTGTTGAATGTTAGATATCCAAGAGTTTCATGGGATTTTAATCTTCATCCATTCAGACATTTTAATCAGTGCCCCATATTAGTATTCTTAAAGCAGAAGCCATAGTATTGTCAGAAAATATGACTATTCAGCAACTGTGCACAAGATGGCAATTTGGAAATAATTCATAATAACATTATTTTATTAAGAAAGTATTTAGTGATGAGCTGGATATTTTACATATGCATGGGAACCTTTCAGAATTATTGAACTATATTGTTGACAAAATTGTATCAGATTAAGTCCCCCTCAAAGTAAAACTATGCCAAATTAATTAAGTAAAAGCAAAACCTTAAAAAGCTGTGGTTAAAAAAAAAAAACACTTGCAAGTCTATTATGAACTTCTGGCAAAGAATTCAAAATATAATGAATCTTTTGAAATGAACTCTGGCTGTCAACCAGATCAAGTGTACTGAGGCAAATTTAATAACTTAAAGGTCTCCAGACTTCACCTTTTGTATCTATTCTGTGAGTGTTTTTGCTCTTCAGTGTGAATTTTCTCCCTTTTTATTAACTTGGGTCATAACTTTAATGTTCTTAATGAGACGGAATTGCATATAGCCATATTGTAATTAGCTCCTGCAGTTAATGTGGAATTGGAGGCAAATGATCATTATTCTTGCCAAAGAAAGCAATAAATAACTAGTTAAAGTGTCCACAAATGTAATACTGAAGGAAAGGAAACGTGCGGAGGCTTCTCACATTAGAGGATTCCTTGAACATTCCCATCAATATATAAAAGCAGCCCCAGTTCCCATGTGTTTGAATGTTTACCAGGACTAAGCAATGTAGTACATGTGGAATACCCAAAGGCATATTTCTTGGGGTTTGCTAAGCTTCTCAGTCCCATCTGTCTTTATATTTATGTTTCTTTGTTTCACTTCCCTCCAGACTCACAAGAAAAAGATGGATAAAGCACGTGTGCTATTGAACTATCTCAAGCATCTTTTTTCCCCTCCAACATATGCTGGATATCACTGAATGTTCAGATATGTTCTTAGAAAACTAAATTCTGTTGGCAATGGTTGCACCTAGTGTTTTTCTCTGGAAAAAAATGAGAAGTTAGAAGAGGGGGAAGACCCATAACACCATACCATCAAGTATCTTGATAGTTGTTGTTCTTGTTTTTACAATTTAGTCTTGTCTTACTCTTGGCAATTTTATAGGCAAGTGCTCGCTATGCTATCCTATCAAACAGAGTTTCTTTCAACTGTTGGATATTCAACTTTGTATCAGATTTGATGTTATCAAGCCAGCATGATCTTTGCTTGTCTTCTTCTTTGTCCACTATTTATTTATTTATTTATTTATGTATTTATGTATTTATGTATTTATGTATGTATGTATGTATGTATGTATGTATGTATGTATGTATTTATTTATTTATAAATAAATAAATAAATAAATAAATAAATAAATAAATAAATAAATGGAACACTAGTGGAACACTAGTGGAACACTAACCATTCCTAGCATCCTTGCCTTCTCCAATGTACTTGCATACATGACATGGCCAAAGTAAATCAGTTGTAGTCTTATGATTTTAGTTTCTAGTGGTGTGTCTGGTTTTATATGATTTAGAAATTCTCTGTTAGTTACTCTGGCTGTCCATGGTATACACCATAATTTACCCCAGTGCCACAGTTCAAAGGCATACATTCTTCTTCAATCAGCCATTCTTAGTGTCCAACTCTCACAACTGTACACCATTGTAGGGAAGACAAGGTTGAACAATTCTGATCAGATACCATCATAAATTAGTCATAAGCTTTTGGACATTTTTTAAAAGTGGCGTTATTGGTTGCGATAACATTAATGTGATCACACCCACAGATTTTTTCTGCTTTGACCTTAAGAAAAAGTTCAAAATCTTTATAATATAGAAATCAGCAGCTGGGATTGCTAAGTTGGAAATGAAAAGAAATGTACTGGTTTCCTAGCAATGGTTCTGACTACTACAATCAACACGTATCTGACCTCAGAAGGAGAATTTATAAAAATTGGAGGACTTTATGTCCTTCCTAAGCATGATGAATCACAAGCAAAATCTAGTATCACATACAAAAATTCCTGCATTTTTCCTACCATGTTTATTCACTTTGATGAAAAAAGAGTTTATATTGGATGTTTTTAATATTTCAGTGAAAAACAAGCACTACGTATAGGATGGCCAAAGACAGTGAGTATGTCTTATAGAATATTCTTCTTGGCTTCCCATACATTTATTCAGTCCCAAAGGATGACCAAGAAGAAACTTCTATCATATGGCTTTTATAAAGATTTGGAAATGTAAGTAGTCAGAGAGAGAGATATAACAAGGGAAAAAAAAAACACTATCCACTTCAATAATCAGGCTAGAAAAGATAATGAAAATAAATAATTAGAATCATTGTCGTCATCATAGTCATTATGATCTACTACTGTTAAGTAAAAGTGTGCTATGCTTGTTCAGTGAAAACTATCTGGCTCCAAATATTTGTTTTCCACAGAGTGATATTAATAAATGCTTAGCAACTGAAATGGTACTGAGCTTTCAAACATTGTCAAAATTGTTTCACTGGTGAGATATTTTATTTTTAAATACAATAGATCAAAACAACTCAAAGAAATCTTTAAAAATGACTCTAAAACACAACATGTACAAAGGCCTAGTTTGTACTGGTATCCAGTGGAACAACCAGTCTTAAAATTTAAAATGAAGATATCAAAGTGGTAGATAGCCTTGGTTCAGCTTTTTTGAATTAACTATCAACAGTAAAGGAACAAGCTGTCAAGAATTACATTGCAGATTAGCACTTGGTAGAACAGCCAGGAAAGCCTTGGAAAAGCTACTGCAAAAGGCAGGCAAGCCATTCCATATCATAATCTAAGGAAGTTTAATTTGGGCTTTGAAGAAGCAAGTTAAGAAGAGTATTGATTTTTTTTCTTTTTTCTTTTTTTGTATTGCAAAATATTCCTGAGAATACCATGGACGGTCAAGAAAACAAACAAATAGATCATCAAATACATCATCACAGAGTTTCACTTAAGTTTCACTTAAGCAGGGATCCCCAAACCCCTGGACCAAGGCCCACTACTGGGTCACGATCTGTTTGAAACTGGGAAATTGTCTGCGAGAGAGATGGGCAAGCACACATGCATGTAAAGCTCCAGTTGCATGAGAGAAGGGTGCTTGTGCTTGTGCATGAAGCTTCATTCAGATGAACAGAAGGTGCTCGCATGCAAAGCTCCATTCACGTGAGTGGAGCTTCAAGTGTGAGAGCAAGTGAGCTTTGTGCATGAGTATATCTGACCTTTGCTCATGCGAGTGGAGATTTCCGAGTGAGTGCAACTGCTCTCCACTTGAGCAAGTGGAGCTTCACGCGCAAGCACAAGTGCCCTCCATTCAAGAGCCCTCCGCTCTCATGATTGAGATGAGCCACATCCAGTTGAGTGTGCAGTATAAATTGTTGGGTTGAACAATGGGTCCTATCAAACAAAATGAGTTTCAATGTGGAGAAAAGCAAAGTCTTACATTTAGGCAGGAAAAACCAAAGATACAAATACCTGGCTTAAAAACAGTAACTGTGAGAGGGACCTTGGAGTCCTAGTGGACAATCACTTGACTATGAGCCAGCAGTGTGCAGCAGCAGCCAAAAAAGCTAATACAATCCTGGGTTGTATAAACAGAGGCATAGAATCAAGATCACGTGAAGTATTAGTACCGCTTTATAAAACCCTAGTGAGATCACACCTGGAATACTGCAGCCTATTTTGGTCACCATATCACAAAAAAGATGTTGAGAGTTTGGAAAAAAATTCAGAGAAGAGCAACTAAGATGATCAAAGGCCTGGAGACTAAAACATATGAAGAACGACTGCAGGACTTGGGTTTGGCTAGTCTAAAGAAAAGAAGAAATAGGGGAGACATGATAGCAGTGTTCCAGTATCTGAGGGGCTGCCACAAGGCAGAGGGGGCCAGATTGTTCACCAAAACACCAGTGGGAAGGATGAGAAACAATGGTTGGAAACTGATCAAAGAGAGAAGCAACCTGGAAATAGGGAAAGACTTCCTGACAGTGAGGGCAATCAACCAGTGGAACAGCCTACCCCCAGAAATCATGGGCGCTCCATCACTGGAGATTTTCAAGAAGGGACTAGACATTCACCTGTCTGAGATGGTATAGGTTCTCCTGCTTGAGCAGGGGGCTGGACTAGAAGATCTCCAAGGTCCCTCCCAGCTCTATTCTATTCTATTCTATTCTATTCTATTCTATTCTATTCTATTCTATTCTATTCTATTCTATTCTATTCTCCAAAAGAGAACAGATCCTGTTAGATAGTATGGTACCTGCTTAAAAGATGATACTCTGATAATCTCTTTATCCAACTATGATTTTGTTCTGAGTGGAAATTCTGTATACATGATGACCATGTCAATCTTGCATGTATTTCTTTAAATGAAACAAAAGATCAAATCTGCATATTCATAGCTCTGACAATAGGCTGACCTTATTAGAGAGCTATAAAATGGGATCAAGAATCTCTGTTACTTTCTCATTTAGAAATATGCACAGCAAATGCAGAGCCGTTTTCATGCTTTGTTGACCTTTGGCAGAGTAATATCCAGTTCAAGTGATATATAAGAGAGTATAGAATCACCCCATAACATTTCACTGTCAACATGACCTTTGGAATAACAGGATTAAGTGAAGAAATAGAAGAGGTTTGAACTTTTACATATTTAAAAAGACATAAAGTTACAAAGTGCTCCGTGTTTTATTTTTAGATAGAAAACAATTCTGATAATGAACAAGAAATAACAATATGTCAGAGGAGTAAAAATGTGTTATTTTGTTTTAACCTTCTTGTGATGAATAGCTTTAACATTTCTCCTTGGAGGATATTCTGAGGCTTAAACTAGGACTGCTCTAGTTGCAATCTGAGATTAATGTAGTTCATCAACATGGACCTATCAGGATATTCATAAATAAACTATTGCTGAGTAAATAAGTTCTTCTCTTTTTTATTGCTAACAATTCTCAAAGCATGTTTTGTTGTTTTTTTTTAAAAAAAAATCATCAGAGGAGGAAGGAAAATAACAAAGAATTTCTCATGAGGAAAGTGTGTGCAGGTATGTTTCGCGGATATTAGTTTCAAGATAACCATGGGATATATATTAATTTCAAATTTGATGTTATATTCTCTTCATTCACCTTCCTGCAGCTATTTTCACACCTCTAAAACAATCATCTAAATGTTTGCCTCTAAAATAACTCTCTTGCCTTGCTGTCATTCTCTACATATGTGCGTGCACACCGACCCACCCACATACACACACAGACACACACACTTACTATTTTCATATTTAAACTAATTACTTGAGCTTGAATTACCTAGGCATCAGGAATATCATGTTAAAAAGTTATCTGATTATGTAGACTTTTTTGACTCTTTACTACTGCAAAATCAAATGATGATCAGATATTTCAGATATTCAGACATCTGTAATAAAACGTAGAAAAAAAAATGCCCACAGCATACTATAACCTATAGAAATGGAATGCATTTTTATGATTCTAGAATGCTAGGGAGATGAAATGGAAATACAATAAAGCTAAATGTGAACACATATGAAGTTGACATGTGTAGAAGACATAGGAAATGTCCCAGGAGGGTAGAGGTTAGATCCTTTACCAAAGCAGATAAGTGGTGTTGTGCAGGATCTGAGGTGTGGCTTGGTAACAAATGCAAGAGACCAGAAGTCGACTTTAAGCTTTATGTGTTTATTCAGCTGAACAAAGACGGCCCCTCTAAAAGAGAGGAAGCCCCAAATGACAAGAAATGCTTGTATTTATACTCTTTGATTAAATAAGCAATCCATCCAGCAAAGCTGGCACACATAAGATAAAGAATTTACCCAGAAAGGCTGGTACACTATAGATAAGATAAGAGAGAATAGAAATAGCTAAATATATTCTTTTGGGGGGGTTCCCTAAGGACACTGAGTGTTCTCAAGTGTCTTGGGAGATTGAGTGTTGCCCTTTCATGACTCTGCATCCATGACTCTTCAAGTACCAGAGATAGTGGGGCCATCTGTACGTATGCACAATCTATGCTTTCTCCTGATTCCTGGTCAGCAGTGGGGCTTGAGACCATCCCAAGAGAATAACTTGTGAAAATAGCTCAGACGAACACCTCCATAGTTCACACAAAGCTGCAGAGAGGGAAGGAAAAGCCTATTCAGACTTGCAAAGTTCTGCTACTACAACAGTCAGCATACAAGTATTTGTGACCTACATTACATTGATCAGCTCTACCTGTAGGCTGACAATCGAAACCAGATTACAAACTGATTTGTAGAACCTTAAAACTGAGCTGATTTTTTAAAAAAGTAGGTGTTTCCCCTGTCCAGTTGTGTCTAGAGCAGTGGTGGTGAACCTATGGCATGGGTGCCAGAGGCGGCACTCAGAGCCCTCTCTGTAGGCACGCGTGCCATTGCCCCAGACCTAGGCCTTCAGCTGGGTTTTATAAAACCTTTTCGCTTTAGGCCTCCACCGCCATGTACAAAATCAGTCAATTTCAACTTCTTGCAGGAAAAAAAAGATCTTGCAAAGTTGGAATTGATTGATTAAACTTTTTGGTCCCACGCAGCCACGCCCACCCAATGGGGCACGCCCACCCAGCACCCAACGATGCATAAGTGGATTTTGGGTTGCAGTTTGGGCACTCGGTCTCTAAAAGGTTCGCCATCACTGGTCTAGAGGGCGGTGCTCATTTCCGTTCCTTAACTAAGGGAACCAGCATTATCTTAAGATACTTGTGTAGTCATGATGTGACCAGCATAACTATACATCAAGGAGCATGAAGTGTTGTTACCTTCCCACCAAAGTGGCACCTACTGTATTTATCTATTTTCATTTGCATGCTTTCAAACAGCTAGGTTGGCAGGAGCTGGGGCAGAAACAAGAGCTCAACCCATCATGTGGTATTTGGGTCTTGAACTGCCAACCTTCTGTTCGACAAACCCAGCAATTAATTGATTAATTTCTTCCGATTCATCAGTGAAATGTATCACTAAGCATAAAACCTGTCATCTAAGTGTCATTACTAACATGGAGCATCTGTAACATTCAAACTAAGGAAGACAATCTTGTTTTGAAAAGATAGTTTAGAGATCTTCATTTGTCATCTTGTCCACTGTGTGCACTCCCAAAGTTAGGCCTCATACCAGGACACTTCTGCCATTCATACTAGCATTTCTGGAAAGGGGTTTTTGAAACTGATATGCTGTATATATTCAAAGTGAATCCACAATTAAGTCAGATTTGTGCCGGTTTGAGTTTCATAGTTTGTGATTTTATAGTTTTGAGTTCTACTGTTGCTGTGAACTACCCGGAGTTGTGTTTAAGGATGTATGGCCATACAAATCTTTTAAATGAATAAATCAAATCAATACATTTGAATTAAAATGTGAAATTATTTTTGCTCCACATTTTTCTTTATTTTTAAATAAGTGTGTGGGCTTTTGGATTTGAAATTTTCCTTTGCCAAGTGGGTTTTCAAATTAAATAAAGCAAGCAAGCAAACAAGCTTTCTGTTAATGGAGATTTTCCATCTCAACTCTCAAGTTCAGGGAGAAAGTTGATCCAGGTGGGAAAGAGATTTTAAACTTTATCCCTGAGTTAGAACATCATCAGAATTAGGGTTCTGCTTACTCATTTGTGATTATTTTGAGTGGCTACTTAATAATATATATTTGCCATTCTGTGTAGCAAGAGTTTGTAGTTTAGTCTTGTTTGTGAATCCATAACTGTAATGTATTTATCTAGCCAAGTGACTATTTATCTTGACAAGTGACTCTGGGCAGCAGGTAACAAAGCTAAAAATAGAATGGAATGGAATGGAATGGAGTAGAGTAGAGTAGAGTAGAGTAGAGTAGAGTAGAGTAGAGTAGAGTAGAGTAGAGTAGAGTAGAATAGAATAGAATAGAATAGAATAGAATAGAATAGAATAGTTGGAAGGGACCTTTGAGGTCTTCTAATGCAACCCCCTGTCCAATCTCTTCTTAAAAAGTTCCAGTGTTGGAACTTTCATAACTTCTGGAGGCAAGTTGTTCCACTGATTAATTGTTCTAACTGTCCTTAGTTCTAGGTTGTTTCTTTCCTTGATTAGTTTCCACACATTGCTTCTTGTCCTGCCCTCAGGTGCTTTGGAGAATAGCTTGACTCCCTCTTCTTTGTGGCAACCCATTAGATATTGAAACACTGCTATCATGTCACCCCAGTCCTTCTTTTCATTAAACTAGACATACCCAATTCCAGCAACTGTTCTTTATATGTTTTAGCCTCCAGTCCCCTGATCATCTGTGTTGCTCTTCTCTGCTCTGAAGAAATACTAGAGCAATCAATACAGTATAATTATTATTAAAATAAAAAATAAAAAATGATGTACTAAGACCCACTGTTCAAGTCTCTTGAGATCCATGTGTATCTTGAGCCTATATTTTGGGGTGTTGGCTATTCCTGTCCACTAGGTGTTGTCTGCAGATTTACAGCAGGAAAGCCTGTTTCTGAATAGGTGTGTGTGTGGTGGTGGGGGGGAAAGAGTTATAAGGTATGTAATTAGTCACTTCTCTCAGTGCATTATTGGTAATTACTTTTTGTAGAATTCAGTTCTGGGAACAAAAAGATAGCTTTTTTTTAATGAGACAGTTGAAATTCAAGCTGGAAAAAATATAAATAAATAAAATAGTACCAAATTGTGAGCCAAGTGGTGATAAATATTCCTTTGGCATGTGACCCTCTGGGTTCATTCTGAAATTGGCAGCTCCTCATCATCAAATATGTAATCAACTCTCACTGCATGAACTTAATGATACAGGAATAGTAATAGAGCATTAAATCATACTGGATTATGGAAGCTGTTTATTTGAGTGGAAGGGAATTCATTCCATTGTACAATGTTTATTTAACATGGCATCTTAGCATCTGTGACCTTGCATTTGTCTAGCTTACTCTGCAATCCTGCTGATGCATTAAGTGATACATAACTCAGACTTAAATATTCTTCTTTCCCTAAAAGATCAGAATACCCATTTTGATGATGGGTGACAGGATGCCTGCTTCTATAGAAAGGGAGGGCAGCCCTCTGCAGAGACAGAGACAATAACTTGTGTGAAGTGTTACATTGTTCACCTCCCTCTATGCAAGGATAAAAAGCAATCATTCCCTTTTACAGGACAACACAATGATGAATTTTGATGCTGAAATGCAATCTTATAAATGTCTGCTTAAAAATAACTTCCAATTAACATCAGCAAACTATGTTTAAGATTAATTGCAATCTGGATCATCTCCCATCTCCTGGGATTCTGTGTTAGCCCGTTAGTGTATTGTGTCCAGTTCTGGGCTGCACACTTTAAGAAGGATTTAAACTAGTGTGGTTTCCAAGAAGAGCATGAAGGAAGGACTAAGGATGACATGATAACAGTGTTCCAATATCTCAGCGGCTGCCACAAAGAGGGGGTCAGCCTATTCTCCACACCACTTGAAGGCAGGAGAAGAGGTAATGGATGGAAACTAATCAAGGAAAGAAATAACCTAGAACTAAGGAGAAATTTCCTGACAGTTAGAACAATTAATCAGTGGAACAACTTGCCTCCAGAAGTTGTGGGTGCTCTAACACTGGAGGTTTTTAAGAAGAGATTTGACAACTATTTGTCTGAAATGGTGTATGGTTTCCTGCTTGAGCAGGGGGTTGGACTAGAAGACCTCCAAGGTCCCTTCCAACTCTGTTCCTGATGCTAGGAAAAGCTTCTTAAACCAGAACAGCTAAACAATTAAATCAGATACTCAAGGAGGTGATGATGCTTCTCTTCATTAGATGTGTTCAACTTGGGGAGTCATTTGTCAGGCACATATTAATTTGAACTCATTTACTGAGTAACTTGAATTTCTTTTCGTGGTTAGGATAATTTAAATTCAAATTTAAATTCAAATCTAGGATCCTATAACTGCAGAGAAGAACCACAGGTATTCAATTCCATCATGGGTCCTGTTTATTGGTCAGGCAAGAAAATAGCAATAGCAATAGTAATAGCACTTGGACTTATATACTGCTTCATAATGCTTTACAGGCCTCTCTAAGTGGCTTACAGAGTCAGCATGTTGCCCCCAACAATCTGGGTCCTCATTTTCCCAACCTCATAAGGATGGAAGGCTGACTCAACCTTGAGCTGGTCAGGATCGAACTCCTGGAAGTGAACAGAGTCAGCCTGCAATACTGCATTCTAACCAATGCGCCACCATGGCTCATAGAGAGACAGTATTGTTCTTTGTTGACACTGCTATGTTTTAAAGATCTAAAGTATTGTCACATGACTACTACTAAGTACTTTTAATTGTTTAATAATTCTCTTCCTAAATTCCCTTTTATTATATTTGTTCTGTTTTTAGATTTCATTGTCTATCACATTCATTTGCATGATGATGATTATGATGATGAATCTTACCCTGGGTATATTCCATGCTGCTTATATAGGCAACATCTTAGGTTCATTTGCTTATCCTGCCTGGGAAACATCTCAGAAGATTAGCTAATGGCAACTATTGACCCTTAATTTGCTCTTATTGCCTGTGACACAAGCAGGTCAGGAAATTACTCTCCAAAATTGTTTATGAATATCAGATTTCTGTCATAACAAAGCCTTGCATTTGTATGCATGATTTTTCTTCTTCTTTTCTATATTTGTCAAGTATAACAGTAGTGGAGAATCCATGCTTGCTGTTCCATGTAACCTTATTTTCCACTCACTGGTTTTTAAATATATTTAATAATGGCAGAAAACAGGATGGAGGTAATTGTAACAGATGCCCAAATGGCTTTTTTTAAAATCTAAGGTCTCCCCATCATATAGATTAACTTTCTGAAATTATACTGCTGGAATTATTTATTTATTATTTATTTAGGTTTATCTAGAAAGAGGCAAATTCTGAACTATGATGGCTACATAGCATAAATAAACTTATGGTGCTTTTCCATTCCTTTAGCAGGATGCATATTATTTATATTACTGTAATCTGTACAGTAACTAACTTCTATACAGGTAATATTTCTGTACAATACGAGTAATCTTCTTTTTAACTACTATATTAAGAGTAAATTTAATAAATAAATAATTCTTTATCCTGTTTTCTAATCTGCCATTTTTCTTGTTGTAAATGTGTGCTTTTTTTCTTTTAGCTGAAATTTGCAAAAGAGATTTCTTTTTCCCCCCTCTTCGGTTTGTATTCATAAGGTATTGATTCACTGTAAATATAAAAGTTCCCTATAATGTTCGGTGGATGTAGCGTTCTGTCTTCTACATATTATTACAAAGACTTTGCTGACCAAAATTTCAGTATTGAAATTTTGACAAGACTAAGGAGTGTGCCATTTGGCTTATCAAGCTAACATCTCTGCTTCCTCAGCTGCCAAATTTGTTTCACATCAGTGTCAGGTAGTAGAGACCGGACAGTTCTTCCACTCATTTGAAACAAAGCTTTATTTATTGATCTGCTAGGGATTTGGAAGACATTTGGTCACATGCTTGAAATATTGTTACAAGAAAGGGTTCTTCTTCTTAATTGTGGCCAGCATGGTTATATGCCAAAGGCTCACAGAATGCTGTTACTTTCCCATCAAAGTGGTACTTGCATTTGCATACTTTTGAACTGCTAAGTGTGCAGGAGCTGGAGCAACTAACAGGTGCTCAACCTGTTGTGTGGAGTTCAAACACAAATTGTCAGCATCCCAGTCTTTAACTGCTAAGCCATTGTGCCCTGCTTTATAGGGCACACATAATAGAGTAATAAAGCAAAATAGCAAAGTAGAACCATTATATATTTGATCTAGTTGTTTTTGTAAAGTAATAATAATAACAACCTCAGAGCAAACAACAAGCAAGCCAGACAATTGTATTTCATATTCCAAACAAATAAAATCAAATAATATTTTTGCTATAGCCAATTACACATCTGTCCAAATTCAAACTGTTTGTCCCACTTGGTGGCTGCAACATTCTAAAGACTGGACAGAGTTTTCCAGCAATTAAGGAACACTGGCACTCAGTTGCAATGTAGTTCAAACAATAAAGGGGTGATTTGGAATGCAAGCCTACATTTTATTCAAATAATGAAAGGGAAAGCAGAAAGCCATTCCAAACCACATTTTTTAAAGATAAAATTTTGTCAAGCACCAGAGAAATCAGGAGATCCAGGCAGTTCAAATGGGTATAAAGATTTATTGCAAGTTTAAGCTCTCTACAAGAATCTGAACTACTAATGGCCAAAGCAAATTGGCGGTAGATAAGAGGAATTCAAGGTGGACTGGACTTAGATCTCTTGTGGGTGCAAAGGGACTAATGACTGATGACATATTTGACCCCTCCCATGGGCTCAGCCTGATCATCTCTTATCTCTGTTTGCCTTGTTCATAGAATTTCATGAGGAGTTTGTTCAACACCAATTCCTACCACTTTTTCTCATGATTTTCTCCCCTCTTTTGTTCTGAATAAATATATGTCAAGGAAGAAAGACAGAAGGATTACATAGTGCCTTTCGACTGGAAATGCTAGAAGTTATGCTTCAGGAAATGCTCTCAGGCCAGGGAACAAAAAGTGAATGTTTTTACAATTTTGCAATAGATATTGTCTGTTTAGCTGGATAATTACTCCATAAGCTATAGTTATTATTCCATATAATACAGTATATAAAACTGCTCCCATTCAAAGCCTTCCTTCTTTTCCTAAAATTATGTATGCCTATGTGATCATGCTCTATGTTGTTGTTTTTTTCATAAATAACAACCTTAGGCAGTAGGGTTTTGTGGAAATAGAGAGCATTTAGTAAGAGCAGGGTCTTGGTAGGCTTTATGGATCAGAATATCTCCATATCTTCCCTTAAATTCAGTAGCCTCTATTAGATCTCATTGTTACTTTTCAACAATGCTGTTTTAAATATTGAAAAAATTAATATTTAAATTAAAAAAGTTAAACATTATAAATATTCCTCTGATTTTTCTCTTTTCTTAAAACCTTTCTTGGGTTTTTTTCTTGTTGTCTTCCTCTTTGCTAAATGTTGAAAGATTAAATTCAGTTGTCATGTTTTTCCAATTAGTCAAAGCTTTTTGCCTTCCATATTTTCTTGGTTATCATAAGAGCTTGTTTGAAAGTTTGTTGAATTTATCGGCTCTTCCACAATTGTACTTTCAAACATACCTGGTTGAACTCTCTTCCTCCTTCTTTAATTGATGTAAATTAAATATCTGTTGTCTATTGATTTCCCAGTATATACTTTGTCTTCCCAATGAAATATAATATTAACTTAACTCATGTGATCTTCCTACACTTCCAGGTTATTTGATTTGTGTTCTTTACAGTCACCCACTATATTCTTTCTAGATTCAGATTATATCACATTTTGTACTTTGTTATAGAATTCCTCAGTGTTTACTGGAGATTTTATATTACCAGTAACTAGAAATGAGAAGCCCACTCTTCAAAATAACTAGATGGCTTCTCCTAATTTCACTCCTGATATAGATTTTTATAGATTCATGTTTCCATTACAGTAAACAGAAATCTCATATATTCAATATTACATTGGAATGAAAAGTAGTATATAATGATTCTTCAATGTTTGGTTGAACCCACTTCCTGGAGAGAAATATTTTATTCACCATACTCTACAGTGTCGTAGGGACTCAATCCTATTTTTGAAGAGAGTCTAAAACTTAGATTTGCCTAGAGAAGATAGCAAATTGTCTTCAGGAACTATGATCTCAGTTGAAGAAGCTGGGTCTTTTTTGCCTTTTAAAATATTAGGTGATCTAGATGTGCATTATTACCATATCAGTATTCATACAAGTTAAACCCTTCTGAAATTTGTTAATGCTTCTAAATAATAATAATAATAATAATAATAATAATAATAATAATAATAATAATAATGATGATGATGATGATGATGATGATGATGATGATGATGATGATGATGATGATGATGATGATGATGATGATAAAGTTGGAAGGGAACTTGGAGGTCATCTAGTCCAACCCCCTGCTCAGGCAGGAAACCCTATACTATTTCGGACAAATGGCTGTCCAGTTTCTTCTTAAAAACTTCCAGTGTTGGCGCATTCACCGCTTCTGGAGGCAGGTTGTTCCACTGGTTAATTGTTCTAACTGTCAGGAAGTTTCTCCTTAGCTCTAGCTTGCTTCTCTCTTTGTTTAGCTTCCACCCATTGCTCCTTGTCCTGCCTTCAGGCACTTTGGAAAATAGCTTGACTCCCTCTTCTTTATGGCAGCCCCTGAGATATTGGAACACTGCTATCATGTCCCCCCTCGTCCTTCTCTTTGTTAAACTAGACATACCCAATTCCAGCAACCGTTCCTCATATGTTTTAGCCTCCAGTCCCCTAATCATCTTTGTTGCTCTTCTCTGTACTCTTTCTAGAGTCTCAATATATTTAAATAAGTATTATACACTTTAAATAAGTGCCCAATTATTAAAACTGTACAAATCATTTGGTGAATAAAGTAGAACAGAATAACAGAGTTGGAAGGGACCTTGAAAGTCTTCTAGCCCAACCTTCTGCTCGAGCAGGAGGCCTTATACCATTTCAGACAAGTGGCTGTCCAGTCTCTTCTTAATAGTCTCCAGTGATGGAACACCCACAATTTCTGAAGGCAAGTCATTCCACTGGTTCATTGCTCTCACTGATAGGAAATTTCTCCTTAGTTCTAGATTGCTTCTCTCCTTGATTAGTTTCCATCCATTGTTTCTTATCTTGATTTCTGGTGCTTTGGAAAATAGGTTTAATAAGTACCCTTCTTGAAGCTGAAAAGCAACCACAATCACTGAAAAACTCAGTAAAATTGCTTCAAAGCCCATCTGTAGTCATTGGACATGTTTGTGCATGGCCAGAAAGTGTTTCTAATAGGATCACAACCTCAAGAAATACTGTTTCACTCATAAGCAAAGCACCTCACTATATAATTGACAAGATGTAGCATAATATTTGGTGCTATCAGATATGTTGTTGTTGTTAATTGCGAAGTCATGTCCGACCCATCGTGACCCCATGGACAACGTTCCTCCAGGTCTTCCTGTCCTCTACCATCTTCTGGAGTCCATTTAAGTTCACACCTACTGCTTCAGTGACTCCATCCAGCCACCTCATTTTCTGTTGTCCCCTTCTTCTATTGCCCTCCCCCCTTCTATTGCCCTCAGTCTTTCCCAGCATTCCCTGTATACTGTCGCCCTGCCTATTTAACTTATATGCAGAGCACATCGTGAGAAAGGCAGGGCTAGATGAATCAAAAGTTGGAATTAAGATTGCCGGGAGAAATATCAACAACCTAAAATATGCAGATGATACCACTCTAATGGCAGAAAGTGAAGAGGAACTAAAGAGCCTCTTGATGCCGGTGAAGAAGGAGAGTGCAAAAGTTGACTTGAAAATCAACATTAAGAAAACCAAAATCATGGCATCCGGCCCTCTCAATTCCTGGCAAATATATGGGGAAGAAATGGAGGTAGTGACAGATTTTATTTTCCTGGGCTCTAAGATCACCTCAGATGGGGACTGCAGCCAAGAAATTAAAAGACGCTTGCCCCTGGGGAGGAAAGCTATGGCAAATCTAGACAGCATACTAAAAAGCAGAGACATCACCTTGCCAACAAAAGTGTGTATAGTCAAGGCCATGGTTTTCCCAGTTGCAATGTATGGATGTGAAAGTTGGACCATAAGAAAGGCTGAGTGACAAAGAATTGAGGCCTTTGAACTATGGTGCTGGAGAGGACTCCTGCGAGTCCCTTGGATTGCAAGGCATTCAAACCGGTCAGTCCTAGAAGAGATCAACCCCGACTGCTCTTTAGAAGGCCAGATCCTGAAGTTGAAACTCAAATATTTTGGTTACCTAATGAAAAAGAAGGACTCACTGGAGAAGGGCCTAATGCTATCAGATATAGTCCTCTTCAAATGGAAAGCAAGAATTTATAATTTCCTAATTTTTTTAGCAGATTTTAAATCCTAGAACCAATTATACTATCAAGTACAAATGGGAGAGATATAACATTTATCACAAACAGAATACAATACAACTAAAATGGGTTCAGGAATCATTTATTTGCTTTCTAAATATTTTGAAAATATTTTTATACCTTACCTTCAGGCAATATCTGTTCAGTGTAGTAGAAAAACCTATTTTTATTTGTTATTTGATAAGAGATTTCATGGGAATGATCAGCCTACTTTCCCAGATATAACATTCATAATCTGAAGGGCAATTGCAGTGGATCCAAAATGTATTTGTAAAGGTTGATTGCAAATCAATATGAAATTAGCCCATTGGGAAACACCTTCTGGAAATACTATGTCAGAGATTTGAAATGTACCTATTCTTTGTTTTTAGGTAGGTCATTCATACATACAGTGTCAATCTTCTATAATTCAGTGTCCTTCAGATGTATTGACTACAATTCATATAACCCAAATATAGGCATGCTAGCTGAAAGTAAAAAGAATTGTCTCCTTATACATTTCAGAGGAAAAATCTGTATTAAGGGATACATAATCCAGAATGTCATCCTTGATATTTCACCTTAACTTTGTATTGAAGATATAGTATAGAATATGGTGACTGTTACAATACATTTGCAGCAAAACCTATGTATAACTAGTCAGAAATAAATCCCTGTTTTCTATATATTCATTGAGAATTTTTCCTAAGATCCATGCATAGGTTTATCACCACAGGATGAATTCAGATCATACATACATACATACATATATACATACATACCATACATACATACATACATACATAATTCTATCAGTAATAGACACAAATAGGGCAGATGATCATTAAGACTTTGTGCTACATCCTGCTTAGACTGTTTAGTTTCAAAATTCAAATGGAGAGGAGATCATAGAATCTTACATAGATCATAGGTATAAGAATTATTCCTTCAGGAGAAATTTAAACGATCAAAAAAGATGTCTCTGTATGTGTATACAATATACACAAATATACACAAATATTTTAAGTGAAATTTCCCTCTGTTCTGAACTGATAAAAAATCTTTGAAAAGCAGTTTTTGTTCCTACTGATGAGACTTTTGATATGGAAACTGGAAAGCTTTAGCCTGTTATTAACTTACTAATAAGAAACCCTATTAACTCAATAATATAATTTCCTTTTTCAAGTAAAAGCAAGAAAACACCTTTATCACCCATTGGGAATCCTGATTCTTCAAAGTCCCGTTTGAAGAATAGTTTAGTAGATATCCTTTAACCAGAACTTGTCCTTTCATCAAGAATGAAAATATAGTGATACTTGTTGTTTTGGAAATCATCCATTCTGGATCTAATTCTCCCTCCACCCATGTGTCTCTGTGTGATTGTGTGAGTGTGTGTGTGTGTGTGTGTGTGTGCATGTGTGAATACTTTCTGTCTTCAAGACCTGAAGACTGTCAAGGTGACTGTTCTTGCCTCTCTGAATTCATATTGGTTTGAAAGTGATCATGCTGGGACACTTAGAACTTGATTGAGTCTAGAAATGGAGATTTAAAGTGCCTTTTTTTTCAATTTCCTACACGCAACAGAGAAACCGAAGTAGGTCAAAGTATTTCTGTGATTATTTTGGATGCTAAAGACCTCATTTTTTTCTTGCTTCACATGGTTTTCAGACCAAAGACAAAGACCTCTCTCTCCCTGCCCCACCTCCACCTCCACCCCTCCTCCTCCTCCTTCTCTCTCTTTTTTTTTCTCATCAATACAGCACATGGTGTTCCAAAGATCCTTTTTTTTTCAGAAAGCAACTGGATTCTCACCATCCCTCCCCCCTTCTCTGTCTTTGATTTCTAATTCTGTAACTTCACCTGCCCTTCTTTCAT
The DNA here is from genome assembly GCF_001527695.2 of Protobothrops mucrosquamatus. NCBI lineage: Eukaryota > Metazoa > Chordata > Lepidosauria > Squamata > Viperidae > Protobothrops > Protobothrops mucrosquamatus. The sequence continues at coordinate 440,359 of NW_015386389.1, forward strand.
TCTTGACTTGAGTGGAAAAAAATCTCTTCCCAAGAGGTTCTGGCATGAAGGAATTAAATGAGGCTGTAAATTTGAACTGTCAGTCATTCCTAATATGTCAATCCAGGTACTGAATGATGGCAACCAGTGACAGGTTAAAAAAAAGGTGCCACCAGTCACGAGTGAAAAGATTTCCTGCGAGCTTTTTAAAAAGAAGAATATTTTGCTTTCTCTCTCATCCCCAGTGGTGTTTCCCAGAAAATTCCTGAGTTTCAAATCAGAAAAAATATTAGATGTAATTTATCCAACAGAGCTAGGTGCAGTATAACTATACAACTGATTTTTTATTTCATACACTGATCTAAACTTTTGGAATTTTGTTCTGCATGCTCATACTGGAAGTGCATATCAGGGAGAGAAAAGCTGACAAAAATCACTTTGGAGTAGTTTTGCATTTCTTTTATTTTTCTTCTCTCTCTCTCTCTCTCTCTCTCTCTCTCTCTCTCTCTCTCTCTCTCTCTCTCTCTCTCTCTCTCTCTGCTTTCGTTCAACTCTACTTGATGATCAGAAAAAAGACTTGAATTCTTAATGAATAACCTATTTTCATTCTGGAAAGCAATCTGGCTTCAGCCCATGCTTCTTTACAACTGGGCAGGAGATAGAAAAAGTTAGGCAAGGAAGCTGACACTTATATTAATTCAACGTCAGAATAGATTTTTTTTTCTCTGAAATAAAGTAGAAGAGAGCAATGCTAATACATTATTCCCAGGATTTGTGGCAGGGTACAGTATATTTCAGGGTTCTAGGAATCCATTGTTTAGAGACACTGTATAAGCAATGCACTTCTAATTGTCTGTCGGTGTCCCTCCCTTCTCTGAAGCATGTTAAGATAACCTTCCATTGATTTCCTGAAGTTTTTCCTGAAGTTACCTGTTCTCCTTTCCAGCAGAACAAAGACAGCACTGCAGTGAATTTCTATGGCACTAGGTTGACTTTTTTTCAGTCATTTGTGATACTAAAAAGCTCATTCCATAAACATGTTCTACATGTGTACAGAGACAGTAAGTCCAGAATCAATGTCTATCTAAACATGGCATGGAAAAAAGGGGAAGAAGCAGTACATAATGGCACCATGATATTGTACCCTTAGGTTGTCTGGATGTACAAGCAGATTGAGAAATTGAGCTTGAGTAATTCTACTTTGGAAGAAAGCCTATAGAGAATTTCTCTGTATATTCTTGGGACCTCCCATTGGTTATAATTTCCACTTCAGCATAGTTATAGGGGTTTCCTTCTCCTCTTTTAGTCATGAAACAATGCCACCATTTTCCTCAGCTGTTTCCAAAACACAATGGTTGCTATTGGGGAAAGAGAAAAAGGGTGGGATAATGCAGTAGGTTTCTGACTATGTGTGTGTGTATTGATTTCATATTGGCTATTCTCCTGGACAATGAGCCTGGAAGGAACATTGTCCAGGAGAATAGTGGTATGACTCTACAGCAATAACTAAGAGAGGCAAGACACTTGACTATGTTGTAGCACCTTTACTATGATCAATATAGGGCACAAAATCTAAAAGCAAGTAATTATGAGTGGATTTGTATAATAAGTACATTAGACTAACATGGTGTTGGAAAGTTTATGTCAGGTATTTATGGGAGACCGATCAATCCTAGATGTGAACCAGGCCATCACCTTAAGGCATATGACTTATATGGCCATTGCATATTCTGCTAAGATGATGATTTTATTAGCCCAGATATAGAATACTGTAGTGTGTGAATCCACTCATTGAAAGATATTAGAGCGATGCATTGGATTTTGCCAAGATATGCCTTCATGTGCTTTGCAGGATATCTTGACTCCCTCTTCTTTGTGGCAACTCCTGGAACACTGCTATCATGTCACCTCTAGTCCTTCACTTCATTAAAGGACTAGGGATGACATGATAGCAGTTTTCCAATATTTCAGGGGTTGCTTCAATATTTCAGGGGTTGCTTCAAAGAAGACGGAGTCAAGCTATTCTCCAAAACTTTTCCTGATGTCGCTATAGAAAAGAAACCATAATTACTAAATGGTGAAACAATTTTTTGAATCAGGGTACCTAAAATCTGCTGACTTAAAGAATGTGTAAAAAAACAAAAAGCCCAGGATCCAGTACTTCAGGGAAATTAAAATTTCCAGAAAGTCCAGACCAATTTCAGACCAGTTTTATAGACAAAGTTGTGATCATTCCAGCATCTCTGCAGTCACATGATCATGACTTTCAATACTTCCTGCCAGTTTCCAACAAGCAAAGTCAATGGGGAAGCCAGCAGGAAGTCAAAAGTCACTCCCGCTCTCACTACTTTTTTGCCCATCCATGTGATAACAAAACCACTTAGGAAAATTTAATGTTCATTCTGGTCACATCAGACTGCACTATATTTCTCTCAAAGGATGACCCAACTAGTCACAGAGTTGTCTAGTAAAAATCTAAATATTACTTTAAAAGGTAACATTTGATTTGTTATTTATTTACAGTGAGAGATAAATGAATTCTCAGATTGTTTATGGGAACAGTGTTCAGTCTGTTCATTTCATTAACTCGGAGGAGAAGCTGGTTTTTAATGTATGCTATATTACATGCAAATGCTCATAATAATAAATTTCTTCTCAGTTGCAAATTATTGCCATCTTTCCCCATTTCTCATTTGATTAAACTAATCAGGAGGGGAGAGAGATTAAGGTCACAATATGCATACCGTAAATAAGTAAAAGGAACATTTTTAATTACTTCATTGAAACTTGGTTTCTAATAAAAAAACACAATGCAGATGAAGAAATGAAATATTTATGGAAAGCAATATGCATTTTAACTGTTCATACTGATGTTTTATAAACCCTAAAATTGAAGTAACACATTTATTGTTTTCAAAGCAATAGTACTTTGCAATTTTTATGCATATTGATACTTAGGACTCAAGGGCCTAGAGAAGATTATTAAATTCATTGGGGAAAAATATTTTCTAATACCTCAGGCTGCAAAAAAGCATATTAAGCTTTAGCAAAAGGAATACAACAGAGTTGATAAACAACAGCAACTTATTCCTAAAACTCAATGTTTAATGTAGCAAAGAGCTTCTATACAGTAGCTATCCATCACTTGTACAGTTTGCCAGCAAGGAGTACAACTATTGAGATGTCCGTAGACAACTGAATTCCAGTACCATTTAAACATCCTAAGTCAATGGTTCCTAGTCTTTTCCTTTCTGCTGATTATTACAACATAGCCTATTCTATGAACTAGCTTTGATTCTATTTGAACTGAAAAATTCTACAGTTAATGATAGCAGATTTCAATATATATTTACGTGTTATCAGTTTGGGAAAAGGTGGTTTATCAATCTGATTTTTTTTCAGAAATTTGTCCATAGGCAACAATGGTGAACCTGATGTTTCCATCAAAACACCGACAGATGTCTCATTTTATTTTTGACAGTCTGGAAGGAAAACTTCCAAATGTTAGACTGTTTAGGAAGTATTAACACTTCAAAGTTTCAATCATTTCCCCATTTTTCACTGCAATACGTTTTGAAATGTTCTTCCTGAATTTAACTTTTGTTTTTAAAAAAAGTCGGAAGCAACAAGGATGAGGAGAAAATCCCACAGCAACCACCACATTGTTCGGTAAACAATGAACATTCTGTAGGGAAAGTGTTTCAGTACAACTTAAAAAGCATTTACAGTGCAGAGATCTGAATTTAACTTCCAACTGCTTTGGCAAGATGAATATAGATGTCTAACATTCTATTAGCAAAACTGACTGCAGATTTAAGGCTTGCTGCTAACCATATCAAATAAGTTCATAGCAGAGAAAGTGAATAAAAGCAAGAGCAATTGAGGCTCTCTCTATCGTCACAGAACTTTCTCACAAACCAGGACAGCCCAGAATGTAAGACCAACATATACATCTAGGCCCACATTTAAAAAAAAAAAAAAAAGCAGAAAGAATTAAAAAGGAACAAGAAATTATTTTGTTGCCTTTTAATAAATATTTCCTTGGCTTTTAATAAAAACAAGAAACACCTACAATTTGAATGCTACACTGGCATTCTAACTGATCATCTATAGCGGTGGTGGCGCACCTATGGCACGGGTGCCAGAGGTGGCACTCAGAGCCCTCTCTGTGGGCATGCACACAGTCGCCCCAGTCCTAGGCCTTCAGCTGGATTTTATAAAACCTTTTCGCTTTAAGCCTCCGCCGCCGTGTACAAAAAAAAAGGTTCAATCAGTCAATTTCAACTTCTCGCGGGAAAAAAAAGATCTTGCAAAGTTGGAATTGATTGATTGAACTTTTTAGTCCCACCCAGGCTCTCGTTACCACCGCAGCCACACCCAGCCAATGGGCCACACCCAGCCAATGGGCCACACCCACCCGGCACTCGACAATGCATAAATGGGTTTTGGGTTGCAGTTTGGACACTCTAAAAGGTTCGCCATCACTGATCTATAAAAATACATGAATACTAAAATTCAGTACTTTGATGATAGGCAATGGACATAATACTTAATTGATAATATTTAATTGATCATTATTACAAATAATGCATATATTGTTTATTATTATGAATGAAGACAAATATATGTGTCCCAGGATAATGTTACAGGATCCAATCTGGGTTGGTCACTGATACCAGAGGTTTCATCTTTCAGTAGAGAGAATTTCCCTAAGGATAGACTCCAGCATGAGTCCAAAAGCTCAGAACAATAAACCTGGTTTCGGTGAGCAAGCTAGATTGGATCCTGCATTATTTACTATTCCCTATTAATCTGCTAAACTACAAAGCATACATAGACATGTCAATGAAATGTGATTTTGAATACTATTATCGTGTTTCCCTGAAAGTAAGGCCTATACCAAAAATAAGCCCTAGCTTGATTTTGGGGGTGGACCTAATATAAGCCCTACCCCAAAAATAAGTTTGGGGGTGAGGCACACACCTCAAAATCAAGCTGGGGCAGGGATAGGGTTGTGGAGCTTCCCCACCGCCCTGTACCCACTTACCTCATAGCCAGGCCTCTCATCGCCAGCCCACTTGTTCTGAGGCCTCTTCTTCAGCCAGGCCTGCATTTCTTAGTCACAGGGCTTTCTAGAAGGCCTGTGCAGCTAAGAATCAAGCTGTGGATTCAATCTGTAGCTTGGTTCTGCAAGATGTCTGCAGCCGAGGACTGAGCTATGGATTGAACCCATAGCTTGGTACTCAGCTGCTTAGGCCTTCTGGAAAGGCCTGACTGCAAAATGCAGGCCCAAATGCAGCTGCAGAACTTCGGCCCCAGAAGAAGTGGACCGGCTAGGTGGGACTGTCAGTGCTAGAGGTGAGGTAAGGCCTACCCCGAAAATAAGGGTGATTTTTTTGGAGGCAAAAAAAAATAAGACCCAGTCTTATTTTCAGGGAAACATGGTACTATTACAGAGGGCAGGGCCAGCAAAGGAAACACAAAAGTCATGACACAGCCCTGCCAGTTACTAAGTTTGTTGTTTCAGTCACTCCCTCTTTTCCCTCTCCATAAGGAGTGCTAAGGAACAAGGCAATAACAACAACAACAACAACAAGAAAATACTTTCTTCTTTTTGTACTTTTAAAAATCAAATCAAATATTGACACCCGCTATCTGATTATTGATTGCACCTTGAAATGTGCATTTGAAAGCCTTGGAAGATTCATACAAAAATTTGTCTGAAATGGTACAGGAGTTCCTGCCTGAGCAAGGGGTTGGACTAGAAGACGTCCAAGGTTCCTTCCAACTCTGTTATTCTGTTAAGACCCAATTCAATCAGTTATTCCAGATGTGTGTGATTTCACCCCCAACATGGAAAGTGGGGTGGTTAGATTGTTACCTCCCGCCTGGACTACTGTAATGCTCTCTACATGGGGCTCCCCTTGAGGAGCACTCGGAGGCTCCAGTTAGTCCAGAATGCGGCCGCGCGGGCGGTGATGGGAGTGACTCGTCGCTCCCATGTAACGCCGCTGCTGCGCGAGCTGCACTGGCTGCCTGTGGCCTTCCGAGTGCGCTTCAAGGTGTTGATTATNACCTGGCTGTTTCAGCAGGCAGGACTGGCCTAGGGGTAATTTTAAATTGGTTTTAATTGAATTTTAGTAGTGCGGCCGATTCGAATATTTATTTTTAATTTATCTTAGATTTGTATTTTGTATAATTGTTTTAACTGGCTGTAAGCCGCCCTGAGTCCTCCGGGAGAAGGGCGGGGTATAAATGAAATAAATCTTAAATGAAATAAATAAATAGATTCCTTCTTTCCTTTCCCATAGCTGTCTATGGTTCTCTGGAAAAATTCAAAAGGGAAAAAAATCTGCTAGTGATTTACTTTCTCATTATTTAATCTCAAGTGAAGTGGAATTATTGTGTTTGCTCAAGGATTTAGCCAATCCTCAGAGGTGTATTATACTAGAAGAATAATAGTTTTTCCTACAAGTGAATTATTTGTGTGTTCCTATCTAATGAAGATCTTCAGAATCTTATATTGCTAAAGGTAGAGGCATTGATGGATTAAAAAAATGGGTGATAAAACTAATTGACTAGTTAAGCATATCAGTGTGAGGCAGATCATCACACCACATCACAAAATCCCTCTTCATTGTTTTCCATAAATACATAGAAATAAAGTTGTAAGATTATACAATGTATTGACAATAATAACCTCAGAAACAATAGAAATGCCACAAAATTTGCAAAGGGCTTTTTAGGCAGCTGATTGAATTGTTTCCTGAAAGGTCATCTGCACTCAGTGTCAACTGTTCAGTAGGCATTTCCAGAAAAAGAAACTCCTGGGACATGATTTTACCAAGAGTATAATACTTTACTGAGAAATTTACATTTGCACAGAAGAAAGCGAAACCAGCTCCGGGGTTGCTACTCAGGAATGTGCTTAGTTAAATGATAGATACCCTCACCCCACCCACCGGGTGTTCACACTATCCAATAGTAATAATTCTTCTTGTTATGGAAACAGTCCGTTTCTCCTTTGGCTGCTTATTTTAATTTTTGGGAATATTAGAAGACAGAATATTATATTTCCTCAAAGGATCTTAAAGGCAGAAACTTCTCCCCCACCAGCCAGACAACTCAGCAGAAACCAGCTTTTAGAAATGCAGATGTGATAATCCATTCAGGAAGGTTAGAGCCTTCCAGCTAGAAACTGAAGAGATTAGGAAGACAAAGACCCTTAAAATCTACATAGCCCACCCAAACTCTAAGGACAGGAGACATAATAGGATTAATCCACCAATACCAAAAGGGCACACTCAGACTCAAGTCAAAGTACATGACACAGGAAATACAAAGTCTCAAACAGGAATAGGAAACAACCTCAAGAGCCCTAGAAGGTATAAAAACCCAAGCCCTACTACATGCGGTCAGTTCTTCCAGAGAGATCTTTCTGTCTGGCTCTCCTCTTCAATAAACTACAACCTTTTTTCTAAAGCAGTCTCCATTTTGATTATTCCTGGCTTGGACTGGACCCTGATGAAGATTTTTCTTTCGACACCCTGCATAAGATTGTCAAGATATGAGCAGAAAATTTAGGTGAAAGATGAATCAGTCTTGACACTCAGTTTAGATGTTTTAAAGATGATCATAACTTTGTGGAACCAAAATGCCTCACCAGAGTTTTAAGCATCTCTTTTTCATCCTCATTAAACTTTTTGCAGTCCATCCAGTTTGAGATTCCTATGTTGTAAGTACTGAATGTACAATAAGCAACGGGTCACGCTAATATTAGAGCAATATTTCTCAACCTTGCAGATGTTAAGATGTGGACTTTTACTCCCAGAAATTCCCAGCCAGCCATGGTAGATGGGGAATTTTGGAAGTCAAAGTTCACATATCTTAAAAAAGTTGAGAAACACTGGTCTAGACTAGTGCCACTGTTTAAATTCAGAGTATGCTATGCTTAAGTAAGGATGTCTGTGAATAATCCTGTAATATGTAATTCCATCTGACAACCAGAGACATTTTTAACACGTCATGCTAACATCAGAATGACCCTTGTGTCATGGTATCATTGTGTTTCCAGAGCTGGCTGCAATTAAGTGCATCTGTCATGTCATTTGTGACAATTGATTTGAATCATTTGTCCTCATCTTTGCACTTCCATGGACATCTGTGCTGACAAGCTGCAGTACTTTGCAGACCATTAATTGCTCTGTAGTCCTAAAATTAAAAACCATTGTCCTAGACATTGGGGTTATAACTAATTCAGATGAGTACTGAAAGCAAAAGGTTTTTGTTTTAGTAATAATGTGTGCCTCCGGAACAATCTGAATTCTGCACATTTTCAGATGTAGTGTCTTTGTAATAACAAATCCATGTACACGCAAATGCCCACAATGTCTTGCTGTAATATCAGTATTACATCCTGGAGCATATTAAGTTCAGTTAGATTTCATCTTAAAGTGAAGAAAATATATACCCAAAGTCCTGAAAAAATCTCATGTAACTGTCCTATGCCCTTATCTAAGGGTACGCTTTATTGAACATAATAAGGTTTAGTTCCGTGAATTAGACAGTACTCCATTACTTAACAGCTAATTTTATGTTACTACAGAAATGAAGATGAGGGAATGGAATCAGACCATTGGATGGTCACATAATTTCTACTTAATGTATGAAGACATTCATGAATTAGCCAGTTTTGTCCACACTGAATCAAAGAGAAAATACATCGGAATATTTTTTTTTTCCAAAATGCATATAATGGGGAGGTTGTGAGAGGTTCATCAATTAATAGTGCACTTCTAAAAAGCTCATTTGATACTGTATGTATCAAGTTCTGCTCTGTCTGGTTCTTAAACAAATTGAACAAACAAGCAACAATGTCTTCCAGCCAAAATTGCAAAGTACTTTATCAACTTGTAGCATTATTTTTATTTGCAAAAAATATATATCTGGGCTATTTTTGTTAGCAAGCAGGGGAGGGGGGGAGGGAAGGAGGGAGGATGGGGTGGGCTGGAGATTCATCAGGTTGGCGAATTTCCAGGTCTAGCAGCGCTACCAAACCTGACATACAAAACTCTAATTGATCACTATATGGCTATAACACTTGTCACTTTTTTGTTGCTATTTAATCCTTTTCTCATTTTTTTGCATCCTACATCTAAAACCTTACCTTTTGATAGAAATTGCAAAATGATTGGCACTGGAATCAGAAGGATCTCCTTCACATTAGCATGCGATTAACTTTTTGTTCTTTTCTTAAGAAGCTTAATGAATAATCTCTGTGCTATAATCTGTTCAAATTGTACTTTCAAATACAGATGGACAGAGAGGCAGGATTAAATTAAATAAGGAGATCACAATTTGCAAGGCAGCGTATGCAGCAATATATGCTGTTAGAAAGTCAATCCTAAATGCTGAATTTAATAAAATAATACAGTGTATTGGAATATAAAAATATTCAATGAAATAATCAGGTAAGAACATCCTCTTGCTAGTTGAGCTCAGTCTGAGCAAGAAAGAAAGGTTTCATTTGGATGCTTTAGCTATAAACATGGCACTCTTGCTTCTGTTTTGTGTCTTTGTATCTTGGAGCAAGTAAGAAATATGAGGTTATTGCTAGGATCCCAATAGGCTGTCAGATCAATTAGTGAGTTTAAGTGTTATGTTCTGGCTGAAACATACAGTATAGTTGGCAGTCAACAAGGATATGAATGATGTCCTCTATTTGTGGCATGTAATATACATATTGTCTCTGGATAAGGTAGTGGATGAAATTGCCTTGTTTTACCATAGAATCCAGGAGCCAAAATCTTGGTCTAATTAGGGCTGTTCTTTGGCCCTCTATCAGGTCCAGAGTTAGACATTTTGAAAGGTCTTTTTGTTCTGGGCCAACCATTTCAAAGGCTTAATGTTAATAAATGTCTCTATGTTAACTTGAACACTAATATCCAGAATTCTCCTTCTGAATATGTCCTTAGCATGGTGGCCATTTGAGGTTTAATATAGAAGTGCCAATCCATGGAATGAGATGGAAATTTGGCAAACTGATTTAGCCATAGGATAGGGTAAAAAAGATGTTGAGACTCTAGAAAGAGTACAGAGAAGAGCAACAAAGATGATTAGGGGACTGGAGGCTAAAACATATAAGGAACGGTTGCTGGAATTGGGTATGTCTAGTTTAATGAAGAGAAGGATGAGGGGGGACATGATAGCCGTCTTCCAATATCTCAGGGGCTGCCCCAAAGAAGAGGGAGTCAAGCTATTCTCCAGAGCACCTGAAGGCAGGACAAGGAGCAACGGGTGGAAGCTAACCAAAGAGAGAAGCAACCTAGAACTAAGGAGAAACTTCCTGACGGTTAGAACAATTAACCAGTGGAACAACCTGCCTCCAGAAGCGGTGAATGCGTCAACACTGGAAGTTTTTAAGAAGAAACTGGACAGCCATTTGACCAAAATGGTATAGGGTTTCCTGCCTGAGCAGGGGGTTGGACTAGATGACCTCCAAGATCCCTTCCAACTTTATCATTATTATTATTATTATTATTATTATTATTATTATTATTATTATTATTATTATTATTATTATTATTATTATTATTTCTTTTTTGATTGTCTACCAAAAAAGTATCTTCTACCAACAATTGAAAGCTCTAATTGTTATGGAACTATAGATGAAATGGATTCCTGTTTCAGCTCTAACTTTGGAAACTGGAGTATTTTTGTGTGTTCCCAGAATAGATCTTAGGAAGCTGGTCAGGGTTTGTTCAAGTAATGATGACTATGACTCTCCACTTTTCTGTACCATAGGTACTTCACAAGTGTTTTAGAGATGGCTGGGGTTCTTGTCATGCTTCTTTTAAGATGCCTTGTGTATGAACTCAAATTAGTAAAAGTTACTCATAGCTATAAGAAAGAGATGACTTGTTATATACGTTCTCTGTCCAAGTTCCAGATGTAATTAGTAACACCTCTTTCCAAATATCATTACTTTGACCTTGGTCTTACTGATTTTAAAAAAATTAAAGACATGGTAAGCATCCAACTTACAGAGTAGTCAACTTAGTCCAACTTGAAATTGCACCCTAAGGATCATGGCCTCTGCATACATAAGAACATTGATAGATTTATTAAATATCATTGTTATATGAATATTCTGAGAACAGAGCAATCATGGGATGTCAATATGTCAGGAGGTTATTTGTTCCTGTATGGATTTTCAGAAAGGTGTTTAACTTTAATCAGGTGATGGAGCTTGAGTTCTATGTAAGACAAGCTACAGAATCTCTCTGTTAATAGAATCAACTATTCTACAGTGCTTCATGAAGGTCAACAAAAGTGGCATATAACTGGTTTTTGCTGATGGGTATTTTGTCATAGAGAAAAGCAATTGTCTGTGGTAGAGTGCTCAGTCTTCTACCCTGCCTGGTCTTCTCATAGAAATTTGTTCTCCTACACTCCTTCTCGGGAGAGAATTCCAAATCTCTTGATTTCTCTCCTAGAATACCCCAGAGTCTATGTCAGAGTCTATGGAGATTCTCAATCATCCAGGTCATGGTTGTCCCAAAGGTGTTTTTTCAAAAGACAGTTGGACTTTCTTGTTTTTCTTTGAAGATGTTTCACTTCTCATCCAAGAAGCTACTTTAGTTCACTTAAGAAGAAGCTTCTTGGATGAGAAGTGAAATATCTTCAAGGAAAAACAAAGAAAGTCCAGTTGCCTCTTAAAAAAGCACCTTTGGGACACCCAGCTATAAGAGTTTTAGGGTAATAAAAGCTTGCAGTCCTGCAAGAAGCAAAGTTTTGAGAGTTTTGAAAGCATGTAGACACATAAAAAGTGTCTTTTTTTCCAAAGCTTCCTCCCAAAATGCTTCTGAAACATAACAACAAAATGAGAGAGAAATGTTCATAAATAAATGCACATGTGGAACTACAGAAAGAGAGAATCTCATCAATTCTTATAGGAAGGGGAAGGGGTTAATTATAAGCATGATAAAACCTGAGGGCACTTCATGTTAAAATATATATGATTTTGCATCTCTTTGAAAATTTCATACAGAAAGATAAGAAAAATAATAGCAAATAGAGAAACAGTGTATCCATCTGGATTTTTGAAGATAGCTTTTCTGAAATATATCAATATATTAAATAGGATTGTTTCAATTATTGAGATGACTTTTTCTCATTACTTTGATTACTGCTATATTAGCAGAAATGCTAAGCAATAACCAAATTTATTGTGTTTTTATGTCTCTGCATAAATAATCATGATGCCATTAGTGCCCATTATTACTTATTTGACATGTAAAAAGAAATATAATCAATAGATATAACATTTTCAAAAGAAGAGACAAAATAATGCTTGCTGAAATGCTTACATTTCTCTAACCTTGGCCATAAATTCCGGATCATTCCACACTACCTCTTAAAGAATGATCAGCAGCAGTAGATATCAGTCCTTCTGAATTCAAAATTCCATATTTTTTGTGTGTTATATGTTCATTTTGGAGCATTTTCTCAACATGATGCTGATAATGATATCTCTAGAATTATTTTTCTGAGTTGCTTGGAGTACTTTTACAAGTTATTTCAATATAAGCATTATTCAGTAAAACCATAAAATCTTAAGAATAACTACAAAATATGAAATAAGATGAATCTGGAAGCAAAGCAAAGCAGTAGAACAGGCAATCTTACCAAACTACCATCTCACAAAGTACTTCTTAGCCTACAAAGGCACACCTTAAATTGCTTTCAGGTAGAAGGCAGTAAAGGGGCTTAGATTCAGTCAGTCAGTCAGTCAGTCAGTCATAAGAAGCTGCCCTTCCGATTCCTCTGGGAGGGCAGTATGATTAGCCAGATCCAAGACATAAAGTGAAGGATTCCTTTAAGAAGGCACAACTATGCTTTCTTCTAAAGAAACCCTCCCTGAATCCAGCTTGATGAGACAATGTCTCTGTATCTCAAATCTTCAATCTTAGGAAGAATGTAGAGAAGGTGGTGTAGCCTAAGAGCTATAGAGTGCCCTAGAAGAAGGAGGTTATATGGACATCTTGTAATCCGTTTCAGGCTTGGACATGGGTTCCAAATAGCGTGTCCTTTGCTGGTACTTGGATGGTGAGAGTGATGGTTCTGCAGCCCTCTTTGACTTCTCAGCAAGATTTGACACCAAAGATTATGATATAGATTGCCTGCAAAGGCAAGATACATAGTAAAGTGGCTCTGTTCCTTTCCAAAGAAGAAATTCTAGTCGGGTGAGGAAAGAGGGCTCAGATCAGTGGGTGCTCCCTTCTAGGGTTCCACAGAGTTAATTGATCTTCTACTTTTCAAAATCTACATAAGACCAGTAGGAGACATTTTGAATTTGGTGTGAAGTATCATCAGTATGCTGAAATAATTACTATATACCATGTTTCCCTGAAAATAAGATCTGGTCTTTTTTTTTACTTCCAAAAGAGGCACCAGGTCTTATTTTGGGGAGATGTCTTACCTGCTTACCTTGGGACCGCCACAGCCAGGCCTCCCATGCCCCCAAATCTGCCTCGCCTCACCTCTTCTTCTGTGGCCCCTCACCACCACTCACGTGTGTCACCCCTGACCTCAATTTTGTTGTCAGAGGTCTTCCAGAAAGGGGCGCACTTTGCACATCAATCCGGAGCTCATTTCTCAGCTGCTTATTTTCAGGATAGGTCTTATTTTCAAGGAAACATGGTATTATCATCCTGAGTTGGACTGTAGATGCTGCAAAGATCTTGGTCAAATGTTTGGAGACTGTAGAGCCTGAATGGATGAAGCAAGCTAATATTAAACTTGAACATGACAGAGGAACTCTTTGTCCAAAAGCCATCTGTTATTCTTTTATTCTAATTTTATCTCTGGAATGTGTGGAATTGCCCTGAGTTGGGTATCTCCTTGAATTCATGACTACTGCTGAATAGAGGTGGAGATGGTGGGCAGAGGTCCTTCGGCCAGCTTTGGCTGATGTCCACCTGCAAGGTGGAGATTTGGCTGAGTCCAATTAGGACTTGGAGCATTTGGCAATCATGATTTTACATCTTCATCATCATCACAAAGATGGATTAATGCAATGCACTCTATATGGGGTTCCTTTAAAACAGGAGGGTCAAATTCGATTGTGTCACGTGACGTGTCGTGATGTATCATGATATTTTTTACCTTTGCAGAGCCAGGGTGGGCGTGGCCTGTGCATGACGCATCTGGCCCATGGGTTGCCAGTTTGATTCCCCTGCTTTAAAACTTCAAGAAAGATACTCATGTGCTGACAGAAAAGAGCTAAAGTTAAATAACTCATATATTGCAGGTGCTGAGTTAGCTTTTTGTAGAATACTAGGTGTAATACAAAATGTTGTTTTTAGTCTTTTAAAGTAGTACAAAGCTTAATGATTAAGTACCTGCAGGGCCTCTTCACTAGATAAAGAAGCTCATCAGGTATGCTCATCCCTGTTGAGAATATTGTGTGTCTTTTATATAAAAGAAGTAAAATCTGTGGACGTCAGGACATACTATTCCCATTTTGTGGAACAGAATTCCCTGAAGGGCAGATTGCAACTGTATACTGTATATTTTTCTGTAAAACTGCCAAATCATTGTTCCGGGGGGGATTTTGAAAGCATACCTCAATGGTGGATTGACACTTTATTTGTGATAGTGACTATTTATCTTATTTAATTTATTGCTACTTTATTTTTCTTGTATCCTTGTTTGTAAAAACGTGTCACTATAAACTGCTGAGTTGTAAGGTCTGGAGGTATACAAAGAGGTACATAACAAATTTTCACATAGGACTTACACTTTTTCTTCCTCAAGGCATTCCAATTTCATTGCAGTTCCTTTTATTTATTGCTTCTTCTTCCATGTCCATTTTTTTTTGCAAACTCAGTTCTTGCCATCATCAAAAGATGGTTTCAATACTTTTATCCTCTTAATCTTCAATACTCCATTTTTAGTCTCTTATAAGAAGCAATTATATCAACACTTTTAGATTTATATTCATTCGCTTTGCTTGTGCGTGTGTGTATGTGTGTGGGAGTGTACTCCTGTACAGGAACATTTCCACAATGTATGGGATAGACTTCTCCCAGATCCAGATGGGAGATTCCACAGAAGGTCATGATGAATAACAGGGCCTAAGGTCCTGTGGCACTTCTAGATCCAGATGGACAGGCAAGTACTGGCCAATCAAGCAGACATCTTGATAGCCGACAATGAAAAGAAGACAGTGGTGGTGATAGACATAGTGATACCAAAAGACAGCAACCTCAGGAAGGAGTATGAGAAGCTGGAGAAGTACGAAGGTCTGGAGAAGAAGGATATTGAGAAGAGGACATGGAAAATAAAAACCAAAGTGCTCCCAGTGGTGGTAGGAGCACTTGGGGTTGTGACTTTACTCTAAGAAAATGGCTCCAACACAGGAACATCAAAGTTTCCTGTCCAAAAGAATACAGTGCTGGGAACAGCTAAGGTACTATGCAGAACCTTCAAACTCCTAGGCCACTGATAGAGGACCCAAGATTGAGGAAGACACATACCACCCATAGGGTTGAGAAGGGAATTTTATATAGGAAAGCCTAATCCATATATCTGAAATTAAAAGACTATTTCTAAGCAAATATTCACCAACCAGTCACTGTTCATGTTCATGGTCTCTTTTCAGATGGCCCTGTCACTTTTTCTTCTAATCTCTTGTTTCATTTCAATATATTTCTTCATGCCACCTAACAAAATATCTCCCTCCAATGCAACCCACCCTTTCATGGATCACATTAATATAGAATAGCAGAATACATTTTTTTTCTTCCAAATTCATAGCCCTTCCATTACCACATTATCCGGAACATAACATGAACTTACAGATGCCCACTTTCATGTACACCTACAACAATTTAGACTTTAGAATGTAACAATTCATATATTCTGATATCCATTTTAGACTTTTTATTCCTAATTAATCCTTCATCTTAAATCCTTGAGGATATTTGACTATTTCATTCCACAAAAATCCGACAAGCTTTTTTTTTTTTTTTTGTTCCTTCTATTCATCCAACTTCATAGACCCATGTGTTCTTTACTACTTATTGGTCTTACAAAGTTAAACTCTTTCATACAATATTACCATCACTAGATAGGCTAATACATTTTGACCACTGCAAGCCATCATGGTTTTGGCTACCTGAATTTTTAACGTTTTAGTGAAATACTTATTAGTAATGCAGAAATGTAATGTGAGCATTTGTAAAGGGCAGAGTAATGTGAAATGTAATATTAATGAAAAGTATCATATTAAATGCTTTTTACACATTTTGATCAGCATGTTCATGCTCTTCTGTGCAGGCTAAAATCTTTAATCTAGACAGAATTGACTATATCTGATCGATATATTATTGTCCATATAATATATGATCTGGAGATACATGGAGTATTGAGACACTGCTTGACTAGGGCACCTGGAAATTCCTTCTTTTCCTGATGATTGTGCCATGCAAACTCAAGTCGTATCCTGGCATATAACTCTGGTTATTCAATAATGGCTAGAGATTTTAGTTGTCATGATGATTGATTGACTATGTGCCGTCAAGTTACTTTCAGCTCCCAGAAACTGCATATAGTCTACACAATGATCAGTTCTTTCAGAATTCCCAAGGATGCACTCATCCACTCTTCTTCTCTTTCTCATTCATCTATCAACTCATTAATGAATACGTAAATAGCTGATTTAGAAGTGCAAGTAATGGGGAGCCTAACGAACAATGATTTGTATCTCCAGGAGAAAACTTTATAATGAAGCCATTGTAAAATGAATCCATGACAAAACCTATTTTATGTTTAGATAAATCTGCACAACTAATTCATTGCTGCCTTTGACATTAAAATGTAGCTATATCTCATTCCTAATTATTTCCTTTTTAAACAATATTAAAATTAATGAGATTGCCAATGCTACTTTTAAAGTACATGCAGTGTTCAGGGCTGTGTTTGTTTATTTGTTTCTTAATAGGAGCAGAAAAAAAGATCTAAGTTCAGAGTAGTAGTGAAATTTATACACACACACACACACACACACACACACACACACACACACACACACACATATATATATATATATATATATATATATATATATATATATATATATATATATATATATATATATATATATATATATATATAATTAAAAAAGGTCGAACACCAAGAGTAAAAAGTACAAAAGTGTTTAAAATTTATTGGGCCAAGCTTTCGCCGGAAACGTCCGGCATCATCAGGGCCATGATACAGCAATATGGGAGGAGTCTTATATAGCATTGGAGTCTGCAGTCTGCATCCGGTACCGTGACCGTGTCATTGGACCCAGGTGATTTGATGAAGTCGTGGGCAAAACATCTAGCCTCGTGTGCAATATTCCTCTGGAGTGTCTGCCTAAGTTGTTGCAGGATCCAGTCCTTTCTGACTCAGGGGAAAGAGTGCTCTTACAGTTCTTGTCCGTTTGGTCTTTGAATTTATTTTTGTTTGTCCGTGGGCCGGCACTTCGAGGTGTTATGTTGGTTTGTAGGCAAGTTCCTGGTGAGGTCTGGTCGAGCTCCAATGCTCTGCCCAAGCCCTCAGCATTTGTTTTATCTATATTGTATTGAATGTTTCCACCCCCACATACATACATAGGAAGGGCTTAATACTACCGGGTATTTGCAGTTAGCACATTTATGAGTTGTTCTCTCATCAGCCCCAAGTTGTAAATTCAAAATACAGGCAACAAAAATAAATAGTAATGCCAGGCAAAAGCAAGAGAAAAGCAACTGTGGGAAGGAAGCTATTAAAATAAATAATATATAAAAATGTTTAGTAGAACAGAAAACTGGGACAAAAGATGGGTCATATTAGGAGAAAATGACTATATTAAAAAGCTGAAATAAACAAAATGCAAATGGAAAATAGGTCAGCTAAAGAGTCTTAAAGAATTTTTTTTCATCATTGAAGTTGACATTTGTTTGCTTAGTTATTCCTTAATAATGCTTTCAATATTATTCAAATGAAGAAATGCTTGAATATAGGAAAAGAGAGAGCAAAAACAAGAAAAAGAAAATGATTTGTTTTGTTAAGGCCTCAGGCTAGAAATCAGGAGACCATGAGTTCTAGTCCTGCCTAAGGCATGAAGTCAACTGAGTGATGATCTTGGGCCATTCACTCTTTCTCAGCCCTAGGAAAAAGGCAATAGCAAATCATTGAAATGGTTGCCAAGAGAAATAATGGTTAGAATGCTGCCTCTGAAGTGGAAGACCAAGGATCAAATTTTGATGGTATCTATCTTACCTTGGGCAAAGATTCCCAATGTGTTACCAGCTTACCTCAAATATGAGATTGACATGAACTAGGAGAGTCATGCTGGATGTTGCCTGGATTAACAAGATCTGCATAAGATTTTGGAGACCAGGATATTCTTATGGCCTACTGAAACAAACCATACATAAACAAAATAAGAAAACCTGGAACTAATGGAACACTACTACAACAGCGGGCCGAATGAGAATGTATATAAACAATTTATGAGGGAATTATGGATAGACAGAAGATCTGTATCCACACTATCTAAGAAACAGCTAGTTACCCAACACTTCATCATAGTGAAGAAAAAGCTGCTCTCACAACTTGGGGTAGACCAACTACGCATGATATGATATGAGGCCTAAGATCATGAACAGACTAGCTGCAGTCAACCCTCAATACTGATTACTAATTGTCAGTGGAAAAATATCATCAGATACTATGCTAGAAGATGCCAAAAGAGCCCTCACAGCAATCTGTAACACCAGACCTCCGGTTTTGCACAGTAGGGCAGCAGCCAAGGGATTTTGGGGCTCCGTGCCCTTTGGCTGAATTTCTTCCTGTTAGGGGACCCTAAATGGCCAGAAGCCACGCTGAAGAGGCGGCAAAGAAGGAAGGAAGTCCTGCGGACCACGGAGAGATGGCAGTCAACCCAATCGGTCCAGGAGAAGCCTTCCAGATACCAACAGGAGAAAGGCTAGCCTAAGTTCAGAGTCTAGCCCAAGCTACAAGCAACCGAAGTCAAAAAGCACTATTTTAAGCTGATTGTAAACAGCATGTTTGAATCTGGTAAGATCATCGATTTTCTCTATCCTACTTATTAACTTTCCTGGGGAAAAAATTCCCAAGAAGCAAAAAACCTCTGAACGTGAAGGAGGGGGATTTTTGCCCCACCCTTTTCAGACGTGGTGAATTAAACCTTTTATGGAGGACCAAAACATACAGAAATGAAATGAAATGAATATAAAACCTAAATTTGGATAAGTTTGGAATTGTTGAAATGTTAAGATTCTTATTTTTAAAAGCCATTTTCTATTTTGATAATTTGAAAAATAAACTGGTGCTGACATCTAGTGGTGGATAAAGACTATGACAGCTATGGTTTTTATACAGGACTTGGCAAAATCTGGGGAAAAAACTAATCTGTGCTTGTGACCTTCAAAGCTATAACAAAAGAGAACGTCTGTGACAAAAAAAGAAAACAATTTGGGCTGCAGACAAAGAGAGGATTATAAACTTCAGGAAACCTTTTTGAACCTTTTTGGATTATAAATATCTACTAAACTGTGACTTTAAAGCTATTTGCAGAGCAACTTATACTTTAAGACAAATTTGAGGATAAGAAAAAAGACTGGTCAAAATAGATTGCAGAGATGTCAGGAACACCACTAGAACTGGAGAGACAAAAAATGATAAGAGATACAGAGAGAAAAAGAAAGAAAAAGATTTTCAACAAACATGAAAGAGGAAATGCCTCTTAGACATTGTACTTGACTTATTTTTTATATATACAGTGACACCTACAAGAATATAGAAAGACTCTTTGATTCAGCAGAATATATTGATTAAAGATATTGGGCAAAAGAAGAAGGCCAAAGTGAAAATTAAGAAAATAGATGATGGGACTTATCAGAGAGAATATGTTAAAAAGAAACACCTGTTTGAATATGGTTAAAGTAATAGAAAGATTTTGGATATGAATTTTACTTTAAGAGGGAGGAGTCCCTCAAATAACATAGTACTCTCTCTTTCTTCTCTTTTCTTCTCTTATTTCTTGATATGAGTAATATAAAAGAGTTAGAATGGCTTATATATAAGGACATATTTTAGATATTTAAATGTGATTTATTTTAAGAAAATTACAATGGATTAAAAAATGTTTTGAATAAGAGTTAAAAGACCAGATGACTAGATTTATTAAATGGAATATTTAAATATTAAATATATTCTTAATTATGGTAAAAAGGAATGGAAAAAATTATAAATAAATATGTATTAGCTTAGAGGAAATATGGACTTTCAGTAGTATCCCTCTTTACTCTTGTTCTTTTTTTTCTCTTTTTTTTAGCCTTATTTATTCCTTAAGTAAGGCAAAAGTTATGGGATGGTTTACACGAGAAAAAATAGAATCAAATATTTAAATGTAATTAACTTTGAGAAAATCTTAACCACTAAGAATATCTTGAACATTGTGGGAAAAACAAATGTAAACAAGAACTGTAAACGGGGTCTATGATGAGGCAACCAGAATGACTAGATAGAAAAGAAATATTATATTGATGTGATTATTATTTGTGGAAATATTAGGAAAAAAATTTATACTCAATTGTTATCTATCAAAACAATAAGAATTGTATTAACTTAAGGTTGGTAAAAGAGAACATTATGGGAAGAAGAAGAAATCAAGTAAAGCTATTATGTGGATTATAGATCATAGAAACCAATTGTTAGCAAATGTTTTTTAAATTTAAATCCAGACAACACACTATTTACCAAATATTAAGGTGACCATGTTAAAAAATTAATAAAATATATTATAAAAAAACCAATCTGTAACACCACCATAACGCAAATCCATGTCTTGGTATAGACAAGAGCTGCTGCAATCCTGGAAATGTTTAACTACCCCATCAAGAAGAACAGTAGTCTATACTCCCACCCATTCCCATCCCCCAAAATAAGGATAAAGGCTAAAATCAGGGCAACTTGGAAATAGATTAATCAGCTGGGAGAATTGCAGAAAGGATAAGATTCGGCTACTGGAAAAATACGAGGCCCTGACTCCATTTGAAGCCATCAAGACTGCTAAACAAAGGCTTACAGTCTACAAAGCTAAGAAGATATAGTTATTTAAACCACAGCAATTATTTGGGTTATCCTAATCAAAGCTAAAATATATGGTTTGGATGTGTAGCGCTACCTCCTCAGAGCGGCGGTTACGGGCCCGGGAGGGTCGGTGCAGGGGGAAAAAGGTCCGAACGTCGTTACAAGAAATCTCTAGCTACTCTACAGAATGTTGGCCTTAAGTGCGTCGTAATTACCCACCGTCCGAGAAGAACAACTTCGTCCTGAAAGTCCGTGCTTGAATTGGTCAGTGTCACCAACTACCTCTGAAGATGTATATAACAGATCAGGGCTGCTTTAGCAGCCAGAGTAACAGGCCCCTGAGCAATCGTTCAGAATCCGATGAGATGGGGGGGGTAAACCCCGGCTCCAGATAGTAATAATAACAACGACGGCCAGTATGTTATGGCAATGGCTCATCCCCCAGGGCAACTCCCCCCCCCACAATGGCCCGGAACCTATGCCAGCAGCGATGGCCACAGTCCAGATGCCTCCAAAGTCCACAGCAACAGTTGGCAGCAACAGTTGGCACCACCAGTCTCTCTCCTCCTGGTGCTTCTTCTCTAGGATCCTTCTTCAGGTTTCAGGATTCAAAACCACCCCCCTCCCTTACTCTTTATTATTAAAATGTGAGGCTAGAAACCCCAGCCAACTCCCTTACTTCACACTCTCGCTTGCCTCCGTTTCAGATATCCTCCCACGGAGGAAGCAATAAAACTTCACTCTATCTAGCCTCTATTTAAAATACCCCTGATAGAAAAATAAAATAAGCTTCCAGACCTTCTCTTCTCAACTCCAACCACCCCGACCTTCTCCTTTTCTTCCCTTTTCTATCCTTCCTCCTTCCACTCACGCCAGCCACACCCAAGCCACTGCAGCTGTCCCAATCTTCCCCTTCCCAGTCAAGCTCCTGCAAGCACTCTCGGGCAGTCCCCGCTACAGATGCAAATGCAAATACAACATTTGCTGTAGCTATTATTATTAATTGAATATAAGGCCAGGTGAGATAGTTGTGTAAGATACATTTTATTCCACATGATTTGCTTCAGGCTAGGTTTGGGGAACTGGAAAACCTGGATCAACTTAGTTAGTTTTGGACTTGTCAATTTTCTATATTTCAGTAGAATAAGATAAAATTTATAAGTGTATTCTGAGACAAAGGATCCTTGACACAAAAACTCAAACATAGCAGATTTCATTATAAGCTATGGAATCAGCTGAAGAATTTTAAACAGGCCACGTGATCAGCTTAAATCTAAATATAGTATATCTATTATCTATCTAAATAACAATAATAATATTTATTATTTTGTAGGCAATGTTTGTGAAGTTTATATATAACTTAAAAGTGTCTCCTGAAATCAGTTTAATGTACACAAAGGTTTTGAAGTTAGATACCTTTAATTTTATTAGTTTGAAGATTTGAAGAAGCTTCTTGGATGAGAAGCGAAACGTCTTCAAAGAAAAACAAGAAAGTCCAGTTGAAAAAGCACCTTTGGGACATCCATGACCATAGACATTAATTACCTTAAGAAGGCTAAAATTTATGTAACTCTTAGTGCTTTCAAATGTGTGATAGGAAGCAACATACAACTACTCTAATTTGCTGCATTTCCTTCATATGAACAGTTTGCATAGCATACAAATGGTCTCTTCACGGACAAGTGCAGATTTGCCAGATGTTAACTTTTTGATGGTTGTAACTTGTCATTTAATTTTCTTTCATGAGGACTTTCTTCACTGTCTTTATCTGAAGTAACAAACATTTGTTTTTTTTCCAGAAAGTCCTTTCATCTGCAGTCATACTTTCTTGTTCTGCTAGAGAAGATACCCCAGTTCTTAGCAATAATAATCACAGATGCAACACAGTAATAATAATGTTGATGAAAGTGATAAATAACAACAAATGCAAGCAGAAGATTACAGTATTTCTTTTCTTACATGGAACATTAGCAATTTATTTTATGTGTCAGTGGAAACATTACAGTTGAGCTAAACAAGCTTCTATCTCTACCCTTTATCATCTTTACAGGAGGAGGAGGAGGAGGAGGAGGAGGAGGAGGAGGAAAATATGTTAATCTTTTGAATGAAAATTCCAAAGGATTCAAATAACAGTACATTGACAATATAGTGATCCTTTAAAAGTACAATATTTGGAAATAATTAAAACTTATGGCATGTATACAGAAATTTCTAATTTCAGTATTTGAAAGCTCCATTTTACAAAGATTCAAGAAGAAGCATATAATAAGAGAGTCATTCCTACCTCCCATCCTCAAAAAATGGAAAATCATGCCCAATCAGAATTTGTACTGTTTGCAACAATTAGTCCAACCTGGTATTATGGAGAATATTTGTTAGAAGAAGACATCATGCCTATGAATTAATATTCACACACAAAAACATACACACAATAGAATTATAGACCCATATCTCATCTGGATTTAAAACTCAGCTATGAATGTATACAAAGAAGAGGGAGTATTTTCCAAAGCACCAGAAGGCAAGACACAAAACAATGGTTGAAACTAACCAAAGAGAGAAGCAACCAAGAACTAAGGAAAGATTTCCTAGTGGTAAGAGCAATCAACCAATGGAATAGCTTGCCTTCAGAAGTGGTGGGTGGTCCATCACTGGAGGCTTTCAAAAAAGAGACTGGACAACCGTTTGTCTGAAATAGTAGTATAGGGTCTCCTGCTCAAGCAGGACATTGGACTAGAAGACCTCCAAGATCCCTTCAAACTTTATTATTCTATGTTCTATGTATCCCTTCATGGAGGCTATTTCTACAAAGGCCAATACCTTCCAATGCTCAGACTTGATATTTTGCACTGAGTCATGCCAAGCTAATGTCAGAGAACTCTCAATAAAGAGAATAGTTTACTATTGCGCTACCTTTCAATCATAATTTTAAAATAGGGATAAATCTTTTGGTGTGTCTTCTACCATATTACAATGAGGCCACACAAACAAAACTAACACAGTAGTTTTTAGTATTTCTTTTTCTACATTTCCTTATTTCATGAGGCAAAATATTGCTTTGCCCGAGATGCTACCTGTAACTCCTCCTAGAGCTGAATCTGTTTGAATAATCTTTATGTCCTTTTTTTTACTTCTGCTTCATTTTGTTCTTTTAAGTATACTAATAGGCTTCCAGTGAGGCAAGCCTAGCTGAGGCCTTCATTCAGGTCACAGTCAATGTCACTGCTGAATGCATATGATCCCAGCTAGTTGCAATCATTTTTTTTTCCTTTCTTTACAAAATGAGGAATTTCTATATGCAAGCAACACAGAAGAAACTGGCTCTCCCTTTCATTTCTGATATTGGCACAAACTCTGCACATCTGTTGGCCAGAAGGACACATTCGGATTTGCCAATTTGCAAATAAAGAAATACGTATACCCTTCTGGAAACTTTAATAATGAGAATTCAAACCAATACTGATGCAGTACAGATAGTCCTCGAGTTAACAACCACAACTGAGCACAACATTTATGTTGTTAAGTGAGACATTTGTTTAGTGGATTTTGCCCCATTTTACAACTTTTCTTGCCACAGTTGTTAAGGGAACCAGTGCAGTTGATCAGTTAGTGACCCAGTTGTTAAAGAAACCAATACAGTTGATCAGTTAGTAACCCAGTTATTAAGGGAACCACTGAAGTTGATCAGTTAGTAACCCAGTTGTTAAGGAAATCACTGCAGTTGATCAGTTAGTAACCCAGTTCTTAAGGGAACCACTGCCGTTGATCAGTTAATAATCCTATTGTTAAGTGAATCGGGCTTACCCCATTGACTTTTCTTCTCAGAAGTTCGCAAAAGGGGATCACATGACCCTGGGACACAGTGACCATCGTAAATAGGAATCCATGGCCAAGTATCCGCATTTTGATCACATGATCATGGGGATGCTGCAAAGGTTATAACTATGAAAGATGATCATAAGTCACATTTTTCAGTGCCACTGTAATTTTGAACAGTCACCAAATGAACTGTTGTACAGTAAGTCAAGGACCACCTGTGCATATCAGTAAATAAATAATTGTATTATAACCATATGGCCAGAAAACGATACAACAGCTAAAAAAGCAAGTGAATATGCATAAATGTACATACAGTATATGAACTGAGAGGTATGTCAAGATATAAGATATATGACAAGAAATAAGAATAAAAGATAGCCTATAAAAATACAGGGATAATAGTACAACTGCAATGGAATAAAATAATATAAGTAAGTCTGAATCTTCAACTTCAGCTACAATAAATATCAAAACTGGTTAAGCTGGAAGGATATGCTTGGGTTTAAAGTTGTGCTCTCTGCCCAGAAATGTCCTCAAGGTGGAGTTTTTAAGAGTCATTTTAGAGTTTTTAATAAAGCAGTGGTTCTCAACCTGTGGGTCGGGACCCCATTTGGGGTCGATCGACCATTTCACGGGGGTCGCCAAGCAAGGCTGTCCGCCATTTTTTTTGTCCGCCATTTTTCCCCCTTTTCCGGCGGGTGCCTTACCTCCCTTGGGCTGGGCCAGCTGGTGGTCGGCCTGCTCCGTCTGTCGCTTGCCAGCTACACCTCGGCCGGCGCAGGGGGCGGAACCACGCATGCGTGATGCTCCCGGGCAGGGAAAGTCCTCGACTTACGACCGGTTGGGTAGTCCTCGACTTATGACCGGTTTAGTCCTCGACTTATGACCGGTTTAGTCCTCGACTTACGACTGGTTGGGGTCGCGGCATTAAAAAGGTTGAGAACCACTGTAATAAAGAGAACAACAAAGGAGCATCTAAGTCAAGGAATCTATGGAACTAGCCCCATCAATACTGGTGCACTGGAGTATTCTTATAGGACTATTCTAAAGGAATGATAAGGGCTTCTCGTACTTGCTCTTGTGCAGAATCTATTCTTCACATCTGTACATCATAACTGGGAAAACCATTGAGCTGATCTTTCTAACTTTTATCTTGATTGAGTATCTAATTTTTATTGTTTTCCAAATCTCCAACATCCTCAATTCTGGACACTATAAATTTGTAACTGTGTTACAACATCTCACTGTTTATTTTAAATCTTTCCAGGTTTTTTTCCTCTCAATTGTTCCTTGGGGTCTCTTTCTGGTTCCTTGGGGTCTCTGTCCATCTGGTCCATATCTTTGAATCTGTTTCTAGGCTCCAACTTTTAGAATGGGTTCTAGATTATGTATCACTGAGATTAGAGATTTTCTAGTGTTTTTCAGTCTACTGTGTTTTACTGCAACTATAGACTGATGGTATGATCCATAGTTAACACCCAGCAGAGTTTTGCAATTCAATATAGAGTATTTCCATCTGTGGTCATTTAAAATGTAATCCATTTGATTATTGTGCTGTTCCTTTGGGGACATGCAATTGTATAGTTGTCTTTTGTGTTGTTGAAATATTGTGCTAGTAATAGTCAGCCCACTTTCTGTACAGAAGGCTATCAATTATTGTTCACATTTAGCAATCCAGTCCAAATTTTCTAAACATTTTATAAAAAGGTCGCTCTCCAGTTTTACATTAAACTCACCAATAATTAATGAAGCATCTGCCTTTGATTTATTGCTTGTTATAATCTTTCATAGAATTCATTAATCACTTCTCCAGAAGTGTAATGATGGAATTGAGTGGCCTACCTGGTATCTTGATGGCAATGATTGCATCACTAACTAGTTTACAATATATCTTATTACATATGTCAGGGATACAGTATGTTTGGGAACAACCATTGCTAATCTGGTAAATTTCATTTTTAGAATAGAAAACTTTAAATTCACGTGATTAGAAATGTCTGATTCTGTTCATTACAGTTTATGTATTCTGAGAATATCAGTCATAGTACATGCCATTTCCACTTTAGCAATATCAAGCTTTCCTTGATGCATACCGTGGATGTTCCCATCTTAAGTGTTTTCAATAAATTTTGAGCTTTTCTTTCAGTTCTGGTTACATTAGCAGCTGGATTTCCTGAAGCCTTTGATCCAGTCACATCCTATTGCCTACATTTACTTGATAAAGACTTTTGGTGGCTCCTAGTAGCCAGTTACCTTAAGAGCTATGAAGAAAATCTTTATCATTCTTTTTTTTTTTTCCTTGTAGTGTCTCAGTGGATTGAAACCTTGCCTGAAGCTTTCTGGTCATGTTGACATAATATATTTCATCTTATCCTATGCCAGTACTGCAGTGGTGGGATTCAGCCAGTTCGCATCACTTTGGCAGAACCGGTAGCTAATTTTTTTGTTGCCCAGGGCCAGAATGGACTTGCAGAAGTGGCATCCACACAAAGAATTAGTTGTTCACATATTTGAATCCCACCACTACAGTACTGACAACATTACTGCTTGCAATCAGGGAGGTGGATCTGGACTTTTAAAAGAATCCCAAAGTAGTGTCTCTAGATTTCTACGGCATTTTACAGAATTGTGTTCTTCTCCATAGTTCGTTCCATCCTGATGACATTGTTGCTCATATGGGATTGCTTATTCACCAGGGAATATCCCATTTATATTGCAGCAACCTGCAGTCTTTCACACTAGCTGACACCTATAAGTGTACCCTGGTTTCTTCAGCTGAGTTCTGGGCAAAAAGGTTTGTACACACAGAAAAAGAGACAATTTTGTGATTGGCGTAGTTGGACCCCTGATACAATTCCAAAGTGTCTCATTTCTCTTGATCAGTTTTATATTGATCTCTCAAACATAACAACATTGTAAAGAAGAAAAATAGCCCTGCAAAAGGAAAATCACTGGAGATGAATATAAAAATTAAAGAGATGCAAGCTTTTTTTTCCCCCATTCTCGGTGAATAATGATGTGCTGAATGAAAGATATAAGAATGAAACTGTGACAAAGAAGTGAACCAATGCCAGGAGCTTATTAAGATGGATTACCAAGTCAGGGTGTTTGGAACGTCAGCTTCAGCTGTCAACAGAAAAGAATTAGTCCCTTAATGCCAAGAGCTATCTTCACATTTAGCAAATTCTACAAATATGAATCAAACTTCTTTCTAAAAAAGAGAAATTTAACATCCCAGTTTCAACTGAAGGCCATCATTCTGAAACTGTGAACAATTCAGCAAGCTTATGACCCCCAGGTTCAACGGGTTGAAGCAAATCACAAGAGGAAAAATTTATTTTCAAATAGTTTACGCTATATGCATTGTGCATTATGTTGAGCCACTCACAAAGAACATTTAGACATTTTCAACATGCAGTAGGTAAAGTTACAGTGTAATTTAGTATGCGTTTTTGTACTTGAATTCTGATACTGACAGTCTATCAGGCCCATATATTAGTGACTGGCTTTAGATCTCTCAGTTTTAAGCAAGTCAATTGAATTTGACTTTTAAAATTATTTTTAACATTTTTCATGTTATCAGTTTGCTACTGCTGCTTTATCAAATTTAAAGGATGTATTTAATATAGCAGATAGAGCATGAAAACAGTTATGATAGGTTATAGTGATTGGCAAATACTGGACAATTTCAAACTGAGATTAAATGAGTGCACTATATAATACCTCAAACCTGGTATGAGAGAAAAATCTTTCACCCAAAGAGGAATGAGAAGCAATTTTCCCATTATAGATATCCTTTATAGTGAACTACCTCAACAATGTACTGGGAAGTGGCTGTGTGTCTTGCAGACAGTCAGTAAAGTCATCTTTTCTTTTCTTTTTTAATATTTTTAATTTTTATTATTTAAACCAACAAAACAAAACAAAACATAACACACATATATACACAGTATATATTTTAACAGCAATTTCGTAACAGTAATCTTCTATTATTTACATTTCCCCCCCTTATTCTTCTTTAGAGTATCTAATGTGCCATCGTTAATCATCTGAAGAGAGACACATACAGTTCAGATGGTGCTGAAAAACTCTGATACTTAGATACAATGAGAGGGGGGGAGAACTGCCTCAAACAGGTGTTCAAGAATAGCACAGCAGCTGCTCATTCTATATAATTATATAATTATATATAATGGTAGGACTGGTGCTCCTTGTGCACTCCCTTCGGCCAGTCCGCTCCCACAGAGAGGGCCTCCTTAGAGTGCCGTCGGCCAGACAATGCCGGCTGGCGACCCCCAGGGGGAGAGCCTTCTCTGTGGCAGCTCCTGCCCTCTGGAATGACCTACCCCCCGACCTACGTACAGTTGCAGACCTGCACCTTTTTCGCTGAGCCCTGAAGGCCCATCTATTCCGTGCGGCCGGCCTGGCGTAGCTTGATTGTGTTTCAGTGGGGGTTTTTTTACGGGTGTGTTTTTAGAACAGGCCCGTTATTTAATTCGATTTTAAAACAAACTATTTATTACCGTGGTTTTTAGTATCGCCTGTTCACCGCCCTGAGTCCCGCAAGGGAGATAGGGCGGTATATAAATTTAATAAATAAAAATAAATAAAATAAATAAATATAACCTTAGCATCCATAGGGTCCTTGGTGCTCTCTGAGCTTGGTGGTTTTCTTGCAGATGTTTTGTTATCAAACTAGGTAACATCATCAGTGCTAGAGAATGTGGTTTCCTCTTATTTTTATATACTAGTGGCTTGCCTTGTCAGTGTTGGTAGGAGCGGTCTTGGTTAGTGGTTTCCTCTTATTTTTATATACTAGTGGCTTGCCTTGTCAGTGTTGGTAGGAGTGGTCTTAGTTAGTTGCTTGACTAGGTTGTTGTTTATTGTTAGCTTATTTGTCTGGATTGATTGTCCCTTGATTGGAATATTGTTTGTTTCTTGATTGTTGGTCTAGTACAGGGGTAGGCAACCTTGGCTCTTTTATGACTCGTGGATTTCAACTCCCAGAATTCCTGAGCCAGCCATGTTGAGGGGAAAGGGAGAGGTTTCCAAGCTGAGCCATGCTGGCTCGGGAATTCTGGGAGTTGAAGTCCACGAGTCATAAAAGAGCCAAGGTTGCCTACCCCTGGTCTAGTATTAATCTTGGCATTAATCTCTGCTTATATTGGTATTTATTTCTGGTGGAATGTGTTTTGATCTTGTTGTTTCCTTTTTTGGCTTTTTGATTGGAACCATTGGAATCTAAGAACCACCAAGACTATTCCGCCATCACTGATTTCAGAGAGCACCAAGTACCTCACAATTCAACCCTGAGTTGCAAATATTCTCTTCTGGGATTCATAGGTATCTGTTTGGCAGGAGTTGTATGAAAAGAATTAATGATCTGCTCCTAGATGGCCCTTTTTATGTTGTGATGTTCTTTTTTTCCTCCAGAATACCTTTGATGACATTCAGATTGATGCAGTTGAAAAGGGGATTAAAGAAAGATCCCTTGTTTAACTTTATTGCATGCAAGCCACCAGTAAAAAAGGAAATATACACTGAAGAAGGAATTATACAAATTCAGTTTGAAGTCTCTTTCCTTATACAAGTTATCTCTAAAATATAACCCGTAGTTTCCAATTCCTTCTAAATTATCTCATTGCAAACAGCAAAATGTCCTAACATCAAGAAAATTATTGACAAATACATAGACACACAAATACACACACACACATAATTTGGAATGTATCCTCAGGCCCAAAAGATGTAGAGCATTAGAGTTTAACGGGTGAATGATCAGCACCAGAACACTTGGATTATGAGGTTGCATAAAGTTCAATTCATTCTCTGTTGGCCTCCAGTACTTAAATCATACCACTATAAGTAGTCATCCTAAAAAATACTATATGAAATAGTGTGAGTACACTGAAAACATGCTCTTTTCACTCTCTTCTTTCTAATTTATTTTTTTAAATATATTTTATTGATTTTTTTAACATAAACACCTTAATATTTGGTAAACAGCGTGTTGTCTGGGTTTCTATTTACAAAGTAATCACTAACAGTTAGTTTCTATATTCCAAAGTCCACATAATAGCTTTGCTTGATTTTCTCTTCTTCCAATAATATTCTCTTTGCAACCTTAAATTAATACAATTCTTGTTAATTTAATAGGTAACAATTAAATATAAAGATTTTTCTAAAATTTCTACCAATAACAATCCCATCAATATCATGCTTCTTTTCTATCTGGTCATTTTGGTTGCCTCATCATGAATCCTGTTTACAATTCTTATTTAAATTTATTTTCCCTACAATGTTCAAAACATTTCTACTTTCTATTTTAATTAAGAGAGATGGCCTGGCTGAGAAGCAGCTAACTGAAATTAACTCCATATACCAGAATGCTGTGGATAAAGGGATTTTAAGCTTAGGAATTGGAAGGTACTTTGGTTTGGATAACATAACTTGTCCCAAATGTAGATTATAGTTTAGACTGAATGCACAAATGGCCTCAGGGAGAAACACAGTAATCCTTAGGGCTATCCTTAAAGACATTTTGGAAAGTGCAGCTGGTGCAAAATACAATTATCAAGTTAGTTG
This sequence comes from Protobothrops mucrosquamatus, assembly GCF_001527695.2. Taxonomy (NCBI): domain Eukaryota; kingdom Metazoa; phylum Chordata; class Lepidosauria; order Squamata; family Viperidae; genus Protobothrops; species Protobothrops mucrosquamatus. The sequence goes on from NW_015386389.1 coordinate 471,892, forward strand.
GTTAAATAAAATATCTGTCCTTAATGAACTGTGCTATGTATTGAGGTACAAAACTTGTTTTAAATTGTTAGCATTAGTCTCCACCAGTTTAAGCTAAAATATTCCCTCTCTGATCACCAGACTGTTTCGCCCCTGTAAATTTGACTGGAGTCTCATGGATTCTCTTTAACTCAATTCTGAATGCTTGGGTATAAATATGCAATAGTAGCTTTGAGGCAACAAATTAAGGATATTGATATTCAACTAGACCTGCCATATGTTCCCAAGAATATATTCCTGTAGTTACTTTACCCTCCTTAGACCTGGATATATTTAAGCCCAATTGTAATCTCAGAATATAGGATGTATTAATTAGCCTTTTGCCTACAGCACTCTTGAAAGAGAGATATAAGGGCTTCCCATTTGGATTAAGATTTTCCTCATGCAGTGAAGAGGCTATTAAATCATAAATCACATTTTATTATAATGCCCATTTTATACATTTAGAGTTGATAAATTCCATATTTAAACAAATTACTTGGTCATTCCAATTGGTTCTATTTATAACTTTTCTGATGATCCTAATATTTTAAGAAAAGCCAAATTTAGTTGCTGTTTAGCTGACTAATCAATATATATAGTTATTTTTATAGTTGATACCTCCCTACACTAATGTAACCTGTTTATAATATCAAGTTTTATTGATCATTGGCAGCAATAGTGATTCTATTCCAGTCTTAAATTAAGAAGGGAAACCCAAGCTGTAGTTTTAATGGTTTTTTGATAAGGTGTTAGCCAAGAGTAGGGTTTTGTTAGTGGCTGCATCCCATCCATAGATATCTCCCAATGTAAATAAATGTAGGGTTCCATGCTGTTTTATTTCAAACAACATGCAAAGATGTTCTGCTCATCTAGGACTAAAGTAACATTTACAAGGCCAAGTTACCCAGTAAATTACCTTTTTAACAACTTTTAACAAGAGAGGGTTATATATATATCCACCTATTTTTTTATTGCTAACAAAGAATTAAAGGGGGACTGGGATAGCTATTTCGAGCTGATTAGCTCTCATCAGCCAGCCATACCCTTCTGAGATTCGAATCTGGGCTGCTTGCACATTAGGCAGCAGTGTTGACTTCTAGGCCACAGGTTCTTTCTCACTTTGTCAGCTGTATCAGGGAGGGAAGAGACAGGGGAGGAAAAAACAAAACAACATTCAAGACATTATATATATAAAATGCGAGTCCCAGGAATATTCATAATAGAAAAATAACTATTAAAAACGTTGATCTTCGAGACTAAAAATTTTATAAGAACTAAGCTTTCGTCAGCAGCTGCTGACGTTGTCAAAGTAAAAGCCAGGATCTTGGAATGTTCATCCTTATAGTCTTTGGGAAGCTTAAGATTTAGACAATGAGTGTATCATAGGACTGTTCATCCCCTGCATACCTACAATTGGCTGCATCAATCTTGTTTCTGGTGTGCTAACCAACATCCGGTTGAATTTTACTGCTCTGCCTCTCCCCACATGCCCTGCCCAACTAGAACGTTCATCTTGCGGAGCCCATTTGTTTGACATCGCCGCCTGACTATTCTCCCCACTGTCTTGCTTAGGTGTACAGTATCCCCCACATGCAGTGCTGTTATTCTAGCTCACAATCTCTCTGCTGTGCCAGCATTGTTGGTCATGTTAGTTCGATGTCCTTTCCTGGAGTTTGTAAGTCTGGTCTGCTCTACCGTGCATCCAATCATCATAGTCTCTTGCTGCGCCAATATGTCAATTGGTGTGCGATCGCGGTCTTTCGCTCTCCTGTTTATAAGGGAGAGAAATGATCGTTGATTCATCCGTTCTGGCCCCCTGCGTGTTGATTCATGTATATATGAATATATATATGTTTAGGAGGAATGTTGTTATAATGATTAATGTATCTTATTTTGGGAACATTCCATTAGGTTAGACATTGTGCTTATTTTCTTTGAAAATAAATCTAAAGTTCTGGCTTCCAACTGGACATCTTGCTATCCACTGAGCTGAATAAAGAATAGCAGCTTAATAAATTGTACCACCTATCTGGGATCACAGTAAGTATATGAATAAACTGAGAAACTGGTTGAATACCATGCATGATAGCTAAGATGTGCTTGATTTTCTGGTTTACAGAATGTTGATTCTTGAATAGACAGTACATATTGATTTAAGCAAATGAAGAGGTTTTTACCATTACAATTGTATTGGGCGGGTAGAGGACTAGAGAAGACATTTTTCCACTGTTTCTCCCTGTAAATAGGAAATCTAAACTGAAATGAACACTTTCTAATATGAAAGTTTATCGAGTACATTAATCTTTCTCAGGGCACTTTTTTTAGTATATGCAAGAGTATGCAAAATAATTTTAGACAGTTTAATGAAAAAGAATAAGCCTTGGTGAGTGTCTGCAACACAGTCTAAAGTCAATTAAGTGCCAATTTATTCTGCACATTTACTTAAAGATTAGCATAATGGACTTGTAATGCACAATGATATTAAATGACGCTTCTACCTAGTACAAAAGTACTATTCGTGCATTCTCATTTACAGAAAGAATGAGTAAAATCTGGAATAGTTTCTATGGTTTTTTTTTTTTTTTTTTTTTTTGCTTCCACAGGACTTAAAATCAAGAAAATGTGTGCAGAGCATGCTTTTATATTTTCTCTGCATGTGGAGTTTTTGATTTTGAAAAGCAGCTTTTTGAAAGTGTTATAAGCTATAATACCATGGTGAAAAAGTTGCTACTTTACAGGTACCCAAAGCTCCTTTTAATCTTACTTGCTTCTTATTGGAAAGGTTTTTCTTCCTAAATATCCAATGATAGATAGATAGATAGATAGATAGATAGATAGATAGATAGATAGATAGATAGATAGATAGATAACATCTATCTATAGTGCTATTAATTTAAACTCTCCTGTTGTCTTCCTCCCTGTTCCATATTATCATCCAATCATCCTCTGATGTTTGTAGACACTTGAATTCGAAGTGTTGGACTAGGATGAGAAGGATGTTGTCGATAAAATTACTGTAGCATGTTTTAGTTTCTAAAGTAGAAAGCATTTCAGATTTTTGAATTACATTATGAACTGACCTTTTGGACTAATAGATTGCTCAAAACCTACCTTTTATGGTTTCATGGTGATTCAGTGTCCTCAATGTCCACTCCAGAAATTTTACAAATTATATAAAGAATTTGTCCTTCATGCTGCAGCAGTGCCAACTCAAGGGTTTATGGTGCCACATATACCATAGGCCATATTGACTAAAAATGCCACATTCTGGCTATATGAAGATTTATCATTTTGGAAAAGAAGACCAATATTGGTAGCTCTAAGCTTTGGTGCCCTAAAGCAGTGCCTATTTAGCATTAATTTAAAGCCAACCCTGCTCTGCAATATTTTCCTCCTAGTTACTTCAGTGTAACCCTCATCAACATTAAACATATTACAGATACATCTAGACCCAAGTAAGTTGGTCTAATTGTCAGGATGAATGGCCAGGGTACAGGGAACTACCAGAGGACTGGAAAAGAGCTGATGTAGTTCTCAGCTTCAAAAAAAAGAGGGAAAATAGAGCCAGGAAACTATAGACCTGTCAGCCTGTCCTCAATACTTGGGAAGATTCTGGAAAAGACAATCAAGCAATGAATCAGTGAACACCTAGAGGCATATAAAGTCATAATCAAAAGCCAAAATGGGTTTGTCAAAAACAGATCATGCCAGACAAATCTTATTGCATTATTTGACAAAGTGACAAAATTAATGGACCAGAGGAATACTGTGGATATAATTTACTTGACTTCAGTAAGGCATTTAATAAAGTAGATCACAACCTACTACTCGATAAGATAGACAAATGTGGGTTAGACAGTATAATCACCAGATGGATTCATAACTGACTGACCAATCACATTCAACATGTAGTCCTCAATAGAACTGCATCTACATGGAGAAAAGTATGCAGTGGGGTACCCCAAGACTGTTTTAGGCCCAGAACACTTCATCATCTTCATCAATCAGTTGGATGAAGGGATAGATGAGGAACTCATCAAATTTGCAGACAACACCAAGCTGGTAGGAATAGGCTCCAGAAAATAGGCTAAAGATACAGAAGGATCTTGACAGACTTGAACATGGGCACTATCTAAAAAATGAAATTCAATGGTGAAAAAAGTAAGGTTCTACATATAGGAAAGAAAAAACAAATGCACAGGTATAGAATAGGTGGTACCAGGCTTAATAGTAGTAACTGTGAAAGGGAGTTTGGAGTCTTAGTGGACAATCACTTAAATATGAGCCAGCAGTGTGCTGAAGCTGCCAAAAAAGTCAACAAAGCTCAAGGCTGCATTAGCAGAGGGATAGAATCAAGATCATGTGAAATGTTAATACCTCTTTATAATGCCTTGGTAAGACCACACTTGGAATACTGCATCCAGTTTGGTCGCCAGATGTAAAAAAAGATGTTGAGACTCTAGAAAGAGTGCAAAGAAGAGCAACAAGGATGATTAGGAGACTGGAGGATAAAACATATAAAGAACGGTTTCAGGAAATGGGTATGTCTAGTTTAATGAAGAGAAGGACTAGAGATGACATGATAGCAGTGTTCCAATATCTCAGGAGTTGCCACAAAGAAGAGGGAGCAAAGCTAGTCTCTAAAGCACCTGAAGGCAGGACAAGAAACAATGGATGGAAACTAATCAAGGAGAGAAGCAACCTATAACTAAAGAGAACTTTCGAGTTAGAACAAATAATCAGTGGAACAACTTGCCTCCAGAAGTTGTGAATCCTCCAACACTGGAAGTTTTGAAGAAGAGATTGGAGAACTATTTGTCTGAAGTGGTATAGGTTTTCCTTCCCGAGCAGGGGGTTGGACTAGAAGACCTCCAAGGTCCCTTCCAACTCTGTTATTATATTACTCTGTTCTGTTATATGTCTTTGAAAACCAGATGGTTTCCTAATTCTCTAAATTTGTTCTGTTCAATTGTCCTAGAGGAAAAAAAATCAGTTCATGTTTCAAGAGCCACTTTTTTCACTGAATACAGTTTTAAGTAAATTTAAATAAAATAAAGTATTTGTTTTTGGTCTTGATCCTATACTTGACTTTATGGGCTACAGCTCCGTACCACTTACAGACTAAGTACAAAATGTCTACCATCAGAGCAACAATACCGGTCCTCTTTTCAAATGTCAAACTCACACACTTCAGCTGCTATGTGAAAATAGCAAGTTACGCAAGGTTAAATAGATAATGGCAGACAAGGAAAGGAATGTAAATCAAAACAGAATCTTTGGAAAAGAAATATTTTTGGACTGGTTTTTTGCTTTCAACAGGAACATGAAGAAGAATAGTCAAAATCCAGTCAAAACTCAGAGAGAAAAAATAGATTTCAGTTTCATTAGTAACATTTACAAGAATGATGACTCTTCTGCTTTCAAAAGAGTAATGGGCCAGGAGCAAGGAGCCTCATTGAATATCTCTGTTCTGCTTTCCACTTTACTTTTAGAGCCACAAGCCATCATCTGACTGCTCCAGTTGTTCTGGTGGATGCTTGTATTGGATCAGCCCCAGATGATCCCTGATGTTTCTGAGGTGATATTCCACTGATTCAGCCGGAATTTTAATCCAGCTCTAATATGTATCCTACCTAGAGGTAGGATAACACACTTTCTTCAGAATTAGAGTCTGAATCCTAGCTCAAGACAGTGTCTGAACGTAATAAAATTCAAATGAATAATAACCTTTCAAAATTGTTTCAAAATTACACTTTTCAAAGACTAAAACAATCTTCTTTAAGAAAGCACAGACGTTTCAGGAGATATAATTTCTTTTCCTCCTCATTTTGGAATCCTTGTTATGTAGCCATCTGTCACCGCTGAATGACCAATCGTAGGCTATTCAGTGTCTAAAGAAATGGGCACCTCTTTATTTTCTATGGATGCTTTCTCTACTTCACCATCACTAAAATATGCATTTCCCCCCATTTTTCATTGATGGAGACCTCTGGTGGTTTTACATTACATATTACATTATATGCCATAATGTAAGTTGGTTGGTTAGTGTGACATTATATTCCCACTCCAGAAATCAGCTTCAGTAAGTCAGACCATGAGATGATGCTCTCATACTCTCAATTTCCCAGTGCTGATTTAATTGCTTTGGTATTATCCACAGGACAGAAAATTGTATTGGCATATATTATTTAAAGGAGTAGAGGTCAGACAGTGATGTGTGGGTGTTGCTGGTTTCTGTGGCAACCATAGCATTGGGTTCAGACCTCAATAAAGCAAGGACTGGCAGACATTGACTTTCATTGATTCAAACAAGGAAGCTCTACCACATTGTTTGAATAAAAAATCCCATTATTTTTGTTTTCATTTTTACTTTCTAAATATCACATCACATGACCCTGAGATTTGAGAAGCTGGTGATTCTTGCTAAGTTGACTTGTCTTCCACTTAAATATTAATAACATCATTGTAACCCCCCACCTTCCTTCTCTCCTTATTTCCTACAGAGGCTGCAGTATTTAAACTACTACTCTAAATTTAATTTTAGTAAGCCTTTTGAACAGATGGCTATCCAGCATTTGCTTGAACACTGTGTACTAACAATAATCCACTCTTTCCATGGGCTATTGGTTCTGTTGCTGAATTGTTCATATGGTTAAAACGTCCTTTATTCCATTCCATTTGTTTTGTTCAGGTGCAAAACCCCAAACAATTTTAATCAAGCCTTAATATTTGTGAGAGAGTAAGCTGTTAATGCATTCTCTGATTATTATAACAGTCTTTATGTAATCACAGCATTTATAATGATTTGAATGGACAGATCTGGCACTTGTAATATGTTGAATATATTCAGGGCCTGTTCTGCTAAATAAGGTTTGGTTAACTGATAACAATTGTATTAAATAGTATTTCAGTAACTGGATGCTAATATTTCATCATTCTCTCTCTCTCTCTCTCTCTCTCTCTCTCTCTCTCTCTCTCTCTCTCTCTCTCTCTCTCTCTCTCTCTCTCTCTCTCTCCCTCTCCCTCTTTCCC
>NW_015386389.1:479044-504772 GCF_001527695.2 Protobothrops mucrosquamatus
CAGGGAAATGAACTGAGATAGCAGCCCTATGTTCAGTTAAGTGGGAAGAAAGACCTATTGAACTTCATAGACGAGTACATGTGCATAAATTTAGGCTCTTAATTTTAAACAAACCTGCTGAATATAAAACAGATTTAAAGACAGTTTGTTACAAAGCCATAGGAGAAATGTATACTGCCATAAGGCTGATGGAAAACAACAATGGAATTAAAAGACCATTTAGCACACTAGGTCAAGCAAATGTTTTTTTTTGTAAAAATCAATACGTTTTTTAAAGCTGCTTAAAAACACCAGTTTTTAAGATGGACCGATAGATACAGGTGTAGATGCTATAGATGCAGTATATAGTAAAAATACTCCTTTATCAAAAATTAATCCTTGGACCAATATCAAATTTATGTGTCCATCTTTTTAAATACCACAATGTACATTTGTGGTGGGTTTGTTTCTTTGTTTTCTTTCGTGTCTTCAAAGAAAATCAAGAAAGTCCAGTTGCCTCTTGAAAAAGCACCTTTGGGAAAACCATGACCTGGATGACTGAGACTCTCCATAGACTTTTCAAGAAATAGTTTTACTTGTGAGTTGCTCAGATTTCTTGGGGCATCAGGCATTATACAAATTTAATTAATAACCAAATAAGGAGACTATACAGTATGTCTCTTTTATTTTACCCCCTAGCATTGTGCTAGTGAAAAACCTCTGTATTTGTTGACTGTGATCATTTAATCTGAAAAAATACAGATTTTTAAAATATTTGTTCCATAACTCATTTTATTTATTTTATAATCTTATATGTTTTGTAGCCCACTGTTCCTTTCTCTTAGTATATTCCAATACTTTTCAGAAACATCACCAGGTTTACATACTGTTTTAATTAAAGATTAACAGAATAACAGAATAGCACAGTTAGACGGGACCTTGGAGATCTTCTAATCCAACCCCCTGTTCAGGCAGGAAACCCTATACCAGTGGTGGCGAACCTATGGCACGCGTGCCAGAGGTGGCACTCGGAGCCCTCTCTGTGGGCACATGTGCCGTTGCCCCAGCCTCGCCTCCCCCCACAACCCCCTCCTCATCAGCAGCCCCCCTGGAGGAGAGTCGCCCCCGAGCGTGGCCCACACGGAGCAGCGCAGCCAAGGACATGGCAGCCAGGAAGCGTAGACAAGACTCTGCCCTCATGCCTCATCCCGCACAATTGATGCTGCAGGGCGTGGGCAGAGGGCGTGGCTGCCATGGCGCTGCTGGGCTGCCTGGGCGATCTGCGGTGGGCCCTGGAGGTGGTGAGTGGCCCTGTGGGAAGGTGGGGTGGGGGATGGGGTGGGGCAGAGCAAGGGCGGGGCAGGGGCTGGAGTGGGGGCGGGGCCAGTTTTTGGGCACTCGGTCTCTAAAAGGTTCGCCATCACTGCCCTATACCATTTCAGACAAATGGTCGTCCAATCTCTTCTTAAAAACTTCCAGTGTTGGAGCACCCACAATATATGGAGGCAAGTCATTCCACTGATTAATTGTTCTGCCAGGAAACTTCCCTTTAGTTCTAGGTTGCTTCTCTCCATGCTTGGTTTCCTTCCTTTCCTTCTTGGTCTGCCTTCAGGTGCTTTGGAATACAGGCTGACCCCCCCCTTCTTTGTGGCAGCCCTCAAATATTGGAACACTGCTATCATGTCACCCCTAGTCCTCCTTTTCATTAAACTAGACATACCCAATTCCTGCAACCATTCTTCATATGTTTTAGCCTCCAGTCCCCTAATCATCCTTGTTGCTCTTCTTTACACTCTTTCTAGAGTCTCAACATCTTTTTTTATATTGTGGTAATCAAAACTGGATGCAATATTCCAAGTGTGGTCTTACCAAGGCATTATCAAGTGATATTAACACTTTATGTGATCTTGATTCTATCCCTCTCTTAATGCAGCCTAAAGCTTTTATTTTATTTTAACAAGCCAACCTGTACTGAAGGAAAACAGATTGAAAGGAATCTTCATAACTTCCTGAAATTCAAGAGAGTTGGAATTCTAATTATAGGTTTATCAGATTGCTGAGATAGCAGAGAGAGAAAAGGAATGCTTATTAATTTGTCATTGGTTTCGCGATGAACATCTAAGCAAATTATTTTACTTGCACAGTAATTCGCATAAGAGGATGGAACTTCATTTTTCTTCCCTATTAATTTACGTCTTCTTAGGATAAAGTATTTGGCCCACAACCTCACACTGATCCACTTGGGAACCAATTATTGACTTGTAAAATGGAGCATATCACCTAATATGGTTTAAATAATTCATTCTAAATTCATGCATATTCATCAAACTACAAACTAATGCATAAATATTGATGACTAATAAAAGACAGCTGTTCTCCATGCTGCCTCACCTTATCAAAATATTCTCCACATTACTCATCAGTCTGAACCGAGAATGTGACCCAATTTGAATTTTTTTAAATAAAATTTGGGGTTGGCACCTATATTCCAGTCCACATTTCCTTCTTAAATTGCCCTAAGTGCAAGGGAATCTATTTCCGGATACATGGATATGTAGGATTGAAAGATTTATTCATCATAGATTCAAAAAGCTTGATACTTTGACTTTATTAATGCTCACTATAATTTTTTATCTATATTAATAATGATTAAAATGTGCCTGTTCTACCTTTAAGGGAAATGTAAAGACACTCTAGAGTTTAACTCACATCCTGATAACGGCATAGTTGTATCCCTGCAGTGTTCTTAGAAACAGTGCAGAAGTGATTGCTGCATTTCATCTCTACTACTATAAACATCTAATTTTTCTTCTTTTATAATCTTACTTTTCCCATCCCATATGTTCTTTCCTTTACTTTGCCCTGATAACATGACATACTTTTTTAAAATTTCTATGTTGTCTTCCAGCATGCTGTCAGGCAGCCATAAATCTCCAGTTCCTTCCATAAATCACAATAATCCATACCTGCAACCACTGTTTATTGACTCTGAATTCCAGCTTCTTCCCAGTCCTTCCCCACAAAATGTTAATCAGCCTTGGTTCATCATTCAATGAACTTGCCAAACTTCACACTTTACACTTAAACAATACCTGATCTGAAACTCAAAAATGGTGGGAAATGGGTGGCGAATTTTAGAAGACAGAAGAAGTCCATTGAATTATTTTTAAATAATGAAAAGGAGAGAGGTAACATTCAAAATTCTATGCCAAATGCCTTGGTAAACCTACCTTTACCTAAATATAAATAAAAATCAGGACCTCAGACTGGGCCAAAGATTCACTTTCCAACATGACAATGATCCTAAGCACACAGCCAAGACAGCACAGGAGTGATTTTAGGAGAACTCGGTGAATGTCCTAGAGCAGGGATCTCCAACCTTGGCAACTTTAAGACTTGTGGACTTCAACTCCCAGAATTCTGGGAGTTGAAGTCCACAAGTCTTAAAGTTGCCAAGGTTGAGGACCCCTGCCCTAGAGCGGCCCAGCCAGAGCCCTGACTTGAACCCTACTGAACATATCTGGAGGGACCTGAAAATGGCTGTCCATCAATGGTTGCCATCCAACCTGACTGAGCCTGAGAGGATTTGCAAGGAAAAATGGCAGAAAATCCCTGAATCGAGATATGCAAAGCTTATTGCATCCTACCCAAAAAGACTTGAGGCTGTATTTACTGCAAAAGGCGCCTCAACAAACTACTGAATGAAGGCTCTGGATACTTTTGCATCCAGTTTTGGTCACTGCATCCAGTTTTGGTCACCGTGATATAAAAAAGATGTTGAGACTTTAGAAAGAGTACAGAGAAGAGCAATAAAGATGATTAGGGGACTGGAGTCTAAAACATATAAGGAATGGTTGCTGGAATTGGTTATGTCTAGTTTAATGAAGAGAAGGACGAGGGGGGATATGATAGCAGTGTTCCAATATCTCAGGGGCTGCCCCAAAGAAGAGGGAGTCAAAGCTATTCTCCAAAGCGCCTGAAGGCAGGACAAGAAGCAACGGGTGGAAACTAATTAAAGAGAGAAGCAACCTAGAACTAAGGAGAAACTTCCTGACAGTGAGAACAATTAACCAGTGGAACAACCTGCCTCCAGAAGTGGTGAATGCTCCAACACTGGAAGTTTTTAAGAAGAGACTGGACAGCCATTTGTCCGAAATGGTATAGGGTTTCCTACCTGAGCAGGGGGTTGGACTAGATGACCTTCAAGGTCCCTTCCAACTTTACTACTACTACTACTACTACTACTACTACTACTACTACTACTACTACTACTATTATTATTATTATTATTATTATTATTATTATTATTATTATTATTACTTATGCCAATGTGGTATTTCAGTTTTTTCTTTTTCATAAATTTGCAGATATTTCTAAAATTCTGTTTTTACTTTGTCATTATGGGGTACTGAGTATAGATTAATGAGGAAAAATGAATTTCAACAACTGTAGAATCAGGCTGCAGCATAACAAAATTGACTTTCACTCAAATGTAAATAATGATCAATTGTTATCTTCTCTGGTAAATAGTGATTCTGCTATAGCACAGGTTAAATATACTAACAGCAAAAAAAAAAAAAAAAAGACTGCCTTTTCATAAATTCCTGTGTTGCTTTCATAAATATTTTCAGACCTACCATACATTTTCAAAGCTTTCTATGGCACTGGCTTTAGATCTCAATAATCTATGCCTAATACCTTGGTCTACTGACTATTGTTTTCTTCTCTCTCTCAAAAAAACCCCAACAATTCATTCTTTCTTTCTTTCTTTCTTTCTTTCTTTCTTTCTTTCTTTCTTTCTTTCTTTCTTTCTTTCTTTCTTTCTTTCTTTCTTCTCTCTCTCTCTCTCTCTCTCTCTCTCTCTCTCTCTCTCTCTCTCTCTCTCTCTCTCTCTCTCTCTCAAAAAAAAAGCAGTTCAAAAGTTTTGGTTCATGTATGGCTGGAATTGGGAACTTAAAGATTCAGTTCTTCCTCAAAATATTTTTTAATCTATTTTAGCATTGAAGAGTGACAAAAACAACTTGTATTCAGAAGGTCAGTAATACATTAGTTGATCATAATGTATTATAAAGAAAATCATGCAGATTCAGGATAACTGGAAAAATTAAAAATGGAGAGAAACTCAAATAACATATTTATCCATTCCTGTCTGCAACTACTCCAACTGCGGGACGGATGCTTCATGCAGAAGCCGTGCCCATTCCATTGCCGGCAATGGGAAAACCGTCCTGATACATTGTGCAATGTCACATGACGTCGCAAGTTTGACATGTCTGCCTTAAACCAATTCCAATAATGATTGAGGTAGATGGATGAGAACTGCCACAGATAAGTATGTGAAAGGTCTCTTCTTATAATTCTTGATTGAAAAATTCTGCATATGGTATTTATTCAGTGGAAGAGAACATCTGGATATGATGCTAAATTTCACTTTCTAAACATTTGGGGTAAATTTAGAAACCCTGTTCATTAAAATAATGTTGAGAGAAAAAAGTAATGGTGGAAATTCACATTGTCATTGACTTATTAGGTACTTACACTTATACATTCCTAGATCCACTAGGAAATTGATTAACATCTGTTTACTTTCTTCAATTGACTAATGGGTTTATAAAGTAAGATTGTTTTGTGTATTATTCCAGCTGTTCATACTATATCCAGGGACTTGCACACATTTAATCAACTCAGTCATTGCCTATTTTTATTGCCCATCTTTTTTCATTATAGATTACTGGTTTTTTTTAAAATAAATTAGTACCTAGAGCACAAATCACATAATGGTTATTATTTACCCCTTTTCCTTCTGTTCAGCAACTTTGTTATCTTTTTTATTGATTATATGCCAGAAAATTGTTTATGATTCCTGGCAACCACATAGAGAGATTTTCTTCATGATGATCTAACTCTAACCTGTTCTTTCAAGTCCTCCAATAATGCACACATTCCTTCTGCAACTAAATTCATGTGCCTCTGTAACTAATTCCAAGTCCACGTCCACCTTGCTTATGGTCATCCTCTTCTTCTTTTTCTTCCACGTTTCCCAGCATTACAGCCTTTTCCATAGATCAAGATATTTACATAATTTGTCCAAAGTAGGATAATTTGAGCCTGGTCATTTGTGCCTAAAGTGAGAAATTGTTTGATGATCCATTGGTTTATTTTCTTGACTGTTCATGTTATTCTCGGGAGTCTTCACCAATGCCATTTCCAACTTTAAGGAATAACAAATCAACCCCCGAAAGTCCAAGTATCCAGTCTGTTTCTTGGCCCATTTGGTACTTATTGTTGCATTTTAATTCTTTCTGTCCAATTAATCATTTACTACTTTCTTCCCAAGTGCATTATTAATTTTCAATACTTCAAACACATCATCTCAATAGGAACTGATATTCCATGCATTCTGCCTCTTAATTCAAAGCTCGTAGACATTATCATTTATTCCCAAATGAATTAAATAGTGGGCTTAGGAATTGGTTTACCAGTCATGTACTGTACTTTAAAGTTGATGGGGCTGGATTCTTACTAATGAAGAAAGTTGATTAAAAAAAAGGCAGTCATGGAAAATATTTGAGAAAAGATACCGAATACTGATTGGAGTGCTGAACTGAGGAGGGAGGGAAGAAGAGAGTGCGAAAATTTATATTTCAATTTTTTAGCTAATTGCAGTAAAGATCAAGGAATAAAACATCAAGACTTCTCAAAAAAAGAAATGAAAAGTTTAGCAAGAGATGTACAAGCCTGGTGTGAAATAGCTTGGTTTTCTGATTTTTCTTTTCTGAGTCCCAGAAACTTTGACTGGCAGTTGACGAGGAGAAGAGGGGGAGGGAGGGAAGGCAGGAAAAGGCATCCCTGAGGCCGTTGGAAATCAAAAATATTGTAGCAATAAAAGTTGCTTACTCCTGCTCTAGGCTGTTTTTTTTTTTTAATGGACAGGTGGAGGCTGAGATGCTGCTCTCTTAACTAAGGAAAAGGAGCAGATAGAACCTGACCCAGTTGGATGTACTTACACCACTGAGATTGTCAGACAAAATAAAAAAAAAGAAGAGTGTATTAGCTTGTCAGCTGGAGTCATTATATTCAGAATGCAATTTCAGATTCTCAAGTGTTTTTGACACTTCCTGGCATTTGTCACTTTAATCAGCAGGAAAGACAAGAATTTCATGGATTTAAAGTCTTTAGACTCTCAATGGAACATTTGCTAGGGTAGCATTAATCCGGATACTGCCATTTTTCTCTGTCCTCAGTTCTGCTCTGCAAGACTCGGATTATGTAAAAAATACTCCTTCCAATATATAGTATAGAATTATGTGGCCTCATCTTCAATTTTGGTCTCATCTTATTCTCTATATTATTCCTGGTTGCGTAGCATCTTCATAATCAGCTAATCCAGGACAGTTCAAGAAGAGAAGGTGTTTGTGAACAGTGTATTATTTTTTCATTATGCATTCCAATTTTTGAAGACTCTATCACTTTGAAATCAGTTCCTTTTTATACTAGATACATTTCTTCTCTAGAAAATTCATGTTTAAGGCTTCTAGAATAGCACCATTTAAAATTCATTGCCATTTTCTGATTAGGAAAATCCCAGTAAAGGAATTTTTTCTCAAGCATAAGATCCATAATCCCTTCAAGTTGTTCTCCTTTGTATCTGGCCCTCCTGGATGAGGCTTGTAGAGCTCATATCCCACCAGGATAAGTGCTGTTCATCATCACTCTCCCCTGTTATGTAGGAATTAGCTTGCAATAAATGTCTGCCAGCCTCTATTTGGCTGGGTACAACATGTACAGCCTTGCCCTACATTTTAGAAATGGGTGATTCATTACCGATACCATCCACCCTTATTTTAGGCAGATGCACTTTATATTAGAAAACAACCGTTATAATGAATGTTGTGGTCCGACAGTTATTGACTGATGCAGGCACCTGCTGTTTCATGGACATGTTTTGTTATGCAAAAGCGTCATTGCTCATTTACGGTATATTTATTGAGCTTTAGTTTGGGACTTCTGGTGAGGATTTGTGGCAGGCTAGAAAGCTCCAAAGGATTGGAGACAGCATTGCAGCCAGATCAGCAGCCAGTTGGTGAATCTTGGCCAATGATATTTCTCTGGGGGGGGGGAACAAATGTGAGATTATCCACTTGCTCTGGAGAGCTGCTTTTCATGACTTGACTTCAGTGGTCAGTTTAGGTGTCAAGCGGCTGATAGTCACAGGATTCCAACTAAGCTCATAGTCATAACCTAACCTAAATGGACACAAGGTTCAAGAAGCCTCACTTCTTAATGAAGAAATTGCTCATTTTTGGAAATTGTTTTTAGGTATTGGGAGACATTACAATGACAAGTTTTAGAACACTGGTTGCCTGTCCTTCAATCCTTAATGAAGGAGGTTTCAAATATAAGTTCAAGACAAAAAAAAATCAATATTCTGATTGCCCTTTTGCCATTTTCTTCTTCTCTTCTCTTCTCTTCTCTTCTCTTCTCTTCTCTTCTCTTCTCTTCTCGTCTCGTCTCTTCTCTTCTCGTCTCTTCTCTTCTCTTCTCTTTGGAGAACATGGATTCTGGAAATTACAAATAGTCCAAGGGTCCAGATAGATTTGAAATTTGATTTTAAAATTAATTATAAGAATCTTTCCCAGGGGAAAATGCTGCTGCTTTGTGTGTGTGTGTGTGTGTGTGTGTGTGTGTGTGTAAAATGATAGGATGTGTCTTTGAAGGCTGTATATTAGAGGGAACCAGAAGGATTACAATTACATTTACAAGAACTACAGATTACAATTAAAGGAGAAGAACACTTAACTATACAATTTACAACAGACTGGAAATTAGTATCATTGTATCGTTGTTTTATTTAACAGTAAAGTTATGTATGATGTTGAAAATATTTTTTGGGAAAAATGAGACATCATGTTAGTTCAGATTATTCTAGGCTGTCTTTCAATGTTATATGCCTACTCATAAGTATGTCTGAATTTATTATGGGAGTGTCAGATTAAAAAACACAAAAAATGGCTTAGAAAAGTAATGTTCCTTGTCCTCAATGATTGTTTGATTTAATTCAAAATGACAGATACAAAGTTTTGCTTTTCCTATTTATTTTTTCAATAAGAACAATCAATAATGGTCAATAACAAGACAATATCCCCACTGTATGTCTCTATTTGCAATAGAGTTAATTAATATTTTCTTTTAAGAGTATGGTATACTGCTGATATGAATGTTTAAGAAGTATTGTTCACAAATTGATGCCCAACTTATTTTTGAAACAAAAATAACCTATTTTTCAGTTAAGTGAGGATAGTTCCTTGTCAGCATTTAACCTAGTAATATTAAACAAATATTTTATCCTAATATGTCTTTCTTCCTTGTGGAACAATTTCACTACTTTTTGGTATCATTTGGGGTAAAAAAAAAAGCCTTTGCAATGAATGTGATTCCAGCCATAATTTATTTTAAGTAAATTAAAACCAAATCATATGTTTATGCACATTCCAAAAATTATTTCAAAGAATGGAATTACCTTTTCCCATTCTATAAGACTTTTCTGTGCCTCCAAACATATACCATACTCTTAAAAGAAAATATTGATTAACTCTATTGCAAATGCAGATGAAAACAAAATAAACATTGATATTTCTTTTCTCCCCCCCTTTACAGAAATATGAGCTACTTAACAGAAAAATCAATAGGTATTTTTGCTGAAATAAATAATGTGTGCATATGTTTCTGTATCATCCACTTTCACCCTTCAGATATAATTCCTAACCTAGCCAAGGAGGTTAAGTCAAATTCATTACAAAATGTTATCCACACTGTGTAGGACTAGCTCTCTTAGGAAATTCTAGCTCTTTTTCTGCTCAATTATCAGCTGCATCCCAAGTGAGTGGTATCTTCAGGGTGTCAACGCTGCTAACATCAGATATTTTTGCTTTGACAACAGTTAGAGATGCAACCATTTTCTTATGTTTTACTTTTAGAGTTAGATGATGCTGGGGAGGAGGAGGAATGTGCATGAGAGTTTAGATAGACATAATAATACTGGACTTAGAGTGTGAAATAATGAAATAAGAGATGATAAGAATTGGCGGGCTGGAGAACTGGAGGGAAAGCCTGCATTTCAAACTAATTGGAGAATGTGATTTATGAGACTGTTAATTGGAGGAGGGAATTGTGCTTTGATACTATGTGCTCAGGGGAGGGGAATCCAGTTTTTGGCTTCAACCGTGTTAGTGCCAATGCTATGCTTCTCAAATAAAGATTCTTTAAGGTAAACAATGCGTCAAAGTTCTTTGAAGAGTTTCCTCTGTTGGAACCATGACACAGGGCTTGTTAAAATTTCTAAGATAGCATATAAAACATTGTAATAGAAGGCCTGCTCTTTTGTACAAAGAAAGATACTTTATTTTAGTCAATGACCAACATGTACTGATAAAATAGAATACAATAGTCCTCAACTTACAACAGTTCATTTCGTGATCTTTTGAAGTTACAACACTGAAAAAGTGACCCATGACCATTTTTCACACTTATGACTGTTTCAGCGTCCTCACGGTCACATGATCAAAATTCAGAGGCTTAGCAACTGGCAATTATTTATGACGGTTGCAGTGTCCCAGGATCATGTGATTCCCTTTTGCGATCTTTTTACAAAGTCAATGGGGAAGACAGATTCACTTAACAACCATATTACTAACTTAACAACTGCAGTGATTCACCTAACAGCTGTGGCAAGAGAAGTTGTAAAATGGGGCAAAAATCACTTAAACAAGTATCTCACTTAGCAACATAAATTTTGGGCTCATTTATAGTTGTAAGTTGAGAACTACCTGTACAATAAAGCTTCCATAAAAATATAAAGAAATTGAATGAAATATATCAAATTATGAAATTAAATCTATGAACTTTCTAAAAAATAATCTAAACAACCAATCCTATAAAACCGATTAACCTATGATAGCAAAACACAAAAACTCAATTATTCTGATGTATTTAAACTGGGATTGGTACTACGGTGCAACAAAATAGAGCATGTAAATTATTGTATCTAATAATACAATATATGATAACTTTAAAATACCAATGTACAGATGCTGTGCAGGATAGAATTTAAGAAGATATCCTTTTGATATCTCCAAGCAAGATCTCAGTATTCGGGGAGATTGTATCTCTTATAACAGACAATAAATACCAAAGATAAAAATAGTCATGTTAAAAATGGTGTTAAATAGTATGCAGATATCTCTACAAAAATGCCAGTGCAGAAAAACAAAATTAATAGCAGCCTCAACACTTCCTATTCATTAGAAGAAATGTTTCCCTTCTAAGGCAGCGTTAAGTAATACCAGCATCATTAATGGTCTATGTTTAGATTTTTCAATCTGTTTTAGATCAGGCTGAAAATGAAAGGTTGAGCACCCAAAAAGATCCTATTGGTATACAAGATTCTTGCATTTTTCTGCTGTTGTTTAGCTTTGGCATGTTTAATGTAGCATTCTGCGAGTAACCATACTGATTCAGCTTATACAAGTTGGAGAATTTCCCTTTGCTAATAGATTTATCAGAAACAATTACATCAATCCTGTGGGGGCAAAGACTCTTTTTAGTCAATAGTTCAGTGTATTAAGCCTCAATGCAGCTTCAGATTTATTTACACTAGCTCCCAATTAGGGACAATATTCGAAATACATTGTGGTACCAATAAAGGAGAATATTTGTAGCTCAGGGTTGAAACGAGGAGTCCTTGGTGCTTTCTGAGCTCTGTTGTTTTCTTGCAGACATTTCATTCCCCCAAATTTCAGTAGTGGCCAAAATTGTGGAAACCTTTTGGGAAAAGTGTATTTTTGAGGTTTGATGGCTAATAACACCACTTTTTTTGGAGCAGTACCATAAAATTATATATCAATGGAAATATAATTTAATCAAGAATGTAATGCAACAAAGTTTGTTCAATTATCTGTACTGTATTCTATGAAAAGTTGTAGCCAAATAACCAGAAAAAGGAAGCACAACTTGCTTAGGTTGATATCAGGTAGCTTGCCTTCATCTGATGGTAGCCAATGAGCATGAGTATTTAGAGAGCCAATCAGGTGTCATCTTGTTTTGGCAATGAGCCAATCAGATCACAGATTTAGTTATTGATGTCATGTATTGAAGCTGAGAGGAGGACATTTGTCAGTGTGTTATGTGATTGCTATCAAGTTGGTTGTTGTTTTTTTTTCCTTTCATTGAGTGAGCTTGTAAAACGTAATAAAATTAAAGTAATGGCGCAAAGAGTGGACTGGTTGCCCAGAAAGCAATGTAAAATAGTATTGTTAAGTGAACAAGGCTACAGTTATAAAGAAATTAGAAGAAAAATTGGTGGAAACTTAACGAAAAGTGGCATTTCTGCTGTACACTTTTCCCGAAAGGTTTCCATAATTTTGGCCACTACTGTAGGTAACATCATTCAGTGCTAGTAAGGAATGGAGAGCAAACCTCACTCCTTACTAGCACAGATAATGTTGTCTAGTTTGAGGAATGAAATGTCTGCAAGAAAACAACCAAGCTCAGAGAACACAAAGGACCTCACAGTGGTGGTCCCTGAAGGATATTTATGAGGAATGCAGAATTATAGGAACTTATTTTATTGATATGCATCTTCAAAAGTCTAAGGCTTCCATCACAATGCTTCATTCACCATTTGGCTGATTTTTCTGTAACCTCCTCATCTTGGGAACACTACTGTGCCACGTTCCACCAGTTAAAAGTTATTTTTAAGTGCACTTTGGAATATCAACATCTTTATAGAATTTTTTGTCTAGGAGTAGGGAATTTCTATAATAGAATAGGTCTAAGAATCCTCAAATTTCAGCTTTTAAGTTATCTCATCAGTTGTTGGAGAGAAATATCACTGATGTTTACTAAAAAAACATGAGATTTTTTTAAAAAAACTTTTCAAGGATGTGGCTAAATGTTTTATTACACTTATACTGCCAAGAACTGTATCACTTTTGGAATGTGAAACCCATTAAATTCCCATCTGCACCTGCATCGCTGGAAACAAAAAATTGCGCAAAAATTGAATTTGTTTTGTGATGATTTTATGTTCATCCTCCATGAAATACAATGTTCTATGTATTCTAAGATAGCACTCCTTAATACAGACATTTATCAAATTCTCAATGCAGAAGATTTTATTGTGGAAAGTGTGTTCATGTTTGCAGTAAAAAAAAAATCAGGGTACAGCTTCACAGCATAGATAGTGATGGCAATTTTGTGCAAGACTCAGGGGATATTTATAAATACATTAAAATTTTAAAAACTATAGAGGAAGCCAGAAGCTCTGAATGAACTCCCATCTCAGATAAGCACTCAGCAAATTAAAGCTTTAAAAGGTTCTTACAGACAGAAACATGGCTTGAATTAGGGGTATTTTGGCAGAAAGTATGTCAGCTTGTTTCTAAAAAAGATCCTATAAAAGAACATGTAATTTTCAAATGGAAAATTTTAAGAGGCAAATAAAAGGTTGGATTGAAAGATTGATAATGAGATGGAAAGAGACTATAGAGGTCTATATTTTTAATAGACTGTATATATTTGTATTTCAGTTTTAATGATTTTTCATTCTTACTCAGTTCATAATTTGAATGCTGCACAGCAAAAGGAGAGGGTTTTTTTTAAGAGCTGGCTTTTGTTTGTTCTCAGTGATAAATGTTTAATCTATGCAAAGCAAGAAGATATTGCATAAAACTACTATGTAAAGTAATTAAAAAGTAATTTCATTCCAAATTATTTTGCATGTTATTCTCCTTAAAGAGTGGAAGCATTCTTCAAGGATGTCCCAAAGTTGTCCCAGAACTGAAGAAGCTTCTTGGATGAGAAGCAAAACATTTTTAAAGAAAAAAACAAGAATGTCCATTTGCCTTTGGAAAAGTACCTTTGGGACTTGAATGATTGAGAATCTCTATAGATATTCTTCAAAGATCCTAAAGGAAATTCAAGTGCTGACTCTTCACATGTTGATGGACAGTAAACAAGATGCTTTGGGAAGGAAAACTGGTGGAAGGGTTTCCAGCAGATACAGTCTCAAAATGAAAGTTAAGCATTCTTAACAAGAGAGTTATGTGTCAGCTACTAAATCTTCTGCAGTATGGCAAATTTTAGAGTTAAATTCTTGCTAGATTACTTTCCAAGCATTCCTTTTATTGAGTGAATCATAAATAACATAAACCCCATGAAGTTTTATCTTCCTAAGGGCACCTTTGAGGGTCAGCAAAACAATCAGATAACAATAACATTTGAGAAGTACTGCACTATAATGACAAAACTTATGAGCTGTGAAATCACTTTCTCAAATTTCTGCTAATCCATAACTACCTATATTTGAAGCTATGTTAAGCCAGGTCACTGGTATCTCAACCTCAAACTTCTTTTGGCTAAAATAATGGCAATCAAATTGGTCAGCTTCAACATTTGATTAGGAGGATTTATTGAAAGAAAAGGGCATGTGAAAAGTCTAGGATAGTAATTTTTCAACTAACTCAATCAAATCAGGGAGTTCTTCCCCTCCCTTTGGCATTTTAAAATGCAGAATGAAACCAAGAGGGAATAATGAACAGCACCTCAAGTGGGAAGCGAAATCAAATCTTAAAACAATTTGAAAAACACCAGCAGTAGCTTAACTTCTATACAGATGGGCATGTGGGCAGGTAAAGTTACAAAAAAACTGGTTGATCCTTTTTTTATTCATCCTTTTCTTCTTTTGTTCCCTATAGTCTGTTGACTAGTGCATTTACACTAATATGTGTATTAAGCATCCAATACAACTTGCACAAACCAACTGGTTGACTGGATTGCAGCAAGCAGAAGATGCATAGGGAGTCCCTGAGGATTTTACTCCACTAGTCATTTCCAACTATAGGAGGCAGTGCTCATGTCCATTTCAAGGCCATTGAGCCAGCGCTGTCCAAAGACATTTCCATGGTCATGTGGCCAGCATCACATCACAGAGCACTGTTACCTTCCACTGAAGCTGTACCTATTTATCTATTAGTGTTTGCGTGCTTTCAAATTGCCAGGATAGCAGTAAGTGGGGTGAGGATGGGAGCTCATCCCATCATGCAGTGCTCAGATCTAAAATCCAGGCTGTTAGCTTTCCAGCTAATAAGCTCAGCATATTAACCACTGAGCCACCCAGTGGTGGGATTCAAATATGTGAACAACCGGGTCTCTGTGTGGATGCCACTTCCAGAAGTCCATTCTGAGCCTGGGCAACAAAAAATTAGCTACTGGTTCTGCCAAACTGGTGCGAAACTGGCTGAATCCCACCGCTGGAGCTACTATGCTGTTGATGCTCAGAGTCACTAAAAATGGTCTCTCTGTGTCTCTTTCTGTCCCCCCCCCCACAATGTCTTTTTAATCTGCAAATATATGGATCTTCTCTTCTGGCTCCTTCACTGTCAGTCAAATGCAGTGACAGCCAGTTAGCTGCACTTGTAACATGTTGCTTTGCAAAAGCTTCTCTGGTAATAAATTTGATAAGATTTTTTTTGTTGTTGTTTAAACATGCAGTTCAGTTTTCAGGAAAGTCCTGATGAGACAGCACTTCTTGTTTGTCTGTCTGTCTGTCTGTCTGTCTGTCTGTCTGTCTGTCTGTTTGTTTTAAATCATAAGATCTCAATGATACCCCTATGGGTTTAATACTTGAATGAAAGCAATCCTTCTGGAGATGTGTTTCAAATCATTATCACATTTAATTCCCAGAAGTTCCTCAGCTCCATAAGATTCTTCAAAAGTTCTGATAGGAGAGTTAATGGCTGGCTGACATAAAGCGATGATGTACATGGAAAAATCCTGAGAATGGAATCCAATATGAGCAGTGAGGCTTAGATTGTAAGAATAGATTGTAAGCCTAGCATCTAACGTAATGGATACTATCAGGAGGAGAGTCCAGGAGCATGTGCTCTATGTCTGTGTGTCTGTGAAGAAAAGCAGAAAGGTATAACTTATATTAGAAAATTATTACACTGAGATCATTGACTTAGAGGCCTCCCAGTTTTTTTTATCTCAGTTTCCTTGTTGAGTATCTATGGAGATTCAGCTGTTCCAAGTAGGTTCCACATCTATTTATGGTATCCACAGATAAACTTCCAAGTGGCCTCAAAAACTCTCAGAAAGAGTGCTAATGATCTGATGACTGCAAGGAGTATAAATCTTTCCATTCTCCACCATTCAGTCAGAACTGAAGAAGCTTCTTGGATGAGAAGTGAAACATCTTCAAGGAAAAACAAAGAAAGTCCAGCTGCCTTTTGAAAAAGCGTATTTGGGTTTCCTTATTGGGCTTTGTTCCATTCTTTTGGCCGACTTCAGCACCAGACAGATGTTGCGTGAAGATGTCTTCCTTGATTTCTTTGTGCAGGAAAACAGTATTTTCAATGTTCTACTTGCAGATGTCCATGTTGAGCAAAATTGTGCTTGATTAGTGGGACTAATGTCTTAAAATACTCACAATATTTTTGAACACTCTTATTTCTTGGCCACCAGTCTTATTTTAGCCTCTGGGCATCCTATCCTGCAGAACACTTTATCTTGAAAATTCATTTGCAACCCAAAGGTAGGTTTTTTTTTCCCCATGTGGGTAGTTTGATAAGTTTCTAAGTGTCATTCTACTGACCACTTCTATTTCCTCTTCTGCAGCCTTTCTTCTTTAGTCTCTTAATTGCCATTATTTTGAAATGTAAGGGCAAGATATATCCACTTTTTTTCTCCTTCATAACAAGGGACAGAGTTTGTCATGAAATCCTTTTGTCTAGGTCCCCTTGAACTATCTAGCCCAGGGGTAGGCAACCTTAGCTCTTTTATGATTCGTGGACTTCAACTCCCAGAATTCCTGAGCCAGCATGGCTCAGCTTGGAAACCTCTCCCTTTCTCCTCAGCATGGCTGGCTCAGGAATTCTGGGAGTGGAAGTCCATGAGTCATAAAAGAGCCAAGGTTGCCTACCCCTGATCTAGCCTATGGTATCTCAATTTTATTTTCTATTTTTACCATACAGAAAACCTCTGGACATGTTCTAAGGATTCCTCTGTAGTCTCTGCTTGCTGCTTCTCTGATATGATAGAACCTTGTCCAGGTTTCCAGGATGGAGGGAGGGCATTCCAGAGGAGCAAAAGGCAACAGGTTTAGATAGCTTGTTGTAGGAAAATTAATTAATTAATCACATGGAGTTTGTACATTGAGAGCCAGGGAGTCTACAATGTTATTACAGAATAGTTTTGGCTGCCTATGTTTGCTAATTTGTTTCATTCACACTGCACATTATCCAGAGTGCACCATCTCTATATGCATACAGAGCGGCTAACAACATTCTGTGGGAATATCAATGTCATCCGGGGGTTTTCTCCACTGCTTTTGCCTCATATTTGAACAGTTCCAGCCCCAGTTGTTTTCTTGCTACTGCACAACTGTGCTTGTGTGGGAGAAAGAGTGTTAAGAGGGCTCCTCCTTAGTACTTCCCAGAGTATATGTTTTATGGTGCACATAGTCTACTTTATGTTGGCAAAATTTTGTCTTTAGGTGAAGAACAATAAAGGAAACTGCTTAGAAAAAACTCAATGTGTCTTTTTGTTTTGTTTTGTTTTTTGGGGCCTGGACATGAAAAACAAACCCTGACATCTCATAATTACTTTCTTTTTCCTTCTCGTATGTTTTTAAACGTGTGTACTTTAATGCCTTACTTATAAGATCTGTGACATTTGTAATATTAACTCACCTTTCTTATCATCTATAATTCAGTTTAATTCAGTTTTCTTTTAGCACTTTAATCTAGACCCTTTTAGGGGCCATAAGTTGGAGTTTCTCCATCTGTGACTTTATTTGGATCTTTCCCAGGTGATGTTAACTGCTTCTCCCATTATTTACCTTCCAGTCATCCATCTTGCAAGGTACACTTCAGTCAGGGAATAATTTGTTCTCTTAGCCACACCTTTTGAGCAGGGTGATAGGCCACTGTATTTCATGTTAACTCTCCTATTATTTAAGCTACCTTTGCCCTTTGCCTGCTATATATATCTTCTCATTGTCTGGCCACAGAACCTGAAGCTTTTTTCCAAATTGACTAAAGCCAGATATTCTTTAAATGTCTTCAGTGCCTCTTTTCACTAAGCAAGTAGCAATATGTGAATCTTATAAATCATCTTTGAATGTAAGTATATATTTATATCCAGGTGATATGCATTGGTTCTCAAGTACCACTGTCCTCCAGTTCTCTCTCTATCTCCCTCTCCCTCTCTCTCTCTCCCCACGTTCATTGACTTAGTACTTTGACCTCATAGAGTAGGGGTGGGGAATGATGGCCCTTTCATGACTTGTGGAGTTCAACTCCCAACTTAGTCCCCACCTCTGTTATAGGGAAAGGAATCACCTAGATTGATTCCCTTCTTCCATGGATTTGACTATAGCCTTTTGCTAAATCTTCTAGTTTAGAAAAGAACATTTTGGTCTCTACTATCCATTCTCCAGTGCCATAAATTTATTGATTTTTTATAATTGCAGTTCTTTGCTGCCCTTCACATTGTCTTTGTCATGGTTCCAATAGATGAGATCAATAAAAACAGAACTCCAAGGCAAGAGGTTTCCTTAAAGAACATATTATTTGGCTACAAAGTATGGGCACAATCAAAAGTGAAACCAAGACTGAAGTTCCCTCCCAAAGATTACAGTGTTACAAAGTTGAACTTCCCACTCCAGTAATATGTCATAAACCACATTCCCCAATTAACTACTTTGGAGGGCTTTCTAATGGAGGTTTCAACCCGCCAAAATTCAAGCAGCAATGACCTTGGTTCCCACAGGACAATTTATTGTTTTGTATAAACTTAAAAGTACACATCTCCCCTCCCAATTCTGTGGCAACCGAAAACGAAGTGGAAATGGCTTCAACCAAATTCATTTGTAGCATTGACAAT
Source organism: Protobothrops mucrosquamatus (assembly GCF_001527695.2). NCBI lineage: Eukaryota > Metazoa > Chordata > Lepidosauria > Squamata > Viperidae > Protobothrops > Protobothrops mucrosquamatus. The sequence goes on from NW_015386389.1 coordinate 497,966, forward strand.
CTCATGCACAGTCTAATTCAACTAGTTTTCCAAAGGTGCATTTCATTAGTAATTTCTAGTTATGTAACAGAGATTGTCTTTAACACCCATCACACTGCATGCTAATTCTGATCATTGCCAAGAGTTCAATCCTGACAAGGTTGACTCAGCCTTCCAACCTTCCAAAGTCAGTAAAATGAGGACCCAGATTGTTGGGGGCAATATGCTGACTTTGTAAACCACTTAGAAAGTGCTGTAAAGCACTGTGAAGTGGTATATAAGTCTAAGTGCTATATATTTTATTGAGAGAAGGCTTGATTAAGATCTCTGAATGGGGGATGTATAGGATTATGAGATGAAGTACTACCAAATCAGTATTGTTGTTGTTAGTTGCGAAGTCGTGTCCAACCCATCGCGACCCCATGGACAATGTTCCTCCAGGTCTTCCTGTCCTCTACCATCTTCTGGAATCCATTTAAGCTCACTCCTACTACTTCAGTGACTCCATCCAGGCACCTCATTCTCTGTCGTCCAAATCAGTATTACCTCTTAGTAATCAGATATGTAGATTTTAACCAAGATAAATATAGATTTTTAATCTATCACTCCTGTAATGGAATTCCTCTACCTGGCTATGGTAATCCTCTTTTTTTTACATTGATGCTCTCCTCTTCTGCAACACCAGAAAGGGTCTGTCCATGTAGAAAATAGAATCAATGTCTCCTATCATTTTAAGCTGTCCCTTTTATCAGCAAGGTAGATGCCCAAGGATAACTCTACTTATTTGAAGTTTACAGAGCAGCCCAATGAATTTCACCTCTATTTATTACTAAAGGACACAGCCCTTAATATCTCAACAAAAGCTGTGAGATTCTGCTCCAAAGTGAAACAAAAATGCCAGTGCCTTGTGGACAAAAAACACTATCAGTCATTGAAAGGCAACATTATATATTACCTTATTGTAATAATAGCCATTGTGTTCCATTGTTCTATCTCTTTTCTGGCCTTTTATTATTTCAGACTGAGATCAATTATTGCCAGCAAATTCTTGACTATGGAACTACAGCTTCTTCAGAGTTACACAAATCTGAAACTTTCCAATCATTTAACATAAAATAAATATGTGCTTCCCACTTCATTTCTATTGCACGTATACAGCTAGGCAACTTCTAGGCAACTAATTTAAAATTAAGATAATTAGCAGTTCTTCCTGTGTAGGCATAGTTTGGGCTCAAGCTAATTTTTAATATCTTTTGTTTACCTACAGATTTATATTTATTTATTCATTCTTTTTTTTTATAGACCCCGATATGAATGCTCCAACACTAGAAGATTTTAAGAAGAGACTGGACAGCCATTTGTCTGAAATGGTATAGGGTTTCCTGCCTGAGCAGGGGGTTGGACTAAATGACCTCCAAGGTCCCTTCCAACTTTTTTATTATTATTATTATTATTATTATTATTATTATTATTATTATTATTATTATTATTATTATTATTATTATTTCAATCAATGACTCTGGGCAGCTTACAATTTAAAAATACATTATAATTAAAAATACTAAAAACATTTTAAAACAATAAAGCATTAAAAACAGCCAGATTAAATAGATGACTAGAAGCAAGATATTTGGTCAGTTAGGAATATAGCAATTTAATTTTCCCCTTCCTCCAGATGCTTGTTGCATAGCTTTCTAAAGACCTATGGATCTTTTCTTATATACAATATAACTAGGAGAGCTTTGCACATAGCTTTGACTTGATCCAAATCACTTAACCACACAATAACTGAATTTCGGACAGAGCAAAGCTACTTGATTGTCTACAGCTTCCCCAGTTTCTGCCCAATTTCTGTGGTTCCCCCTCCATCTAGCACAAAAGTGATTCCTAGAGACTTCAAAAACATTGTCATGTTGAATAACTCAAGGGAGAATTTTGGAAGTCCTCCCAGCTTCTTCATGACCTGATACTTTTTTGAAAGTTATATATATATATATCCTTCCAGAGTGCAGAAAAATGCAACAAGGATTATTACAGGGCTGGAGGCTAAAACATATGAAGGACGGTTGCAGGAATTGGGTATATCTAGTCTACTGAAAAGGACTAGGGGTGACATGATAGCAATATTCCAGTATTTGAAGGGCTGCCACAAAAAAGAGGGGGTCAAACTATTTTCCAAAGCATCAGAAGGCAAGGCAAGAAACAATGGATGGAAAGTAATCAAGGAGAGAAGCAACCTAGAACTAGGGAGAAATTTAAGACTATATATAGATAGCCTTCTCTAGTTTTTAAGTGATATTCATGAATTGTATCTGATGGAAGCAGAATGTAGAAGGATTTGAAAGTAATGGCTTTATTGAATAACTATAGAAATATTACAATGGCATTCCATCCCAAAATAATATTTTTCAGGAAATCTGAGGCAGGCTCCTTGTCATGCTTCAGTTAGAAGAAATAAAGAGAAAGCTTCCCTCAAATTATGCTCAATTCCTGGTAAAGAGGTATCTAGATAGTAAGGTACGTATTTAGATAGATTTTTTTTTTGACAACAATATAATCATGCTTTGCAATTATCTTCTTCAAGAACTAGTTTGGACTAGATGACCTCCAAGGTCCCTTCCAACTTTATTATTATTATTATTATTATTATTATTATTATTATTATTATTATTATTATTATTATTATTATTATTATTATTATTATTATTATTATTATTATTGATCATCGCATAGTCAGCCAGATGTTCAGACTGGATTTGGCATTTTTGTCTACCTATCGAGTCCTTACCAAGGACCTGGGATAGGCAGATGTGGATGTTTGATGGTATTACAGATATCGTCGCAGGATGGAGGCGGTTCCTAGTAAGGCCGCCTTTTGCTATTGACTAATGGCAAATTTGTCAATGCCGATGATGGTGTTCAAGTGGTGCTCCAGTTGTTTTGGGATTGCCTCCAGGGCACCTATTACTATTGGTACTACCCTTGCTTGCTTTTGCCACTGTCTTTCTATTTCTATTTGTAAGTCTTTGTATTTTGTTATCTTCTCCTGTTCTTTCTTGTCTATTCTGCTGTCTTCAGGCACTGCCACATCCATTATCCAGACTTTTTTGTCTTTCTTATCGACAATTGTTAAGTCCGGGGTGTTATGTTGCAGGTATTATTTTCGTGGGACATCTTGATTCTTTCAGTTTTCACTATTTTTCCTTGTTTGACAGTAAGTGTGGCACATTTGTCCAAGCCAAACTCCATTGCAATATCTTGGCTATATACAGTATAAGGACTCTCTATTCTATTCTATTCTATTCTATTCTATTCTATTCTATTCTATTCTATTCATTTTCAGATGATGTTTTTCCATACAGCTTCAGATCATGCATGTAAAGGAGGTGGGATAGTCTGGCAGATGTTTTTGATGTTTGATAGCCATGTCCTGAGTTATTCAGTATTGTTGTCAGAGGAAACAGTGCAATAACAAATAGTAGTGGTGATAATGAATCTCCTTGAAATATTCCTCTCTTGATATTAACCTCTCCCAGTCTTTGACCTGCAACTGTTGTTGTTGTTGTTGTTGATGATGATGATGATGATGATGATATAGTTTTAAAATTCTCAGTTTAGTCTATATCTCTAGAAGCTGGGGTCTTCCATCCAGGTATTAATAGGACCTGACTTGCTTAGCTATTTAAATCATCCAAAATTAGTGAGATGCTTCTAACTACTGCAATTCGGCCAGCTCAGAATCAAATATGTTAAAGTTGTTTTAAAGTGACCTCTAATGCTGGAAAAACTACTTATTTGCTGTCTGTCAGTGTCAATATCTTCTTTCTCATGCATCTCATAATGGATATACACAGAGGTCACAATGTGTCTTGATTGATATCTAAAGGCCAAGTGAACAACTCATCTTCTCCTTCCAACTGAAGTCAGCATCGTCTTTGGGAAATGATGGGACATGATGATCATCTTCTTGAGAACCCAGAACCTTTAACTCATTACAGCTGTCAGTAATGGGTAAAGCAAAAGTGATATCCGTGCTGTCTTTCCCAAAATGTAACTTTGAATATGGGTAAATTTTAATTAGTGTGTGAAAAATAAGTAGCTGTATATTGTTTATTGTAGTATGAATACCAGCAACACTAAGCAATAGTTCAACACCGCCCTCTACTGGCAACGTGAATATTTTCTAATTATACCTGAACCAAAATCTGTTTTGTTGCTATGTAACCAATAGGAGCAGAGGGCTTGCACTCTAATAAATAAATTAAAAAAAAAAACTGGTTCAATCTTACATTCTTTCTGAACCTCTAAATATTTATATCACCTATTTGCAACTAAGCTTTCACGTCCAGAAGCAAAGACACTCTGTAGTTTGTTATTAAAATCTGTGTAATGCTGTGCAATCAAGTCTTAGATTTTCTGATTACAAATGACTTTTCAAAACAATATTGCTTCTCCGTTTCTGTGTGTGTGTGTGTGTGTGTGTGTTTGTTTGTTTGTGTGTGTGTGTGCATGCATTTGTATGTTTGTAGCCAAAAATTAAAGAATAAATCATTAGTCTGAAATCATCTGTCTTTCACTCAGTCTCTTTTTCTTCTCTCTGTCTAATATGAAAGACAAACTAATATTCACTCTGTTTGAAATAAACGTCTTTGAATATCTGTTGGTGTTTCAAATATCTGTTGGTGTTTCAATTTAATTGGTGCATTGTTATTTTAAGCTTGAATTTAAATGACATTTCTTACAAATCCATGCTGTTGCATTCAGGATGCATTAGTGGTATCATATTTTTTTTATTAGACATCATGCATAAACTCCCCCCCAAAAAAAACAACAACCCAGCATCTGACTGGTTCAGCTACCTACCGCTTATACTTTATTTGATTTTTAGGCTATTGGCATTCCTATATCTTTCTATTATTAGGATAAAGTTTCACAGATAATGGAACATAGCACTAGAGGAAGTGCACCATAAATTGAGAACTCTTCCAGACAAACTCAAGATGACAATGAAGATGATGGTGTGTGGGAGGAGGGGTATTGAGTGAGATGAGCCCCTAAAATGATTTGGATAACGTAGCTGGAAGATTGCAGTGGCAATAAATTCTGAGCTTTCTTATTTCTTTCTGATATGTCAGAGAATACTCAAGAGAGCACTTAAAACTCCTATATGAGGAATGTACTGCTCAGCCTTACTGCTTTCCTGCCAAACTTACAAGCAGTCTGATAAAGGAATTTCAATTTGCCAAAAAGTTTAAAGAAGCCGTAAAACTACCTTCCTTCCTTCCTTCCTTCCTTCCTTCCTTCCTTCCTTCCTTCCTTCCTTCCTTCCTTCCTTCCTTCCTTCCTTCCTTCCTTCCTTCCTTTCTGTCTGTCCTACCTGGAGATGCAAAAGGTTAAATATGAGAGCATTGTTTGCAAATGAGGGCTCTGTTATTATAATGTTGTTCAACTGATGCAGTTTATCAGCCAAATTAGAAAAGACGGATATAAAATCAAGATAGGGAATGGTATATGAACTGACATTATTCAGGTACAGATACTGCAAAATAGTATGGGATATGGAAGTTTCTTGGTGTCCTGGATTAGAAGAATGCAAGTGTTCCACTGTGAATCAGTGCAATTTTCCATGTATGAAAAGGTAAACTAAATTATCCTGCTCTATATGTGAAACCAATAATCTTTTGTAAGCCACCTTGGGAAACCTTTGCCCTTAAAGGTAACCCATAATTGCTAAGCAAATACAATAAAATCAAGAGCAAAGCTTCTGGCTAATTAAGTGTCACCTCCTCAGTGGATTCAAATATTGAATTCTATAATGGGATATGCAAGCAATTAGGACAACAATCCAAAGTATGTTTTACTGTGTTGTAAGCCCCATTCAACAAAATGGGACTTGCTTTTAAATAAATATACATAAACCTGTGCTTTTGTCCTTCTGAGAAATGGAAACAATTGGTGATCTCTGCTTTTGATTTGAAAATAAGAAAGCTATGGCCAAGAATGAACTAAATATGATCAGTTTTTAAAAAAAATCAACCCAAATGGGCTCTTTCTTAGAATATGTCAAAACAAGCATATGTATGTACAAACACATCTGTTCAGCATAATGATGAACCACCTTTGAAAATAATTCCTGTGAATCAAGCCCAATTATAAATTATGTTTTTACAGATGATGTACTAAGCACGTACAAACCATTTCAGACTTGAAAATTCCAACTTTGAAATTAATATTTTGAGCATTTCAGACAAGTTTGGTCTAGTGTCTAAAACACTAGACTAAAGGCTAAAAACCAAGAGGGTTTTGGTGAGTTTTGGTTCCACCTTAGGCGTGAACACCAGGTGGGTGACTTTTGACCAGTCACTTTCTCACAGCCCAACTCACAACATAATGTTGTTGTTTTGGGGGAAAATAGGAGGAGGAATACATATTTTTCCTCCTCCTCCTCCTCCTCCTCCTCCTCCTCCTCCTCCTCCCTTATGCTTCCATTTCTGCATACAAAATAAACTTAACAGTAATCATTCTTATATAAATTGCAATGTTCAATTAAGGACTTGCTAGGTCTTATCAAACCATAATTTGATTCTTTTGCAAAAAAAAACCCCATTCATATTAACAAATTTGTGTCTCTTTAAATAATATGACTTTCATTCTGGGGGACCTTTAATTCATGGGATAATCATTTAGATTGCAGAGATTGCCAGGTTTATGTAGAGCTTGCATTGTTCACTCACCTTCTCAGCCTTTATATATATATATATATATATATATATATATATATATATATATATATATATATATATATATATATATATATATATATATATA
>NW_015386389.1:504872-524872 GCF_001527695.2 Protobothrops mucrosquamatus
CTTCAGAATTATCAAGTTTAGGCTGCTCATAAACAACTCTGAAATATTCGGGCACTTGATGTTATTACCAAAGCATATAGCACATGAAAACATGTGTATGGCTAGGAACAGCTGCTTTATTGCTTAAACTGGCAATGAATATTGCTTCAAATAAAGTCTGAATTGAAATAAAATGGTCTTGCTGAGACCAAGGGAGACATTTTGAAACATTTTAAAAAACTGGAAGAAACTAGGCAACTGCCTTCCAAGTTTGACTTCTTTTGTATCAGTCCATACATAGTATGCTGTATCATATTTTATTTTGTAGTTTGCTCTGTAGGCAGGTATAATGTGAAGATGTCCTGACACCTTTCTTTGATGAGTTTTTCTACCTTTCTCCACCCTTTGAATCCTCCTGTCCACATATCAAGTGATATTTTTTTTTTTAACTTACACATTTTGTATACATTTTATGATGGTTTTTTTTTAATTAAAAAACTCACTGGTGAACTTCATCAATAAAAGTTCTGTATCTTAAATCAGGTCCTTCAAGCAATACCTGTTAGATTTATTTTTAGCACATTTAGTAAGTATAATTGGCATAATAAGGAATACACACACACATATATGTTAAATTTGGATTGCTAACAAAGAGTTAAAGGGAAGCTAGTATAGCTATTTCAAGCTCCTTAACTCTCATTAATCAGCTACACCCTTCTGAGATTCGAACCTGGGCGGCTTGCACATTGGGCAGCTGTGTTGACCTTTAGGCAGCTGTGTTAACTTTTCAACCTAATTCTTCTATCTCTTCTCTTCAGCATGACAGGGGAGAGGAAACCATGTTCCATATTTTTTTTTCTTTTTCTCTCATGTAGTCTGGCTCACCACACCTACATTCCAAAGAGGAAAGCTTTCACCATTTACGGAGGAGACTAGTGCACCTGCCATATTAAGTCCTAATTCTATTGAGGATTGACCAAGTCTTGCAGGATAGAATGAATCATTTTGGTTCAGCTGTAAAGCAGGGAATGTTGTGACACTTTGGAGGAACAACAGAAAACCAATACACCTAACTCCAATACAAAAAAAGATGTTGAAGCTTTGGAAAAGTTCAGAGAAGAGCTACACAAATGATTAGGGGCCTAAAAGCTAAAAATTACTAAGGATGATTGCAGGAACTGAATATACCTTTTCTAATGAAAAGAAGGACCAGGGTGACATGATAGTCTTCTAATACTTGAAGGGCTACCACAAAGAGGAGGGAATCAAGCTATTCTCCAAAGCATCTGAAGGCAGGACAAGAAACACTGGATGGAAACTAACCAAGGAGAGAAGCAACCTAGAACTAAGGAGAAAATTCCTAACGGTGAGATCAATTCACCAGTGGAACAAACTGCCTTTGGAAGTTGTAAGTGCTGGAAGCTTTTAAGAAGAGACTTTATCAGAAATAGTATAGGTCTCCTGCGAGAGCAGGGGGTTGGACTGGATGATATTCAGGGTCCCTTCCAACTCTGTTACTGTTACTGACCATTCTTGTTTCCAGGCCTGAAACAGATTGAAGTTGTTAGCCAATAACCTTTTTTCTGGTAAAAAAGCGGACAGTGTGACATATTGTGGAACAATGCAATCTGAGAATATGTCAGGAAAACCCCAGAAACCTTCTGTATAAAACTCCATCATGTATCAACTATATGAAATAGTCTACCTTTGAATTTGTAAATATGGTAAATCATTTCATATTTGCTCCTTGAGAATGTAACATTTTTGCCATACAATAGATGGATGGATGGATGGATGGATGGATGGATGGATGGATGGATGGATGGATAGATAGATAGATACTGTAGATAAATAGATGATAGATAGATAGATAGATAGATAGATAGATAGATAGATAGATAGATAGATAGATAGATAGATAGATAGATAGATAGTCTGGGTTGAGGAGATGTTTGTGGTTGAAGGACTCAGGCAACTCATAGCAAAGCAGTAGCGAAAGTTTCTTATTTTCATCATTTTAAAATGCCAGGGAGGAAGATAATATGGATTACCATGAAACTGCTTCTAGGGAATGATGCATAAGTGCTTTGATTGGCCAGACCCTTAAAAATTCTTCCCTTCCACATGTTATCTGACATGTTAACCTATACAGCTAAAGATGCTGCATGCCTGAAATTGAGAGATCTCACATTTGAAACATATATTTATGCTGAGTTATAGTTCACTGATAGTCTAAGTTAAATATAAAGAAACATAAAGAATATACTTGAAATGGACATTAATTAAAGTTGTATAGCATTAATTAAAGTTGTATAGCATGAATGTACAAATAAAATACTTCTTATTTCAAAATTATTTCTCTCTCTTTTTCTCACCCGCAGGGTATCATCATCAATTACACCTGTGAATGCATCTAATTTAACTGATGAAATGGAATAAATCTAGGATATTTTGGAACAGAAATATCACATGGATTTTAAAAATATGAATTCAAATAAATTTACTTTTAAAACAAAAATTAAGTGCATCAGTGTTTTTTCCTTCATTTAGGTCACAACAGGATAACTAGTGCATTTTGTATTTTTTTTTTAAAGGTAATGAATAAAATGATCATGAAATTAAACCAGGTCAGGAAAAGAGGATGGGGTGAAATGTTGACTATAACAGAATTATAGGAATGCTTAATTGGTTTTAGACAGTAGCAGATAAGTTTCTGTCCAGATAGCCCCCAGGTTGATAGGATATTTTCTATAGTCTATACTCTGTAAATTATATTAGGTATCATTGTCCCTTTTCAAGAATATTTAAAACACTTTAATATTTTCAGGAAATGAAGAGAGTGATAGCTCTCAAAATTCATGTATTCTGTGTGTGGGTACCTATACCCCACTTACAGCTCTCAATACATTCTTATGAAATTATATCAAATTACTATGCAGACTCTCTAGCAATGACTGGAACTACTTATCTATGAATACATTAAATACATTGAACAGAAATATAGGAACTAAAAAAGTAAGGTACTAAAGGCTTATGTCCTTGACAAGAATGATAACAGCCCTTAGGAAATTTAATTCTGTTGTATCAAGATTCAAAAAGAGATGTACAAGTTTATCGCCCACATTCCCATGCAGTATTCAAAGACTTTATGGGAAGTACATTGTTTCATCAATCATCCCCTGGCTTTTGAATTACTTAAGAACATTTACAACTTAGTTTACAAAAAACGACTTCCTTGAAAGATGTTTAAATACCAGTGAAAAGTAGTAATGCTAGGCTGAAAGTGCATTTATCATCTTATGGACAATGTTGGGTTATAGAGTGGTAGCTGGATAATGGCAAGATAATATATTTTTCTACAGCTTGTTTTCTTAGCATCATTTGCATTTCTCTAGAATGGAAAGGCAGGATAAAGATCAAACAAGCAAATGTTGCAGGGAATTGGTGGCTGTTTATCTACGTTTCCCTAAAGTTCTTCAGAATTTTTGAAACATTGGCATTCTCTCAAGTCAGATATTTTCCTTGAGTGGGAAGATAATGCTGCTTTGGTCATACATAAGAATGACATTTATATGTGCTGCATATGTATATATGTGTATATGTGCAAAATGCATGTGAGTGCGTGTGTATGGAAATGTATGTAGGAATGAGCAAATGTGTTCACTCTTTGTGTACTTCCTCTGATATCCTGATTGTATGGAATATTAGTGCATCAGATAGATAGATAGATAGATAGATAGATAGATAGATAGATAGATAGATAGATAGATAGACAGACAGACAGACAGACAGACAGACAGACAGACAGACAGACAGACAGACAGACAGACAGACAGACAGACAGACAGACAGACAGACAGACCATCTGGCTCTACCTTCTCTGCTATCTTTAAGAGGCTTAGAAAGAAAACATCAGGATTCAATAGATAAATTGACTATCTATAAATATATTACTTTGCCTACTGGCTTTTCAGAATTAATAGCTTGAGCTGAGTTTATTGGATTTAAAGATAGTATTCCAGATCATTTCAAACTGCATTCTGATTGAAATTTCATCATAACTATTTCTGCCCCAAAGCAGACTCAAAAACATTATATTTACAAATTACCATTCAAGAACTGTAAATTGCACTCTTTCAAATGGCATGTTTTAACTTGTATAAAGCAACAGGCTAAACAAGATAGCAATAGTATAGGGAAATGAATAATTTCTCTAATGAGAAATGTTGCCCTAAAGCACATCCACATCCACTCTTGCTTGACCAAGGGTACAAATTATGGATGACTATAATGGATGCAAAGTAAAGTTGGAAGAAATTTTACAATGTGTCATTGAAAGCATCCAAAGTGTTTAACATGTGATGGAGATGATAGATAGATAGATAGATAGATAGATAGATAGATAGATAGATAGATAGATAGATAGATAGATAGATAGATAGATAGGGATGGATGGATGGATGGATGGATGGATGGATGGATAAATAGATAGATAGATAGATAGATAGATAGATAGATAGATAGATAGATAGATAGATAGATAGATAGATAGAAAAAGACAAATGCAGTGGTGTTTTCTGTCTAGAATGTATTACTTATAGTACTGTAATTTGCATGCCAATTATTTGAGCTACCTCATTAAATGGCATCATTCAATCCAGTTCCATTGCCTGGTGAAGAATGATGTTGGTTTAAGGCAACTGAGAATCTGGTGATGTCAATCAGAGAAAAATATTTTGGGTGTGTATACATGTATGTGTGTGTGGTTTTTTTATTTTGTAATATTTGTTCTCAGAGATACAAATACATGCTTCAACTGACATAGAATGTTTGTATGCATTTAAATTATTTATAATAGTTTTTTTTAAATTTGTTGTGCAACTATGAGTTATGGGATTTAAGCCTTCTAACTGTAAGGCAGGGCAGATGGATACTGCTGATTGTTGAGAAGTGATGACTCCATTATTATAATCTCTGGTATTTACAGCTATTGTTTATCCTTTATTCTGCTAGTTATTACCTTCTATGGATTTCTTGGAGGAAATACTAGTTTTACATATTTGTGACATCCTTGAATAACATTTTTTTCTTTTGCCATTAATTCTGCATCAGACAAGTTTGACTGCCCGAGGCACAGTCTAAATACCAGAAACTATAGCAGATATATACATTATATGGGATAAACATATAGCATTCTCCCCTAGAACTAGTCACATTACAATCATTGTGTCTTCTTTACATGTCTAGATCAGTTGAAAAGGGATGGATTGGGGGACCCATTATAGAATGTCAAACAGTGTTTGACATTTTTGGTAGAACAAAAAAAATGAGAATTCTCTCCCCTTCCCCTTTTTCTCAAGATTTAAACATTCCACCAACCCTAACCTTGAGGCCCTGAATAAATGGTGAAATAAATCAAATAAACAGTTTTCAAGAATCTATAGTTTGCAAGCATACGCAAAGATTCTATTAAGCTCTGCATGAATTCAGGTTAATTAGCTGAGTAATTAGTTAATTACTTTATTTTGGAATATCTCTATCATCTGTCTGTCTGTCTGTCTGTCTGTCTGTCTGTCTGTCTGTCTGTATGTATGTATGTATGTATGTATGTATGTATGTATGTATGTTTTATCTATCTATCTATCTCCCTGGCATTTTAAAATGATGAAAATAAGAAACTTTCGCTACTGCTTTGCTATGAGTTGCCTGAGTCCTTCAACCACAAACATCTCCTCAACCCAGACTATCTATCTATCTATCTATCTATCTATCTATCTATCTATCTATCTATCTATCTATCTATCTATCTATCTATCTATCTATCTATCTATCTATCTATCTATCTATCTATCTATCATCTATCTATCATGTATTTATTAGCTTTCCAGTCATACCTACAGCTCTGGTATTCTATGATGGCAATCCTGCTTAATGTCTGAGCCCAACTATAGAATCTATCTTTGCCACCTACTGTAAATCCACATTCAAATACCCATTCCAAACTAGTGCAAAACCCAGTTCTTCGGAATGAAGCTCTCTTGTTTACTTCCCACTTGGTGAAATGTAGCAACCATTCTGAATCTCCTATTACCCCCAGAAAGCTCAATTCATTTTGAATTATTTTAGAAAACCTAATTTTGCTAAAGAATGCCTTGAAATAGCTCTCTGAATTCACCTTAGTGATCTAATGATATTATCACCTCAATTCCAGCTGTATATCACATACAGTATTTCGATAACTCGGAGCATTGTAATGGGATGGCAGTTTTGCTGAAAATACCTTACAGAAGCATATAGATTTAATGTATTTGTACTCAGAAAGAAGAGCAAGATTTGATATGCCAAATAAATACACAAGCTGGCACAACACCAGTGCAGAGTCCCCATAACAGGATTTTATGACGCAGCATCTAACAATGATTCCAGCCAGCTAATGACATTCCCTATTGAGAAGCAATAAAAAGGTTTTACAAATACTCCTTTTGAAATATATATTAGAATTGCTGAGTCTGCTGCTGGCAGATTCTCCTTGCTGTCTTTTCCTTTCCTTACAAGGTAAAAGTTTCCCTCGAGTTTAGCTCGGCTCCTGATGAAACATTAATTTCCTCATCATCCAGTAATATGAATTGACACAGCCCTGAATTCGATAAAACTTTAAGAGCAAGGTATCAGATAATATGATGAGTTACTTTTTATTTAAAATTCATGGCTTGTTCTGTTCTCATTCCTACTCCAAATTCTCCAAATGGAAGGCATAACCGACCTACTTCTTGTGACGGAAGATCTGGAGGGAGGGAGATATTTATTTTTCTGGATAAATAGAGCCGAATTCTGTATAGCTTGCTGCTATTGGAATATGAGAAATAAAATATTGCATGTAAATACTTGAGTCTGATTGAAAAGTGCTTTGATGAAACCAGCAATTTTCTGGGGCCTGGCAAAATGTTTCGCATATTCTATTTATTATTTATTCATTTTTAAAAAAAAAACAAAATATTACATTTATATATTGTCTGTCTTTCTGTTTGTGCACTGTACATTCTGAATGGTATAGTGAGGTTCAAGACAGATATCTTGATCCAAACTTATGGTAGATAGCCTTTCATTGACAAAGACAAAGTCATCTACAAAGATGAGGGGGTCGGACTATTTTCCAAAGCACCAAAAGACATGAAAAGAAACAACGGATCGAAACTAATCAAGGAGAGAAGCAACCTAGAACTAAGGAGAAATGTCCTAACAGCGAGAACAATTAACCAGTGGAACAGCTTGCCTTCCGAAACTGTGATTGCGACATCACTGGAGGCTTCCAAAAAGAGACTGGACAGCCATTTGTCTGAAATTGTATATGGTCTCCTGTTCAAGCAGGGGGATAGACTAGAAGACCTCCTAGGTCCCTTCCAACTCTATTATTCTATGATTCTATGATTTAACTACAGGAGAGAATCCAGTCTGGGGAAAAAGATTGAATTTTAAAAAGACAGTAAGATGTGGTAGTGGAGATGGTAGTATTAATTGTATGTTTTCTATCTTTTCCATTTTGGTGGCAAAACATGAGGAAAGAAGTGCTGGGAAAGAAAGGAATGAAGTAGGCTGTAAACCAGAGCTCTGCCCTTGATACTCCCCAAAAACAATGAAAAGAAATATTTTGTATGGTTCTCATTTTAATTCACTCCCTTGCTGCCAAAACCTATAGGGTAAGCCAACTATATATGGGGACATGGGGATATACCAGATATGGGGCTTGGACTAGAACAGGGCTTTTCAACCTTTTCACCCATTGTACCACTTTTAGGATATGGCAATATCCGAGTACCACCAGTCGCCTAACAAGGTGTCAAAAACTTGATCACACCCCCCCAAAAAGGAAAAAAAAGTGATAAAGTACAGGTAGTCTTTGATTTACAACAGTTCACTTAGTGACTTTTGGAAGTTACAATGGCACTGGAAAAAGTGCTGAGCAAGACATCTGCCTGCCCACCCACCGGCGCTCTTCCTCCTGTCCGAGGTTTTCATTGTTGTGAGGCATTTCTGTTGAGGATTGGCAGCAGGGGTGGGATGGGGGGTGTTTGGTTTTTATTCCCCCCTTCTGCTGGGTGTTGCAGCAGGTTTTGGTCACTTCATATGACCCTGGGACACTGTGACCGTCATAAATATGAATCAGTTGCCAAGCATCTGAATGTAAATCACAAGATCCTGGAGATGCTGCAACATTCCAGCAGATTGGTGCTTCTTCTGAGCTCAGTTGGAGCCTGGCACTGATCCTGGCGCTTCCGCTGAGCCCTGACAGCCCTGCAGCTCCAGCCATCTCTGGCTCAGGCTTGTGTAGTGCTGCCACCGGTTCAGCTAATTCCTCTCCCCCGCTACCATTTTTCTAGGATGGTCGTGTACCACCTGCCAGGTGCCAATGTACCACAGGTGGTACCCGTACCACTGGTTGGAAAGCCTTGGACTAGAAGACCTCCAAAGTCCCTTTCAGCTTTATTCTGATTCCAAGCATGAATTTAAAAAGCATATTGGCAATAAAAGACAGCAAATATGCAATTATCATCCATCCTCTTCCTCCTCCTCATCACCACTGCCATGATGAACGTAGAGTAGCAAAGATGCCAGAGTACAGCATCAAAGCCAATGATCAAACTTGATGCCTGACCAATCGTTCAGGCAATGTTCTTTGTGAATATCATTTCCTGATGCAAATGAGACAACTGTTTCAAAACCAATGGGTCAACATTTCGATTTTCACCGTTAGTTGTTTGTGTGCTCCTCATTCACTCCCTCAAAAAAAGTGTGAAGCTCCAAGTGTTTACAGTAGCATACTCTTTCTTTAGTTGCAGAAGTATGCAAACAGAATATTGCAGAAGCTAAATATTTACTGCAGACAGCACTGTGTTTGATATTTAACAAGCAATTGTGTCAGACAGCATCTGCTAAAGTTATAAAACTCTTCCGAAATTAAAGTTTGTGTGTGGAGGATGCTGGGGTTACGCATACTCCATATCAGATTATATCCAACTATATTAGTCATAGTTTGATTGGGAGCTGTCCCAAGTCAATTAGAAGACAGGCAGCTATATCAATGTTTTAACTAAGTAAGTAAATAAGTAAACCTTAATTTGATGAGTATATCTTATTTTCATGTGATTTTAAATTATTGTCATGATATTAAACAATGACAAATTCCATCAGTTTGCTTCCTAGTAAACCTATGATGATTAATTCTTAAGCATTTAAATAAAGTATGCATTGAGAAAAGCTTTGTGCCCTTTAAGGAGAATACATTATACATTGCTTCGTTCTATATTTTCTGATGACTTAAACGAAGCCAATTGTAATTTGAATTCTGAGTTATTGAATACAACCTTTCTTCATCCCGAATGCCAATTTGTTTTTATAGGTTCCTCATATAGGTTTTATTTACATGTTTGCCAACAAAATGAAGTGCTATATACAGTGCACCATGAGTTCTTTTAGGACAGTATTAACATTTTTTTGGCTTTATTAAAACAGCTATATTCTGAGCATTTTTTGTGTGAAAGTTAAGCAAATGGGGAAAATTGAAAAGAGAGGGAAAAAATATTAATGCACTCCCAATTTACTTACCTCAATTGCTCAGTTTCTTGTCTTTTCTTTTTCTTTCAAAAGTCCTATTCTAATTGCATAGGCTGCATCTTTATGTGTTCTTTATCTCAAAGCAATTCCTAAAATAAGTGCACAGTTTAAATATCTTTAAACAACACCTATTATATTTGCACAATACACACATGCATATACATGTAGAAATGCTAAACTTGTCAGCCGTTCAAACATTTTCCTAATGGATTTATAATGGATTCCATTGTGCTTAGGATATTAGGGAAGCTGTTGGCTGAATAGAAGAATGATATGAAAACTGAATAAAAATAAATATTTTTTTTAAAAAACATATTAAAATATATGAGGAACGGTTGCAGGAATAGGATATGTCTAGTCTACTAAAAAGAAGAACATGATAGCAGTGTTCCAATATTTGATGGGCTGCCACAAAGAAGAAGGGGTCAACCTATTTTCCAAAGCACCATAAAAAACAATGGATGGAAACTAATCAAGGAGAGAAGCAACCTAGAAGAAATTTCCTGACGTGAAAACAATTCACCAGTGGAACAGCTTGCCTTCAGAAATTGTGGGTGCTGCATCACTGGAGGCTTTTATGAAGAGACTGGACAGCCACTTGTCTGGAATAGTATAAGGTATCTTGCTTGTGCAGGGGGTTGGACTAGAAGACCTCCAGGGTCCCTTCCAATTGTGTTATTCTGCTAAATACCATATCTGTATGTTGAAGACTAGGCCGTATGTTCAGCAGCATTAATGCAACACATAATTGATCAAGTTAAAATGTGTTTGCTTTGTTTTGCAAGACTTATTATGGACTCAGATGTTTTCTAAAACTATTTCTCCCCCGTTTCTCTTTCCCTAAAAAAAATCTCATCTGCACCTGACTGCATTTCACCCAAATCATTTTTTTTCATTTTCATTTATTCATATGTAAATTCATGCAGATGTAATCAATCAATTAAAAATCCTGGGATGTGCAGAGTATGATTTCTTTAATCAGTGACGGCCCTAAAAGTAAGTACTACCTTGAGAAGATGAAGATGGCTTTTCATCAAATTATGCATTCATTCCATAGAAAATTGACAAAAACATTTGATGACACAGATCTGCTGCTGCCAGTGTACTTTTAAGTTTTGTTTTCATCTGGCATTTGGTGCTAGTTATTTTCACCACTTGGAGATTCTTTCTCAACTCCAGCTTCAGTGAAGAGCGCACTCTATTTCTAGATGGCATTAAATCATTACGGAACATAATTTTCAACAACACTTTCCCACTCTAGATGAAGAGTACCTTTTATTGTTCCCTATCAGACAATAAATTAAATTAATGCTCTCCTTGTGAAGCATATTGCAGTGCTTAATTCAGAATGCAGCTGTCTATTTGGAGAATAAATCTGGATTTTCAATAGTTCAAAGGGGTGTCAATCATTTCATTGTTGGTACTGCTTCACTCCTACCTAGCCGAGGGCCAGTCCAATTTGCGCCTAATCAGGACACAGAGATACCTTAATAATAATCTTACCATTACCACGTTTCTCCTCTTATTCTGACAGTAGGTAAAATCTGTCAGGCTTTTAACACTCCTTGGCTCAGATATTGGCAACAGAGACAATAGAAGCAAATTTTAGTAGAGAGGGGTTGTTTTTGGCTGATGCAAACATATTGTAGATATAAAGAACAACAGCAGTGGGAAAGGCCCCGAGATTCCACTCTTTTTGATCAGAAGATTAAGGTCATGGTACGACATTTGATAAGGACCATGCATGACTAAACCAAACATTTTTTGCTTGTTTGTTTCAATGTAATTCAAGTATAAGCAACAAAGCTCATCCTCCCCTTGTCTTCTTTTTAAATCCAATGAAACTCTGCCGTAATGTGGGAATAATACATAGCATGGTACGTATTAGTTCAAACATTGCATCTGTTTCTTTACTGACTAAATTTCAGTTATGCAATATATAAACAATGTCCTTTTTTCATCTACAATATTATTCAGTTGTATATTGACATGGATATTTATATACATTGCATCACAACATATACTCCATGTTTGTTTTTATTCCAGGTACTGCAATCTGCTTACACAGTGCTGATCTGGGAAAGCATATCTGTTAAGGTTGGTGAGTAGACTGATAGATAAGTATATGGACAGACAGATGGACGGACAGACGGACAGACGGAAAGAAGAAAGGAAAGAGGAAGGAAGGAAGGAAGGAAGGAAGGAAGGAAGGAAGAAAGAAAGAAAGAAAGAAAGAAAGAAAGAAAGAAAGAAAGAAAGAAAGAAAGAAAGAGGGAGGGAGGGAGAGAGAGAGAGGGAAGGAGGGAGGGAAGATTAACTTTTTACTGATCTCAGAACGTAAATATTATTGTTGGACTTTCAGAACTGAGAGATCACTTCATAGTGCAGTAGAAGAAAACATAAGATATTGGAGTTTAAATCAAATAGAACTCCTGACTGTTATATTAATTATCTTTCAAGACGGTAAGAAATTGAGTGATGTCACAGATAGAACTAAAATAAGCTCCCATAAAAAAAAATGTAGATTAATTATCACTGCTTCAGTGTTATCTTAATCACGTCATAATGCAGAAAGATGCAAAAAACAAACAAACCTTGAACCAAGGACTGAATGGTCCAATAAGAAAAAGTGACAGTGCTTTGGGTATTTCAGTTTAGGAGGAATAGTGAATAAGAAAGGATACAACAGTAGTGTTCAGTATAAAACCCATGTGAAAAACAAGGCTTAAAAGAACCTCCCCCCACTTCTTTTACAACACAATGACTGCTTTACAACTGATGAAACTTCTTGGATGAGAAGGGAAATGTCTTATTCTTCTTCTTCAAGGAAAAAAACATTCCAAATTGCCTTTTGAAAAAGCACCTTTGAGACATCTATAGCCTGGATGACTGAGAATCTCTATAGACACAATGGCTGCTGGAAAAAACAGGAATGATACATATTACTTTATCACTTACATCATTCATTACAACATGAAATAATATTGAGTACCAGTCTGGAAATATTCAGAAAATCAGTAGCAAGTCAAAGGTGATATAGTCTAAATGCAATCTGGAATAACAAGAAAACTACAAATAAACATTTATTTCCATATAAGGTTATCAAGGAAGGTGAAGAAACAATAGCTTCTGTTTCAGCTTCATGTTATCGCCGGCAAGCTACTTAAAATGTTATCTCCCTTATCCCACATATTATTCATTCGCTCCTTCCACACCCCTGTCCACAACCATTTAAGAAACAATACACTATAAGCAGAATTTCCATTGCCATGTCACTTGCCAATGAAGCAATAAATTTGAGATTTGTTGGGGAAAAAAATAATCTCAGAAAGTGAGTGCTAACAATTACTTTCTCAACTATAGATGGGAAATCATCTAATAGTACTTTTCCCGTGTGTGGCAAGTGAAAAGCAGTGCAAGTGAAGACACCCAATAGATTCAATTAAAGTAAGTGCTTTAATGAAAAGCCCTAGATAGGTCCTATCTTTAAATAGCAGTCCACTTCAAATTAAGTGGGATTTTATTTTTTAAAAATGCAATTGAAGGTTTCAATGAACTGTCAAATTCCCTTCACTATCGTACTCATGAGATTATCAGGAGGTATCTTGTTATGTGTAATGAGAGCCACAAAATGTCATCTGAGATATCTTACTTAGATAAATATTCATGATTTCCTGGTATGAATATTGAAGTAATGCCTTCAGTCCCACACTTCCCACCTCACTCCCTCACTCCCTTCTCTCTCCTTCCCTTCCTATCACATAATCAGCAATACAAACTTATTTTGGACTTTGAACCAACTTGATTAGCCATTTTCTGAAGGAAAAATTTCTTGCAATAGGAAGCCTATCAAAGCAAAGTGCAGTTAACATAATAACAATAACAATAATAATAAAGCTGGAAGGGATCTTGGAGGTCATCTAGTCCAACCCCCTGTTCAGACAGGAAACCCCTATACCATTTCAGACAAATGGCTGTCCAGTCTCTTCTTAAAAACTTCCAGTGTTGGAGCATTCACAATTTCTGGAGGCAAGTTGTTCCACTGGTTAATTGTTCTAACTGTCAGGAAATTTCTCCTTAGTTCTAGGTTGCTTCTCTCTTTGATTAGTTTCCATTCATTGCTTATTGCCCTGCCTTCAGGTGCTTTGGAGAATAGCTTGACTCCTTCTTTGTGGCAGCCCCTGAGATATTGGAACACTGCTATCAGGTCATCCCTAGTCTTTTTCCTCATTAAACTAAATCTACCCAATTCCAGCAACCGTTCCTTATATGTTTTAGCCTCCAGTTCCCTAATCATCTTTGTTGCTCTTCTCTGTACTCTTTCTAGAGTCTCAATACCTTTTTTACATCGTGGTGACCAAAACTGCATGCAGTATTCCAAGTGTTGTCTTACCAAGTCATTGTAAAGTGATATTAACATTTCACGTGATCTTGATTCTGTTCCTCTGTTAATGCAGCCTAGCACTGTGTTGGCTTTTTTGGCAGCTGCAGCACACTGCTAGCTCATATTTAATAATAATAATAATAATAATAATAATAATAATAATAATAATAATAATAATAATAATAATAATAATAATAATAATAATAATAATAATAATAATAATAATAATAATAATAATAATAAAAAAGTTGGAAGAGACCTTGGAGGTCCTACAAATAGAAATAGAAAGACTGTGGCAAAAGCAAGCAAGGGTAGTACCAATAGTAATAGGCGCCTTGAGTGCAATCCCAAAACAACTGGAGCACCACCTGAACACCATTGGCATTGACAAATTCGCCATTAGTCAATTGCAAAAGGCAGCCTTGCTAGGAACTGCTTCCATCCTGCGACGATATCTGTAATACCATCAAACATTCACATCTGCCTATCGCAGGTCCTTGGTAAGGACTCAATAGGTAGACAAAAATGCCAAATCCAGTCTGAACATCCGGCTGACTGTGCAATGATCAATAATGATAATGATAATGATAATGATAATGATAATGATAATGATAATAATAATAATAATAATAATAATAATAATAATAATAATAATAATAATAATAATAATAATAATAATAAAAATAATAATGTTGGAAAGACCTTGGAGGTCATCTAGCCCAACCCCCTGCTCAGGCAGGAAACCCTATACCATTTCAGACAAATGGCTGCCCAGTCTCTTCTTAAAAACTTCCAGTGTTGGAGCATTAACCACTTCTGGAGGTGATTTAAGTGATTGTCCGCTAGGACAATGTCTGTCTATTTATAAGAAATACATAGTTTATCAAGATGTAATAAAAATATTATAGGTTGCAATGGAAATTGAACTTTTAAAACTTAATTTCATTTTATCAATTATCAATTATCAATTATCAATTATCTTTCCAAACTTTTAAGCTTTACAACACTTCCATATATTCATTGCATTTCCAGCATTGTTTATTTTGGTACTGGAGAAATATCAATAGAATATCTTATACCATTTTCCCCCCAGGAACAATATTCAGAGTAAATATAATGTTCTTCTTCCATTGAATTTCCCACTGCTGCATCTCTATTATTGTATTCAAATCTGAATCTATTTAAAATGTATCCTATTGAAGGTTGTTTCATACTGGTTAAATGGATTGTCTGATTATCTATTTAATTTCTGCTTTTAGTATGCATTGCATTGAGATATTCTGGCACATGAAAAGGAATACAAGCTATTATTGTTGTGTTTTTTTGCAGAGTGTTCCCTAGCAACTATAAATTAGCAGCTCTGCATGTATGCAATTTCTGTTATTGATCATTAAAACTTCTGTCGTTGCTTAGGAGAGTCTCTTCTGTATATAGCCCCATTACATTTTTATAAAACTAAGAGCTTAATGCCAGTTTGCTTAATGCCAGTTTATTTTTCTAAAGACATTTAGGTGTTATCTCATGGAATTGCAAAATATTTATTCCACTCAGCTATTTATTTTATTCATTTGAGCTATATACCACCCTAAGTCATGCTTTAGTCATCCCTGAGACTGCATTCCTGAAATTTGGTAGCAAACAACAAAAAATATTATAATTTCTAGCCAATTTTCACTGAGTAACTATACAGAATGGTTACATACAGAGGGCGTCAAACTATTATCCAAAGCACCAGAGGGCAGGACAAGAAACAATGGTTGGAAACTGACCAAAGAGAGAAGCAACCTGGAATTAAGGAGAAACTTCCTAACAGTTAACCCAACACAATTAACCAGTAGAACAGCTTGCCTTCAGAAATTGTGGACGCTCCATTGATGGAGGTTTTTAAGAAGAGACTGGACAGTCACTTGTTTGAGAGGGTATACAGTAGGTCCTCCTGCTTGAGCAGGAGGCTGGACTAGAAGACCTCCATGGTCCCTTCCAGCTCTATTCTATTCTCTATTCTCATTAAAGCTTAAACTGGAAGGCCTCCACCACTGGAAAAATGGCCCAGTTGCTTCTCCCAAAGACCTAAAAAAAATGCATCCAGCTCAGTTTTTCCTATTACATCACAGCCTCCCCCTTTTAGTAAGTGGGTCTTGGTCATACTTCAGAAAGCAGAGCTCACAATCACTGCCATCACTAGCCTTACAGATATGGGTACAATAGGATTTCAAAGATACTTGACATGAGAGCAGGATTGGCATAGCACATAAAGTGTTAGACTGAAGTTTTCAGCTGAGAACATTATTGGAAACCATTATGTCTTCCTGCTCAGTTCCTGACATTAAAATAACATTAATTTGCCTTCTCAAATGTTTAACCTTTTTTTGTAGGCAAGAGGTTCTATCGATCTGTTTTTAATTTGCCTAGCCATTCTGCACCTATGCCTGGCATTTAAATAATTAAGTATAAACTACTGTATAATCTTATAATGCCTCTTCCAGAAGCAGGTTCTTACTAATCCTTTCTGCCATAGGGAGGAAGAGATGTCATTTTAATTATACTCTGTGTATTCTGACTGATAGAAGAAAGCTAAATGAAGTGTCCATAAAACTGACCTTAATGCAATTCCCAAACTTGGGACTTGGGCTTTGCACACAGAAAATCATTTAATCTTGCTTTTTAAGCCATTCCAGTTTAGTCTTAATTATGTTTTAGTGCAGGTTTTATATGGGGTATTTTAGAGCAGGCCTTTATTTATTTAATCTGATTTTAGAATAGATATTTATTGTGATTTTTATTATCGCCTGTTCACCGCCCTGAGTCCCGTAAGGGAGATAGGGCGGTATACAAATTTAAATAAACATAAATAAATAAACAAACATATGGCTTGTTGGCCTTTCTGTTTCATTTTAATTTTTTTTATGACAAATGTTGACATTCCATTTTTACTTCTAATAACATACAAATGTTTTCTGTAGCTTTAGAGATAATTCTCCCCGACCCCACCCATTCTCTCTTTTTAGTTTCTATTACATTAGATTGTTGTATTTATTGGGGTGAAAGAAAAGCAAATCCAGTTTCCTAGGACAATTCTGAAAGAAAAAAAGCAAAATGATAGTCAACAGAGGTTTCCTTCACAGATTTGACCTAGAATGGTTATACAAAGTCATGTCATTTCCAAAAGCAGACAGGTATGGTATAATTTGTACTCTGTTGTGGTTCTACTAATTGCCCTGAAATGAGTCTAGACTTGTGTAGGCATTCAGAATGAATATTTTCTATGCAATATCTTCTGTCTATACAACATATTCCAACCAAGTGGATACCAACACAACTTTATGCAAAAGTGCCTGACCACTCAACCCACTACAGCACAGTCAAGGCAGGCTGTGAAAAAGATAACACTTCCATACATTAAAAAAAAATTCAGAAACAACCAACAGACTATTACAACAACATGGCATCACTATAGCACACAAACCAACTAAAACCCTCCAAAACATTTTAAGTAGGCCAAAAAACCTAGTAGCCCCTGAAGAAAAAATAGGAATGATCCACATACAGTGTAAGGAGTATAACAGCCATTTGTACGACAGACAGGCAGAAGAGAGTTTAGACCAGGCATGTCAAACTGCCAGCTTGTGGGCCGGATGCATCATACTGAAACCACATCCACCCTATTGCCAGCAATGGGGAAAAAGTTGTGATATGTCACATGACGTCAAGTGATGTCGCGAGTTTGACATGCCTGGTTTGGACAGTTAGAACAATTAATCGGTGGAACAACCTGCCTTCAGAAGCTGTGAATATGAATCTGTGAATCTCAGGGGCTGCCACAGAGAAGAGGGAGTCAAGTTATTCTCCAAAGAACCTGAAGGCAGGACAAGAAGCAATTAATGAGAAACTAATCAAGGAGAGAAGCAACCTAGAACTAAGGAGAAATTTTCCTGACAGTTAGAACAATTAATCGGTGGAACAACCTGCCTCCAGAATCTGTGAATGCTCCAACACTGGAAGTTTTTAAGAAGAGACTGGGCAGCCATTGGTCTGAAATGGTATAGGGTTTCCTGTCTGAGCGGGGGGTTGGACTAGATGACCTCCAAGGTCTTTCCAACATCATCATCATCATCATCATCATCATCATCATCATCATTATTATTATTATTATTATTATTATTATTATTATTATTATTATTATTATTATTATTATTATTATTATTATTATTATTGATGATCATCGCACAGTCAGCCAGATGTTCAGACTGGATTTGGCATTTTTGTCTACCTATTGAGTCCTTACCAAGGACCTGGGATAGGCAGATGTGGATGTTTGATGGTATTACAGATATTGTCGCAGGATGGAAGCAGTTCCTAGTAAGGCTGCCTTTTGCAATTGACTAATAGCGAATTTGTCAATGCCAATGGTGTTCAAGTGGTTCTCCAGTTGTTTTGGGATTGCACCCAAGGTGCCTATTACTATTGGTACTACCCTTGCTTGCTTTTGCCACAGTCTTTCTATTTCTATTTGTAGGTCTTTGTATTTTGTTATCTTCTCCAGTTCTTTCTCGTCTATTCTGCTGTCTCCAGGCACTGCCACCTCCACTATCCAGACATTTTAGTCTTTCTTACCGACAATTGTTAAGTCCGGGGTGTTGTTGTTGTTGTTATTATTATTGCTATTGTTATTACTATTACTATTATTACTAATACTACCTCCAAGGTCTTTCCAACATTATTATTATTAGTAGTATTAGTAGTAGTAGTAGTAGTAGTAGTAGTAGTAGTAGTAGTATTGTTATATTAGCAGACTTCATTAATGAACACCAATTACAAGCAGAAGGCATGATGGAAACTCCTTAATTGTACAACATATGGACAGACCTAACCATAATTTCAACTGGGGAAAAAAAGAAAAGTCTAAAAAAGAAACAAGAAGACCAAAACACCTTATTGCCAGAAATCAACAACCAAATAAGCAGGGATTAATATCAGGATGAATACCAGACCAATAATCAAGCACTAAACAATATCCGAATCAAGGGATTACCAACTCAAGCAAACATCCAAATGGTAAGCAACAGACTAATCAGGGCTTATCAAGAAGGAAACAACACTTCCACCAGTGCTGACAGGGAAAGCCACTGTATATAAACAAAGAATAAACCTTACTCCTACCTAGCACTGATGATATTACCTGGTTGGGTAATGAAACATCTGCAAGAAAACAATGAAGCTCAGAGAGAACCAAGGACTCCATACAAGTATTTTCAAAACTTCATTCTTTAGATGAAAATTCAAGGTAATAATATATCAAAATCTGCCTTCTGATTTCCCTAAAGGTTTATCAATGTCTTTCTCAGAATTTACCATGCCTCTCCTAGCTAGCTAAGAAATTCAGGGAATAATGCAGCCTGGAAACATGCATTCTTGGGAGATGCATCCTTGGGAGAGGAGATGGTCCTTCCAATGCTTAACAAGGCTATGGTCCATCATCTTCTCAGGAAACTATCATGACACACAACCATTTTGAATAATTTCTAATCCATCTCCAACCTTCCCAATCTTGTTGGTCTTTTGGAGAACCATTAAAAACTGTCTGTTTTCCCAGGATCAGGAGATATGTTGAACCCAGGCATTGCTTTGGTTTTCCTTCCTTGTGATACGCTTCGTTTGTTTCCTTTTTGGGTTATTGTTCTCATTTTACCTTTGTTTTCTAGGAAACTTTTACATTTTGTTACTCAGCCAGAGTTGCATGTGTCTGATGTAAGCCATATAATTCAATTAAATTCACAAAACAGACAAATAAATATTTGCGCCATTTTGTGATAAATTTGAACTTACTGTATTGCTGCAAAATGATGCAGCATGCTACATCTTTTTTCTTCTGTTACATATCTCAAGTTCATTTAGTTGCCCAAGCTTACTGAAATCACAAATTAGAAAGAAAAGCATCTCACAAGGACAATTTTAGTAAAACTCTTTTATTTCAAGAGATCTCCACACAGTTACATGTACCTCTTGACAAATCCATAACTAAGAC
>NW_015386389.1:529872-532151 GCF_001527695.2 Protobothrops mucrosquamatus
CTTTTTTTCCAGAAAAAAAGTAGACATTCTGAGAAACAAGAAAAGAATGACAAATCCCTCTTTCCCACATTTGCCCACATCCTCTTCTTTTCTTATCATCTACTCTGCTCAGCAAAGTTGGCTGAACCCAGCTGGCCAGTTGTGGTGTAGAAAGAAGGAAGCCTTTCTCCAGCCCATTACAAAAGGCTGAACAGTTGAGACTTACTTCAAGACTACTGATAAGACAGTATTATCTACTGCAAGTTTGCCATAACAAACTCTTGGCTGCTCTGCCTATTCATACAGCTACCATGTTGTCAATTATTTTAATAATAATAATAATAATAATAATAATAATAATAATAATAATAACAACAACAACAACAACAATAATAATAATAATAATAACAACAACAACAACAACAATAATAAAGTTGGAAGGGACCTTGGAGGTCATCGAGTCCAACCCCCTGCTTAGGCAGGAACCCTACACCATTTCAGACAAATGGCTGTCCAGTCTCTTCTTAAAAACTTCCAGTGTTGGAGCATTCACCGCTTCAGGAGGCAGGTTGTTCCATTGGTTAATTGTTCTGTCAGGAAGTTTCTCCTTAGTTCTAAGTTGCTTCTCTCCTTGATTAGTTTCCATCCGTTGCTTCTCATCCTGCCTTCAGCGCCTTGGAGAATAGCTTGACTCTCTCTTCTTTGTGGCAGATTTTGCTGATTGGAGTGCTTGGGTCTCCAAGTTTGGTTTCTGAATGTTTCATTAACAATCAAGATAATATCTTCACTGGAGTTTAGGGGATGTCTATGTCAGTGTTCTTCTGTTTATAAGGGCTTCAAGTGTTGGTGTGTCAAGTGAGGGTCTTGTGATGGGTCAGGTGAGAGTCATCAGAGAGAGGCTTGTGATGGGTCATGAGCAGTGGTGGGATTCAGCTGGTTCGCACCACTTAGGCACAACCGGTAGCTATTTCTTTTTTGATGGCCAGGCCCAGAACGGACTTCTGGAAGCGGCATCCACACAGAGAACCAGTTGTTCACATATTTGAATCCCACCACTGGTCATGAGTTCATTGAAGGCTGGCACTCCACAAGCAATTCCATCAACAGTCACAACCCACAAGCTCAGAGAACTAACCTTCACCCTCATCCTACACTCGAGCTATAGATATTCGCCACTATTGCAAACTAAAGCTTTTGTTGAACTTTCCAACAACTGGGAAGCAGAGTCTCAGCAGCAACTAGACATTCCCATTCACTGGCTGGTTTTGGAGATGCAATCCTTTTGCTGATCTCTGCCAATGTTTCAACTGATTTCAATAAACATCATGTACTTCCAAGATAAGGAGATGTGGGAAACAATCAGTTGACTTGAACTTTGATTGTAGACTACAGATCCTATTTTACATAGAATAGTTGATTATGCTTGAGATACTACCTTGACTATACTTGTGCCATACGAACCCAAATTTTTGAAATGTGATTCGTGCTATCACTCCATTTTTGTACTTTGCTTACGGTTGTTTAAGCAGAACATGAATATCATAGAGATACCCCTTTCAAAATAGCTAAAAAATAAATCAGCATCCACACTGAAATTGCATCCAAGGGTTTCCTTAGCTGTATCCTGTCTAATTCACCTCAGGTGAATTTAAAATTATTTCTTCATGTGATCTGCATACTTCATACAAGGCCATCCCAGGATGAAATGGGAGATTGATGCTCTATCGCAGGGGTGTCAAACTGCTGGCCCGCAGGCCGGTTGCATCATGTGGAGGCCGCATCCACCCCAGCTCCGGCAATGCAAAAAGTCACAATACGTTGCGACACATCATGTGATGCAGTGAGTTTGACACCCGTGCTCTAGTAGAATGCAAGTAAAAAAAATTGGTTATTCCATTAATTTTGTAAATCACTGAAGGCAAATTGGATAAGAAAGAATCAACCTTTTGTGGTGGGGGGGGCAATTTGGTGTTAAATTGTTACTTAATAAGTCAATTAGATGCCTTTGGCCTCCTATCACATTAAATTGAAGAAGCAACTGTGTAATATCTTATGTCTTCCTAGCAGGGCTTTTTTTCTCAGAGAAAAGGTGGTGGAACTTACCTCCCTCCCCTGGCCACGCCCCCACCCAAACCTGGCCACGCCCTCATCAAACCCTAGGACCGCCCCTTTAGAGAACAGGAATGCAAGTAAAATTTGGGAGGGGCTATAAAAGTAAATGTATGGAATTACATAAAAAGCAATGCAGTACATGTGCAAAAAAATTAAGCTCAGAGACATTTCCTTTTTGAAAGGTGTTT
>NW_015386389.1:535110-546893 GCF_001527695.2 Protobothrops mucrosquamatus
GCTCGGGCAGGGTCGCCTAGGAAACGGGCCAGGGGCGCGCCGACCGAGCCTCCCTATGGCCGCGGTTGTGAGCCAGGCAGGGGCAGAGAGCTGCGAGTGCGAGCGCGCCCCCCCAGATGTTGCGCCCGGTGCGGCCGGCCCGGAAAAAGGTGCCGGAACGCGGTTCCGCCGCGTTCCGGCTGAAAAAAAGCCCTGCTTCCTAGAATACATGCGATGTTTCCTGGAAGATGACTAATCTCTCGGGCTCTCTCAGAAATGTAGAGTCAATTTTAATGTAAAACTGGCTGGTAAATCTAAATAGAAATGTCGGTATCAATTACATTATGAGGTATCAAAGATTCTCACTACATAAAGCATTGTAGATTTAAGTCAAAGGCAGTGACAAGCATTTTGGATGTCAGTTGAATTTGTTGTTTCTAAGCTGTAAGAAGCAGTTGCAGGGGAATAAGTTCCTCTTGCTAACAATGGAATGCAGTTCATTTCTGGCAGATTGATAATATCATCAAAGTGAGCTAATAGACCATTAAATAATGGCAATATAGCAAACAAATCCGTCTGTTTTAATAAATGGCAAAGAGGTGCTGTATTCATCCTCACACAAAGCTCAAAGTAATTTTTTCTAAAATATTTTGAAGCCTGCTCAACACTAGTGTTTAGACTTTATGCACATCTGTATTTCCCAAACTCTGGAAAAATAGTTTCTTACAAATGCAGATTATTCTTTGTTGTATCCTGTCTAATTCACCTCAGGAATCTGAAAATTATTTCTTCATGTGGTTTGCATACTTTATATAAGGCCATCCCATGATGAAATGTGAGATTAATGCTCTAGTGGAATGCAAGTAAAAAAATTGGTTATTCCGTTAATTTTGTAAATCACTGAAGGCAAATTGGATGAGAAAGAATCAACCTTTTGATTCAATATAGCACTATGATTATTCTTTGTTAGTGTAATTCATCTTTTTCATGTTTCCTCCTACTGGTTTTTTTCCCCAAATGGCATTATTTCTATTTTTTTTTCATAGCAAGAAAGACGACTTTGCATTGGTGTTCTCAGTTTCAAAAGCCAAAAAAGATTTTTAACTGTCCCATTTACATCTTGATATGTGTATACATGTGCAGTATTTCTGGAAGGATTAGTAGTCACTTGAAGAAACATGATATGTATGGACACACATAAAAGTTTCCTCAATGACTGTCAGCTTGAATGTCTATGGAAATTCTTAATTATCCAGGCTGTTATCCAATTATCTAAAGGTGATTTTCCAAAAGGCAACTGAACTTTCTTGTTTTTTTTTTCTTTGAAAACATTCTTCAGTTCTAACTGATTGGTGGGGAATGGAAGGATTTATATTCTTTGCAGTCATTCATGCAATCAGTTAGAACTGAAGAAGCTTCTTGGATGAGAAGTGAAATGTTTTCAGAGAAAAAAAAACACCAAGAAAGTCCAGTTGCCTTTTGGAAAAGCGCCCTTGGGACTGTCAGCTTGAATGTTTGCATTCATTTTGTTTAACCTAGTTCAGTGAACCATCAGTTTCCCTCAAAATATAGCACTAATGTGGAGAGCCTACAATCAACAACCAGCTGAACTGCCAGTTGTCAATTGGAGCTGACAATTGGCACCGAAAGTGAGTATTGTCGGCTCAGCAATACACATGTCAGTCTTGATGTAAAATGGTGGTCCATTGCACTGAAAGATTGGTGAATAAAATTCTGCAGAACCCCCCACTTGAACAAGTGATGGGAATACTGAAGGCCGCTCTTCCAATAACATGAAAAGAAAACAAGATTGGGTGTTCTTCCCTCCAAAATTGGTCAATTGCCTATATATACTTACAGTAGAATGAGTTAGTCATGTGGATCAACTCTCCAATAGTTTGCTTAGGTCAGGGGACTTCAAACTTGGCCCTTTTATGACTTGTGGACTTCAACTCCCAGAATTCCTCAGCCAGCATGCCTGGCTGAGGAATTCTGGGAGTTGAAGTGCACAAGTCATAAAAGGGCCAAGTCTGAAGACCCCTGGCTTAGGTAAGCAATGATAAAACACAAGAAACAATGATTTTTGGGGACTTCTGTGAACTTGTTTTTGGAATAATACACACGGAGAAAAAAACCCATGGAAGGGCAATCAACAGACCAAGTATAATTCCCAGTTAAGTGGGAAAATGAGTTTTAAAAGAAAGAAACAATTAACTGAAGACCTGAAAATAATAAGCAAGTAGAAATATGGATTTTAAAAGTCAGCTTAATCTGGTTTTAGACTTCAAAATTACTGCATTGTGAGTGTAGCATGTTGTTACATATGGCAATATTCATTCTTTTTCTGTACTTCTTTTACACGCCAGCACTGACAACTTTGATTTAGTGTCTATTTAGGACAATTTGTGGTTTTTTTTATCCCTCTGATGCTGCTACAGAAATAGACACCATATTTATTTTCTTTCGTCTTATATTTTCAGATTCCCTCTGTTCCAAAACATGGACTGTTTGCCTGACATCAGAATACTTTGATTATTACCATAAATTAACTGGATGAGAAGGAAGCTCTTTGATAGAACTGTCATTTAGAGTGTGGAATTGCTTCTGCCAGCTTTGATTCTTCAGTTATTTTTAGGGGCTTTTTTTCTAATTATCACTTGTAACTCTTTAAAATACATAGACACATCCATGCCTGCTCAAACCTTAGCAATTAATTATGTAGAAAGATTTTAAACCAGGCTTGAGAAATAATACATATATAAAACATGAATTTGCCAGCTCTGTATTGAAAAGAATATTTGGACTTACGTTAGAAAATAAATTGAGCTATTCCCATCAGGAGCTGCAGAATGCATACATTTCATTTGCATGTAACTGGGTTAGGTTTAGGGCCCAATGTTTTGTTTCTAATTTACATTTTATTTTTATTTATTTATTTGATTGATATAGCCACCCATTTTAACAGGTGATTCTGGGTGACTTACATCATAAAATGTAAACCCGATTAACAAAGTAGTACAAAATAAATACATATAGCACTGAGTAAAACTGTTTCTATGAATGTCCCAAAGGTGCTTTTTTTCAAGAGGAAACTGGACTTTTTTGATTATCTTTCAAGACATTTTGATTCTCATCCAAGAAGCTTTTTGGATGAAAAGTGAAACATCTTCAAAGAAAAACCAGAAAGTCCATTTGCCTCTTGAAAAAGCACCTTTGGGACAACCATGACTTGGATGACTGAGAATCTCCATAAACATTTAGCTATGAACTTTGGGATGAATACCCGTTGAATGGTGTGGGTGCATGAACAGATTTACAGAAAAATTGCAGACTACAAGAATCATTTGTGCTTTAGTTTGAGATGCAGACAACACAGACTCATCACTCTCTAGCAGAGTGTGCTAGAGAGAAGGTCCCTGAAGATAGGCTTCATCATGAGTCCAAAAGCTCAGAAGACAACACCTGTGGTCCCAGTGACTGACCCATATTGGATCCATGACCAATTGTGTCTTTTGTACTATATCCCAGCCTGAAATTTGACTGAAATGGATTCATTTACTCCAAGATTCTCTGGAATTGAAGCCCAACCATCATCTCAACTACCTCCCTAAAAATGGAATTGTCTAGGACAATTGGTTCCAGTGATAGCTGCTTGAGGAGAGATGTTCTACAGCAGGGGTGTCAAACTGCCGGCCCTCAGGCCAGATGCATCATGGCAAAACCATGCCCACCCCATTGCTGGCAATGGAAAAAAAGTTGGGATACATCGCAACACATTATGTGACATTGCGAGTTTGACACCCCTATTCTACAGTTTCTTTAAAGAAGGAACGATTCTATCACTTAAGGACATGAGTCTCCATTTTGGTCTCATTCTCATTTTAAAAACTGGGAGACTGCATGTTATAGTCCTACCCTAGGCATGAAGTGAGTTGGATGACTTTGGGCCAGTCACTCTCTCAGTCTTAAGAAGATGACAATGGCAATCTATTTCCAAAATTTGCCAAGAAAACTTCAGGGAATTATTCAGGCAGATACTAAGAATCAAGATTGAGTTGAATCAATGATTGTGCATTCCCAACACATTGCTTAGTGAGTTGACAACAAACCTGCTATAAGAATCTCAACGTGAGAATAGAAATAATGTTTCATAATATATTATTGGTTCTTAAAACCATAATGCTTCAGTATCTTTTAAAGAATGCAGATGCCCTCTCTGTTCAAAATCAAGACATTAATTTGTACTGTGCATCAATCTGGGGTAAGTCAGTTTCTGAGCAAGAAATATTTTTTTTGTGTAAATACTGTTTGGTTTCAGGCATATCAATTAAAAAGAAAAGTCCTGCTGTTTTTAAAGGCTTTAAGACTCTAGACTAAAGTCCATACTTTATAAGGCAAATCAAGCAATGTCTATAGAATTACACCATTAGTAATTAATATTTGTACTTTGAGATACTTCTATTCAATAAGTCAATCCAGAAAAAAATATTTCTATTCCCTATTGCACTCTTCCTATGTATAACAGTTATTAATTCTGAGTAAAGTAGGCTTCTATCCTAACATTTACTGTATAACTTCCATTAGATAACTGAAATATATTGTTCTGATTCTTTGTTGTCTTTATTAGTTATAATAAGCTAGCCAACTCAAGGCACTTCATGCTTTGGAAATCTTTAAAGACTACTGCATTTCAGCCCATGCATTTGTTTTCAGGTGCTTGCCTGTGTTCTTGAAGCGGCTAAGATAAATCACTAGATGACAGAATAAAAAACAGCAGGTGGTGGGGTTTTTTCTTCATTGTGGAAGCCCCTTTCTACAAAATGTCTTCCCAGCCACATCTGTTTTCTTTCTCTGTGAAAAGATCATCTTTTAGAAAGGCTGTCGAGGAAAGCGAACTGGATTTCGTTTTATCTCCTTTTCTAATTTTCCCACTGCAATCCAGCAACACAAAGCTTCTGTTTGTTGTTGTTGTTGCTTCTTGTGAAGTGAATAACGGAGTGAATCTCTGCCAGTTGTTTCAACTGTCAAGCAACTTGCAAATGTCTCAGTCCCCTTAAACCTTACATGCTAACACTCAAGATACAGAATTTCAACATGAGCCTTATTGCTGAATAACAACTTACTGGTTGATAGATAGCATATCAGTAACTAAGTCTCATTTCTCTGGTATTAAGAATATGTGTCATGAATGAAGGCAAATATGTGTGTCCCGGGATACATCACAGGATCCAATCTGGATCAGTCAAGAGGACCAGAGGTTTAGTCTTCCGAGCTTTCAGACATGTGCTGGAACCCATCCTAAGGGAACTTCCCTCTCTCACCAGCAGTTCCCCGAGGATGGGCTCCAGCACGAGTCCAAAAGCTCAGAAGAGCAAACCTCTGGTCCAGTGGTGGGATTCAAATATGTGAACAACCAGTTCTCTGTGTGGATGCCGCTTCCTGAAGTCTATTCTGGGCCTGGGCACCAAAAAGTAGCTACCGGTTCTGCCGAAGTGGTGCGAAATGGCTGAATCCTACCCCTGCTCTGGTCCTAGTGACCCACCTAGATTGGATCCTGCAATATGTGTCATTATCCCAAACACTTATTGTTTCTTTTGTTTCCCTTGCATGTATCCTTTTGTGCTTTTGCTTTGGGGCCTGCCATTATGTTGGGGGAGGAGGGATATTCGCTTTTGCTTGGGATAACTTTCGCTTTCTACTTTTCCTCTCCTGCCTCTATCATCTTGAGAACGGAATGTGTCTCCCTTATCAGGGAGACGGTTACAGAGAAACGAAACTGGAGAAGACCTTGAAATCCGCACCAACTGTACCAGTTACCCATACATCATTGCCACCTGTGGATTGGCTGGATTTCAAATGGACATTATGATTCTGGTGGGAGAAGGAATATTGTTGGTTTAACTATACCTGTCATGGTTCCAACAGATGAAAGTCTTCAAAGAACTTTGACGCATTGTTTACCTTAACAAATCTTTATTTGAGTAGCATAGCATCGGAACTAACACGGTCAAAGCCAAAAACTAGATTCCCCTCCCCTGAGCACATAGTATCAAAGCACAATTCCCTCCTCCAATTAACAGTCATAAATCACATTCTCCAATTAGTTTGAATGCAGGCTCTCATTCCAGTTCTCCAGCCCGCCAACTCTTATCATCTCTTATTTCATTAACCTTGGCTCATACACTAAGTCCAGTATTATTATGTCTATCTAAATTCTCATGCAAAATCCTCCCCCCCCCAGTATCATCTAACTCTTCTCAAAGCAAAAACATCCAATGTTAGCAGTGTTGACAAAACCGTTTGAGCGGGATTTTCCCCAGATCTTGCCTTGACTTCCCTACTGTCACTAACCCCTAATAAAAGTTTCCTTTTGAGACAATGCCTATTTCAAGAGTTCTGCTTTCTTGGGTGGTTAGTTGAGGTGGGTCCTTACAGTCATGTTGATGTTGGGCCAGAGTAAGATTAGGATAGGTATGTAAAAAAGTGCTTGAATGAATGTCATCCAGTGAAACTTAATTTCCTATTTGTTTAGATTGAAAAACAGGAAATAGTTACATGAAATCAGTTTCATATCAATATGTTTTGCAAAAAAATAATCATTTTTTGAGCAATATTACCATTTCAAAGACCAGGATAGCAAAGCTTTTATGACCAAGATGGTACAGGCTTGGAATTTTGTTTTAAAAGTATCCAAATACTTAAACTAGGGGTCTTCAAACCTGGCCCTTTTATGACTTGTGGACTTCAACTGCCAGAATTCCTCAGCCACGCACACTGGCTGAGGAATTCTGGGAGTTGAAGTCCTCAAGTCATAAAAGGGCCAAGTTTGAAGACCCCTGACTTAAACTGATCCTACTACATTGTTCTAATAAAATTAACTGGTGAATTTAATTTCGTTTCAGTCAATTTTTGAGGAATGTTGAGGCGAACAAAGCTGTTACAAATAAAACCTTGTTTTATTCAAGGAGTTCTCCACGTTAATCAAGTTGATAACAATCTACCCTTTTCCTGTGGGGTAAAGCAATGAGAAGATAGGCAATTCCATCTGCCTCTGAAGGTCTGATGTAACCCATTGATTACTTTCTACAGCAATAGGAGAGTGAACAACTCACACATTTGAAACTACTCATACTCCACCATCCAATAAGAATCAGTTATTGATTCTTATTAGATGTACACAATATATTTTAGCTTATTAAAAAACAAAAACTATTAAAAAAAACAAATCTTTATATATATATATATTTCTTAGGTGGTAGTCTGAAAATGCACACTGGTTAAAATATCATTAAAATGTTTGTTTTTTGAGAGAGAGGGGGGGGAAATAAAAGATTTAAGACAGAAGCTTGCAATCACTTAGGCAAAAATGAAGCAAGCAAGCAAACTAAAAACAATTATCAAAGCTGTTTTGTTGCATATCATTAGCAGTATTATGTAGATCCCAGCATTGTGTTAACTCTCTTTTGTTATTATTATTATTATTATTATTTTTTGCTTTGTAATATGTTAGCTGTCACAGCAGATTATACAGGACTGTCATTCAAAGTAGTTTTATGGTTATTACTATGTTACCAACGTTTGTGGGAATGAGAAAACATAGACAAAACATGGTGTTATCTATAAAAAAAAAACAACCCTGTGCTTTCTTGGTAATCATGGCTTTCCAAATAAATTATTATTAAAGTTAATGCGGTTATAAACATATATTTGGTGAATATTTCAAGCTGCCAATAATAGCAGAAATCTGCATTTGGAATGCTGAACAATTCCTTAAAAAAATACAAACTGTAATTCTAATCAGGTGATTCTGATTACACTGTTTCAATAAAGATTCTTAAGCAAGAGGGACTGTGAGATGTAGAATTTATAGAAGGGGACATATAATATGAGGCATTTAGAAATTGCAGAGTACAAAAGAGCTATGGTGGCACAGTGGTTAGAATGCAGTATTGCAGACTAATTTTGCCGACTGCCAGCAGTTTGATCCTGATCGGTTCAAGGCTGACTCAAGTTGAGGTTGGTAAAATGAGGATCCAAATTGTTGGGGGCAATATGGTGATTTTGTAAAATGCTTAGAGCTGTAAAGTACTGTGAAGCGGTATATAAGCCCACATGCTAGTGCTATTGCTAGTACTGTTAAAGAACTAAGAATGTGTCAGACTTGGCTGAATTCTAAGCTGAATTGGAAACCTTCTGCCAATTAAGATTTATTTATTAGACTTTTATGCCACCCTTCCCACCTAGATAAGGTAGAAGTTACCCCAACAATCATTCGAGTTCTCCTTGAGTAGGGATAACTTAGTTGGGAATTTCATTCACAATTCCTTTTAAAGTACTGTAGAAAGGCAGGCGCATAGTTGCAAAAAATATATATATATGCTACCTTGTTTTCTTTATTTTTCCTTTCCCCCTAAACTGGGAAGATGAAAAACAAAATCAAATGATTGACAGCCCTATTTTACTCATCACAAGAAATGTTCTTTGGGGACGTGTCAGTGATAATGCTTCAAAGAAAGAGTGTGGATTGCTCCGTACCATCCTTTTG
Organism: Protobothrops mucrosquamatus; assembly: GCF_001527695.2. NCBI lineage: Eukaryota > Metazoa > Chordata > Lepidosauria > Squamata > Viperidae > Protobothrops > Protobothrops mucrosquamatus. The sequence continues at coordinate 543,635 of NW_015386389.1, forward strand.
TTGTATATTTCGGTATACGTCAGTTCTGCTACATTGTGGTAAGGCACTTTTTGAAGATCTTGATTTTTTAGCTTTGAAACGTTTTGCAGTGACTGTGTTTATATTTAACCATTTCTGATTTTTTAAATTTCGGGGTCCTTTGCAATGTAATGTATTTTCTTGCACAAGTCCCTAAAGCCTCTGTTGGCAGGAACAAACTTACTTATTGGTGTTAGCCTACATTTGATCTTTGCAGAAGAATCAAGTATTGTATGTCTTTATATGGTCAACTATATGTCATCTACTGTGGAGTCTTTGGTGCTTTCTAAGTTTGGTTTTTTTTTTCTTGCAGATGTTTCATTACCCAACTAGGTAATATTATCAGTACTAGCAGCAGTTTTTACATACAACACCAACAGCCTCATTAAAAACATCTACATACCGTTCAAAAATAAAAAGCCAAAAAGAAACAAATGCCAAATACCTCCTTTCCAGCAATCAACACTGAGAAAAACAGATTAGCACCAGTATTAATAACAGACCAACAATCAGTTAGAAAACAATACCCAAATCAAGGAACTACCAACTCAGACAAAGGATCAAACAGTAAACAGCAGCCTAATCAAGGAATTGTCAAGAGAGCAAGCCCCACTGCCTTCTAGCACTGATGATGTTTGCAATAGTGGTGAATAACTATAGTTCAGGTGTAGCATGAGGGTGAAGATTTGTTCTCTGAGCTTGTGGATTGGTTTCCAAATGTTTCGTTACCAGACTAGGTAACATCTTCAGTGAAGTTTAGGGGATGTCAGCATTCTTCTGTTTATAAAGGCTTTGTGTTGTCAGTAGGTCTTGTGATGGTAAGGTCATGTCAGGTGAGAGTCCCATCAGGTAAGTGTCTTGTGATGGGTCTTGTGATGGGATAGGTGTGGGTGTGTCAAGTGAGAGTCTTGTGGTGGGTCTTGCGAAGGGTCTTGTGAGTCACCAGTGAGAGTCTTGTGAAGGGTCTTGTGATAGGGAGGATACATCAGGTGAGGGTCATTGGGAGGTAAAGTGTAAATCCAAATCAACCACACAGCCAATCAGAGACAGCACCAACCCTCAACCAACCCACACAATCCCCCTAACCAGCACTTCACCTCCCAATGACCCTCACCTGATATAACCTTCCCATCACAAGACTCTCACTGGTGACTCACACCTGACTATCACAAGACCCACCACAGGACCCTCACTTGACTCACCCACACCTGACCCATCACAAGATCCTGATTTGATGGGACCCTCACATGATGTGACCTCATCATCACAAGACCTACTGACAACATGAAGCCCTTATAAACAGAAGAACATTGACATTGACATCCCCTAAACGTTGCTGAAGATGTTAGCTAGCCTGGTAATGAAACATTTGGAAACCAACCCACAAGCTCAGAGAATGAATCTTCACCTTCAATGCTGATGTAACCTACTTTGGTAATGAAACATCTACAAGAAACCATCAAACCACCAAGGATCCCACTGTTCAACGAGGAGGAGGAGGAGGAGGAGGAGGGTTTCTAGAGAGCAATTAAATGAAAAGGTAATTGCTTAAGAGAAGCATTAATTACTGTTGCTACTGAACCTAGTTTGGAGAGATAACAGCTTCTATCCTATGTGCAAACAACCACAATTAGTTAATTCCTCTCTGATTTCTGAACACTGAAAAACTCCAACCCCAAAGATAAGCTATTATCTCTGGAGCTGAATTTGTGGAAACAAGTACCTAATCACTCAGAGCAAAGAGTGTTGTGTTAATGAACTTTGTTTACTCCCCTATAGCAAACTGCCGGCCCGTGGGCTGGATGCATCATCCGGAAGCCACGCCCACCCCATTGCGGGAATGGCAAAACCGGCCCGATACGTTGTGCGATGTCATGTGACGTTGAGAGTTTGACATGTCTGCCCTATAGCCTCATCTGCAAAGATAGGCTGCCCTTGCTAGCTGTCCAGTAGTAAGTGTGTAGGCCTTCATTGTTAATAGAAAATAAAAATAACATGTACTTGCTCCTCAATAATTTGTCATGTTATTATATTTCATCTTCCATAAGAAGTAGAGAAGATTCATCAGAACATTGTTAGGTAAACCAAAGTTCTCATTTTAAAGGAAGGCATCTAGATGATCTCTACTGGATTTTGTTGGTATTTAATTCATTAGAAACTGATAGAATCTACATAATATAGATCTTAGGAAGTGTTTTTGACTTGATGGTCAGTGAAGGAAGCTGCATCCATTTTATAACTTACCCTTGCATCCTGCATCTGCTTCCATCAGCCAGGAAGAGAAATACTGGAGAGTTCCATTGTATCTTTACTAGCAGACCTGTGAGGTAATTTTGGTTGGAAAAATGGTAGTTAGATTAATGAATGTTACAGAGATTCATAAACCAGTTTATCCAGATCCAACTCTATCCACTAGCCTATTCTCTCTCATTCACAAGCATTCACAATATTGTTTTCTTAGTTTTAACTGCCAGCATAAAAGACAAAAAATATAATTCAAGTACTTAATGCTGCCAGACATAAAATATCAGTGCTGAAAGTAATATTTCCTTTCCAGAAAATCATACCACCTATTCAAACATGAATAGATCATCAGACAACTACAGAAAGGGATTAGCAAATGCTAAAAAAAAGCTCCAAAACAAAATCAATAGCATAGATTATTTAACAGAACAATCTACTCCAAAGCTTATTAAACACATCTTTGGCAAATGTAAAATCCTTCCTTCCTTATTTCCTGCCTTCTGTAAAACAGCTGTATTTTTCATTTGGAAAATTGAAATGCTTGAAGGCAGTTTCTGGGTATAACCTTTTGGATGCTATTTTCTACAAAATCAATTTTTGAAGGAATGAAATAACAGCTAAACAACGATGATCAACAGACCAACTGAAAAATGACTTATTTGTCAATGAACATAATATGATCTCAGAGAAAATGGTGGAAATAAATCTTTGACATCAACTGCAGTTAGGTATCTTCTAATCAATCTTCCTTCTTTGTGTAATTTTGGAGCATAATCCTATAAATGTATATTTTTATGTTATACCAGCTAATCAGTAATATTTCTACTTTGGCATCCAGAATGTTTTCTTTGCATTACCAGGTATGGAATAAATCTGCATATTGTCCATCTATCATTTAACATCTAGTATTGTCTATTATCTATCTAACATCTATTATTGTCATCTCTCTCTCTCTCTCTCTCTCTCTCTCTCTCTCTCTCTCTCTCTCTCTCTCTCT
>NW_015386389.1:546993-553717 GCF_001527695.2 Protobothrops mucrosquamatus
TAAATGACTTTGTAACAGCTACAACCTGTGTGTGTGTGTCTGTGTGTCTCTGTATGTGTATTTTCTAGAATTAGTACAGAAGAACATTAGGTATGTTTAATAAATGACCAGCCTTTTCATAATAGTCTGTTAATCAGCAAAAGTGTACATGGTTTCATTAAGCATTTTTATCTTAAATTTGGTTTGCATTAGAACCAAATTTAGAAGGTAGCTTGGGGGGGGGTCATTGAAAACATTGCTTTTAGCTGTGCCTCATAAAAAGCTTGCTAAAGTACACACTGAATATTATTCATTTCATCAGATGATAACAAGCTGTCAAAAGAGACTGGAAAAATAAGTGTTTTCTGTGTAAGCTTAATGGTACAACTGTTTTTAATTGAGTGCAACCACTTTAGTAGGGAGAAAGAAATGATGGTCTCTATTCCTAACTTTCTCTCTTGTATCATTTTGCAGTTAAGTTAGCATGATAAATAATAGTCCTGTTATATAAAAAAAAGGAATTGCATTTTCTTTCTGTACCAAGCATTACTTTCTAGAGGTTAGTGGGATTTTGTTGAGCAAATGCAAATGGTTATTTAGTTTGCTTTTGTGTTTTAAATGCTCTACTGGAATTTGAACTTCTGGATGGATAACCAGATGTTTATTCATGTATATTTGAGGGGGGGACCTCATTTTACCAGACCTCAATGTGAAAGATTTCATAAATAGCAGATCAAATTTCCCATGAGAGATGCATTATTTACATAAGAATATTATTATGAAGATAATGTACATTTATATAACATAAATCCCTGTCACATTCTTATTTCTAGTTCAGTAAACTTCCCTGAATAATCGTCTCAACCTTCTGTAAGATACTCCGCTAAAATAAGGTTGCTTTCCGCATAATAAAGCTTATTATGGTTTTGTTTGTTTAATTATTTGTATGTTTGTTATAGATGCTCATCTCAAACATAAGACTCTAGGCAACTGACCGGAAATAAAAGCAAGATAAAAACATAATAACAAAACAATATATAATAGATGCTCCAATAAAAACAAACTATAACACCAGCAACTATTCCACCCTGGGTTTCAAGCTTAATAACAGAATCAGATCTTTAAGACTTGCAGAAAGTCAGTATGATTGGAGCACATCTAAACACCAGAGGAACAATGCATATGGAAGAAAAGGTTCTCTTCCATGGACTTACCCATCAATCAATTCATTGAATTTATTGATTGATTAAATGGACTTGCCAAATGAGAGTCCTCAATAGATGCGAGCTGGACCATGCCTTTCCTGCTGGATCTTAAGCCTTATTGTAAGCCTTATTATTTATAAATAATGAAGAGTTGCATATATTGTAATCTCATTATTAGCAAATCTAGACGTATATTGATAGACACTTTTTTGGAATTATTATGTACTGTATAGTACTTGGGAATTAAGTATTAGCATCAATTTAAGATGCTTTCCCTGAAAAGTTGTCAGCACCATCAGGTACCAAGTCTGATTGTGCTTTACATGTTCTGTCTTATAGTCCTGAGAATTAAGAATGTGTCTGAGATGTTTCTACTTTTCTTTTTTTCTGTTTGTCATGGACTTTAGATATGTTTTTTTCCTTATTGCTCAGGGCTTAGAGTTTCCATATCTCTGCAAGAATATTCTCTCTTTTACCCCCTATAAAAACATTTAATGTATGAAAGGTTCATAAATTAGAAACCAGTAAATATTATTGTTGTAGATCAGGGGTCCCCAACCCCCAGTCCGTGGACCAGTACCGGTCTGCGGCATGCCAGCAACCGGTCCGCTCACACAAAGCAAAGCCCCATCGGCAGGAGGCAGGCAACACACAAAACCACTCTCCACGGAATCGGTCCCTGGTGCCCAAAATGTTGGGGACCTCTGCTGTAGATTATAGAGGTTGGCTTTTTGTTTTTGTTTTGCATGTGTGATTGTCCATCTGTGTGTATGTGTAACGTGAAAGAAATTATCTAATTTTATTCTTATTTTCTGAACAAAACAGCAAATCAGGGCTGTTTCTGAAGGAGGCAGAGGAGGAGAGGTCCCGGGGCTTATGGAGCGAAGGAACTGGATGAGGCTGTCGGCAGGCCCAGAGGAAGCGAGAGAAGCTTTTTGGGGCAGTGGCAGCAGCGTGCTCCAAAGGCGAAAAGGAGCAAGACCCCTTTAAGGAAAAGGTGGAAAAGACAGGATCAGAAAAAGAAAAGGAGGCGAGGTTGTCGTGCAGGAATACAAGCTAATTTGAGGGCTAATCCACATGGAGCTCCATTTCCATCTGTCCTGTTTTCCATCATTCGCTCCCTAGAGACTAAAATGGATGTTCTGAAACTTGAGCTGGCCACGAACAAGGAGTGTGTATCGGAGGTGGTGACCCTTTGAGAGTTGTATGCAACGAAATTTCATTGTGATGTATGCCGATTGGTGTACATTCAAAGTGACAATAAAGTTGTTGTTGTTATTATTATTATTATTATTTATAGTGTGATTCCTATCTTGGCCAATAGTTAAAAAAGAATTGCAGAACTCAAATTAATTTAAAATGATTGTTGATGTAACAGAGAGGATTAATATTTTGATAGCTATGGACTCTAGATGTTGAATGAACAACCTGGCATGAGTTGTTTTTACACCTTTATATTTTTATAATATTATATTGCTGATTATACATTGGTGTTTAAATATTAATTGTTATTGTGAACTGCTATGAATCTGAAGCTGATTATGAGGTATAAAAAGGGGATAAATATTCATTGAAAAATTCTGATGACCTGATTTTTCCTATCCTGAGTAATTAATAAGAAAATGGAAGAGGGAAAAAAGATATTTATGAAAGGTTATCCATACCCTCAAAACTTCCTTGATGTGTGTTCATATTTCTGTCATAATTCCCATTATAAATAGTGTTGCTCAAGATTTAATATCTCAAGTGTTTCAAACTGCTCCATCTTGGCACAATACTGTCAGTCACTTAGACCTACTTTTTTAAAAATAAAAAGAAGAAAGCAATTTTTTTAAAAAAATTAAACATTATGTTGTACTATTTTGCTATGGCAAAGAAGGACTCAAGGACAACTGTATCTTGGCTTTGTCCTTAATTATCCCTTTGCAGAGGGATAATTAAGGATAAAACTTGCAATAGATAATTGTGAATGTGATGGCAGAATATGTTTATGTCTCCTGGATTTGTAGTAGTTAATACTTCTATTGTTACCAATACAGCTATTATGTTATAACTCTTAGAATGTATATACCATTTTTATTTCATGGCAAAAGAAGTAATATTTTATTAATTTTTTTGGTTTTATAATTTAAAATCCACACATCTTAAGTTTTAAAAACACCACTGGCATTGACAACAACAGCAAAATATTATTATTATTTTTTTTTAAATGCAAACCGTAAGGGAAGTGTCTGCAATAATGTTGGGCAATGACAATATTTAGTCTTGTCCTGGATTCATCCATTTGGAAAACATCCAATTGTTATCTCTAATTTGGGCTAATTTTATTTGGGGACCCTTTAATTTTATTTATTTATTTAACTCAAAGGGAATTGCTAACAGTTTGTTGGTTTGTGTGATGTATTTTTGAAATTCTTCCATTTAAGGGGAGTGATTTCAGCTCTAGAATGATCTTGTTTAAGAGAAAATTTTATAGTCTGGGCATTTAAACAAATAATAATCACTTTTTCTCTTATTGGGGAAGGATAGCATTGATACAGAATACCATGCAGCTTGGAAGTAGTTCCAGCTACAAAATTGAGCAAATTTCCTTAGATAAAGTGCATAATTGATTCATTTTAATTCTTCTGCATTTTAGACTTTTGGAAAAGGTGGTCATTTTTATAAAGTTTTACAAAGATTACAAGGATGTCCATGTGCTGGAAACTCAGAATTAGCATCAGAACAATGAAATACTATGGTGATTGATAAATAAGAGATGTAGGTCATGCGTGCAACAGTAAAAGATTGTGAATACTCAGCATTTCATAAGCAAAGTCTATTTCTGGAAGGGGAAAAAAAACTTACAAACAGGACCCTGATCTATTACTTTAACTTCCCTCCTCTTACACTGAAATTGGAAATTTATAGTAAAATTATTGACTAGAGTTAGAAACTAGGCAGTCTACAGCATCACCTTCTCTCTCCTGATACATTGGGAAAAAATATAGCTATACATTTCTGACCGTATCAGTCTCTGTGACTAAATGAACTTTTCAAAGGGTTCACATTCAGATTTGGGCTGTTTCAGTAATGAAATTAGCTAAAGGATGAGAGAATGATGTTTTTCTTCTAAAAGAATGTAACTGGCTTTGCCAAATACAATTTTTTGTTGTTGTTAATTTGTCCTGTAATTTATTCTGGAACACATGGATCAGAAATAATATGTGGAACAGTATGAAAACAGCCATCATATCATATCATATCATATTGTATCGTATCATATCACATCACATCACATCACATCATATCATATCATATATCAATCATATCTCATATCATATATTGCATCACATCACATCATTATTTATATTATATTATTTATATATATCGTATTTAGAATATGGCATATTATATTATATGTGTAATAAATTATACTATTGGCACTACTCTATTGGTCATTTTATTTTCTTGCACCCTATCTCTTCCTTCATTGGCTTCTCTCTCTCTCTCTCTCTCTCTCTCTCTCTCTCTCTCTCTCTCTCTCTCTCTCTCTCTCTCTGTGTGTGTGTGTGTGTGTGTGTGTGTGTATGTTTGCTTGTGTGTTTGTGTATACAGTGATTGAGATCCTGCATTTTTAAAAGTGTCTGATCTGTCCCATCCACCCCTTTTCAGCCAGATTAGGCTGATAAGGGAATCTTTTATATCAATATTCCAGTTTGACTTCCTATAATAAATCTACACCTAGAGAGAATCTATACATCTGAAGTTGATCTTCTTTTCCAGATTTCATATGACCTCAGGGTAACATCCTAACATACATATCCAACACACACCTCATGACCAAAGCCCTGTGCATGTGCACCTCAATCTACACATTTAAACATCAAAACCTGGTTATTATATATACCTCTACTGGTAGACTCCTAATGATGTAGGCTCCCCTCAACCATTGTATACGGTTGAATGAATAAACTACTCTACTTCCAGAGAGAGAGGGAGAGAGGGAGAGAGGGAGAGAGAGAGAGAGAGAGAGAGAGAGAGAGAGAGAGAGAGAGAGAGAGAGAGAGAGAGAGAGAGAAGAGAAGAGAAGAGAAGAGAAGAGAAGAGAAGAGAAGAGAAGAGAAGAGATCCTGCACTTTTTAATGGAAAAATAGATTTCTTGCTGATAGAACATTTTTTGTAGACATCCTGCTTGCGTCAGAATAAATAAATCTGAATAATTCAGGTAATCACATTTATTTTAGACAATGCCAATATTTACATACGGAATAGGCTGGCCTTGCCAACAGATTGCTGATGAATTAGCCTTGGATCCATTTTTTTTTAGACTGCCCCAAAATTAAATGTAAGCAAAAACAAATCATTCAAATTAGAGATTAATGTAGCCACAATCCACATATACTGATTTGCAGGAACTTTTGTGAATGCAATTCTTTTAATTCTTTTGTGTCTTTAATTTCAAGATTTTAAATCTGTAATTACTGGCATCTACTTTAAAAACTGCTAAATGCAAAGCACTAAGGAAAGGATTTATTAAAAAGCTTTTTTTTACATTACATTAGTGTCCTCGAACTGTGCTAACAAATAATGTTAATAATCATTGAAAAGTACAGTATATTTCAGTCAATTACTATTTATTCTTCATAGCGCAAACAGAAATTAAAAATCATGGTAATTTCTTAATCATCATGAAGGTCAACCTTCCCTAAGCTGATGCCCTTCAAATGTTACTGATGGTGATATATTTATCATTCTCACCCGGCATAGCTTTTAACTGGTTGAAAATACAAGAATTTGCAGTACCAACATATCTGGCATTACTAAACTGGGAAACAATGATTCATATATTAGATAAGATAAGATAACCTTTGTTGTCATTTTTTATTATGAACACACTGGCCCATATTAAAAATAAAATTCTAAATTTTGGACAAAAATACATATTTGGTGAGAAAAGATGTTAAGAAAGCATGTAGATTTTAAACCGGAACTATTTTTATTAGGTATAATATCAGAAAAATATGAGAAAGAAAATGTATATTTAATGTTGCATGTATTAACAGCAGCAAGAATTGTATTTGCTCAGCACTGTAAAAATGAAGAAATGCCACGTGAAGAAGAGATAATCAAGAAAATACTGGACTGTGCAGAAATGGATAATGCTGAAGATTAAAGAAAAAGAAGATACAGAATATTTTCAAATATCAGACGTGTTTTATCAGTGGCTGGGGTAGAGATTAGGAATTTAATGTATATTATTAAGTAAAACAAATGGACCCAGACAACAAGTTGCTTACCAAGCACCTATGAATTGTAAATATAGAAAACTAATAAAATATTATATAAAAAATGAAATTCTGTTGCCTGCTCTTAAAAGAAAGCATACATACATCACACACACACACACACACACACACACACACACACACATATATATACATATACATATACATATACATATACATATACATATACATACACATACACATACACATACACATACACATACACATACACATACACACACACACACACACACACACACACACACACACACA
>NW_015386389.1:555467-597152 GCF_001527695.2 Protobothrops mucrosquamatus
CTGTTTGGGTGGGGGCTTTGTTGTGCTCAGGTTAGTCTGAGTTGCAGGGGGATTTGAGATGGTGAGCTTCGTTGCTGTTGTTTGGCTTCGTGTTCGTGGTCGTGCCACATCTTTATGGTGGGTGTCAGTTTGCTTCATGTATGGATTGGAGGGGTTTAAAGTGGCTAATGATGCAGCTGTGGACTGGCTTCTAGTTTGTAGTCGTGCCTCATCATCTGTGTGGGTTTGGGTTTGCTTTTTGCGTGGATGTGTGGTGGTGACATCCTGTGTGGTTTTCGTGAGTGTGGGTCTGGTGTCGTTCTTTGTGTTAGGGACTCCTTTGCCAATAAGGGCAGGTTTCTAAATGGCTGGTAGGCAGGAGGTATCATCTCGTTTATTCATGCTGTGTGGGCGTTTTTCTATCTCGATGGCTTTTCTGATTATTCTGTTGTTAAAGTGTTCAGTTTTGGCAATAGTTCTGGTCTTTTTAAAGTCAATTTTATGTCCTGTGGCTTTAAGGTGTTGGACCAGGGAAGAAGTTGGTTCCTCTTTTCTGACTGAGTTCTTGTGTTCTTCAGTGCGTGCATTTACTCTTCTGTTGGTTTTTCCGATGTATGTGGTGGGGCAGGTGGTGCATGGGATTTCATATACTCCTTGATTTTCTAACTCAATTTTATCTTTGGGGTTTCTTAGGATGGTGGATATTTTTCGGTTTGTGCAGAATGCTGTCTTGATGTTGTGTTTGTGGAGGATCTTTCTGATTCTATATGTGGTGCCTTTTATGTATGGGAGGAGGGCTTTGCCATTTTCTTGTTCTCTGTCTTGGATTTTAGTGGGGGTTTCTTTTTGGATTAGGTTGGTAATCTTATTTCTTTGGAATCCGTTGGATGTTAGTACGTTAGTGAGAGTATGTAGTTCGGTTTTTAGGTGTTGTTCGTCAGCTAAGCATTTTGTTCTGGAGATGAGTGTCTTGGCTACGGAGTTGATCTGTGCTGGGTGATGGTGTGAGAGTGCGTGCAGATAGCGGTTTGTGTGTGTTTTCTTCTGGTAGATGGTGTGTCCTAGGGAGCCATTGGATTTCTTGTAGACTAGGACATCCAGGAAGGGGAGTTGGTTATTAGCTTCTGTTTCATGGTGAACTGTATTTTGGGGTGTAGGCTGTTGAGGTGTGTGAGGAAGTTGTCCAGTTTTTCTTTCCCATGTGGCCAGATTATGAAGGTGTTGTCTACATACCTGAGCCAGAGTTTGACCTACATATATATACTACATATACATATATATACCTACATATATATATATAGGGAGTTCAGACAGATCAGTCTGATTGTGAACACCTTGACATTTTCAACTGCATACTGCAGTTTTACTCTTTTTACAGTATCTCTTATATATATATATATATCCAAATTTCTTTTTCTGACAAAGAGTTAAAGAATTAAATTGGGAGACTAAGATGGCCATTTCGAGCTCATTTGCTCTCTTCAGTTAGCCACATCCTTTATGGGATTCGAACCTGGGCAGTTTACATGCTGGGCAGTTGTTTAACCACCAAGCCACAGGCTGTCCTCTGCTCTTTGCCAGCCGAGTATGTATATACTGTGTGTATATACATATATATGTATATACACACAGTATATGTGTGTGTGTGTGTATATATATATATATATATATATATATATATATATATATATATATATCCTTTAAAATTCTAAAAATTGGAGGATGACTCCTGGGTAAATTCATGTTCGAAGGGTCACAAGCAGTGAGACCACCAGGAGATTAAAAAGTTACAAAAGTTTATTGCTATTAAAACATTAAAACACCTAGCTTTCGCCGGCACCGCTCCTATAAAAACAGCTACCCCACTGATGGCTAGTCACCCTGACGAAGCCGGCAGGAGGCCGGCGAAAGCTAGGTGTTTTAATGTTTTAATAGCAATAAACTTTTGTAACTTTTTAATCTCCTGGTGGTCTCACTGCTTGTGACCCTTCGAACATATATATATATACACACACACACACACACACACACACACACTATGGCTGAATCTGGATGTTCTGCTTCAGATACCACAAAACCCCCTCCCAGAAGGTAACAAAGAAGGTCTGGAAGAGCCTCCAAAACAATTCTGCAGATCTTGCTCAAGCATCACTTGTATGCCATGTCCTGGATAGATGGGAATGAACTGCCAATAATCTGTTCTGCCATCCTCACCACTCTCTTCACTGCCTTCCTGTCTGAAGTAGTAATGCTTCCAAACCAGACAGTAATGCAATATGACAGGATACTCTTTTTTAAAAAAAATTTATTATTTAAACCAACAAAACAAAACAAAACATAACACACATATATACACAGTATATATTTTAACAGCAATTTCGTAACAGTAATCTATTATTTACATTTCCCCCCTTATTCTTCTTTAGAGTATTTGTCCTTGTTGCCCCATTATTTCTTATTTGCATTTTTCTTCCTTCATGCATTATTATACACACATTTTCCACTTTTAACCTTTCCACATTTATTCTCTCTTATTTCTACTCTCCAGCCAGTCATACCACTTGTTCCATATTAAATAGTATTCTGTGTCTTCCTTTTCTTTTATCTCTTTTGTTAATTTGTCCATCTCAGCACAGTCCAGGATTTTCTTTATCACTTCTTCCTCTGATGGTATATTCTCATTTTTCCAGAACTGTGCGTATGCTATTCTTGCTGCCGCTGTTGTATGTAGAATTAAGTACCGTATTTCTTTACTATATTTTCTGTTTAAAATACCCAGCAAAAAGATCTCTGGTTTCCAGTCTACAGGTTGGTCTATTATTTCTTCAATCCATCTTCTTATTTTAGTCCAGTATTTTTTTGCAACTGGGCATGTCCACCATAGATGATAATATGTTCCGTGTACTTTTTTACATTTCCAGCATGTCGGCGAATTATTCTGGAACATCTTGGCAAGCTTTGCTGGTGGAAGATGCCATCATGACAGGATACTCTTGACCATCCCTCTGTAGACAGTGGTAAGGACAGGGGAAGAAAGATGTGGAAGGAAGATATATTAGGAAAACAAGCCAAGATGGAACGTACCTCCCTTTGCGTTACTGCTGAATGAAAATCAAGCATTAGAAGTTATAAGATCAGAGGTGTGAAGTAAGGTCAGCCCTGTTATGCTTGTGATAACCAGCAACAGCATTCCTAACTATCTATTTTCATGGAAGCATGCAAGCAATTAGCATATTGCCTAAGCTGGGAAATCAAGGAGAAGAAACTGAAATGAAATCTAATAAATATGAAAATATGAAATACTGGACTAAGGGAAGGAGTTTTAGCCTATTTCATGCTACATAAAAGAATAACAGTTGGAAGGACATTGGAGATCCTCTAGTCCAAACTCCTGCTCAAGCAGGAAATCCCATACCACTCCAGACAAGTCCTTATACAGTCTTTTTTTAAAAGCCTCTAGTGATGGAGCCTCTGAAAACAAGTTCTTCCACTGGCTGATTGTTCTCATTTTTAGAAAAATTCTCCTTAGTTCTACATTGCTTCTCTTCTTGATTAGTTTCCATCCATTGTTTCTTGTCTTGCTTTTTAGTGCTTTAGAAAATAGGTTGACCTCCTCTTCTTTGTAACACAAAACAGAACACTATTTTTCCTTTGTGTTTCGCTTCTCATCCAAGGAGCTTCTTTAGTTCTTCAGAAGCTTCTTGGATGAGAAGCAAAATGTCTTCAAGGAAAAACAAAGAAAGTCCAGTTGCCTTCTGAAAAAAGCACCTTTGGGATATCTATATTATTATAATGATTTTCTTTAAACAATAGATTAACCTAATGTATGCCTTTATTTTAGAACATGGCTTATTCAACACTATTTCCTTGGAGAAATGTTAATGAACTTCAAAATCTGCAGATACCATATGCAAGTGCTGATGAAAAGTACTTTCAAATTAGACCCAATTAACAACAGAGGTGTTTATGCAGATTATGATGTGGGTGCTTGTGTTGTATGTGTGTTTCCGCTGCTTTAAATAAATATGTATAGAATGGCACTTACAATAGTTTAGTGGTTAAGATACTTCTTGAATTATAAAAGAAATGAAATACATCCAACAATTGTTTGCAGACAAACTACACAGTAGAAAACTAAATGAATTTTGGATCTCTGTGGAATGCTTGGAACAATGGTAAATCACTGATTTAGGCTGCTTGATAGTCTAAAAGAACCACTGAATATTTATGTTTGCTAAAAGAAATGTTGCAGTAACATAATCTATGCAGACATTTTCAAAAGGCTGATCAAATATATTTGCATGTTTTAAAATATCGCTCTTCATATAATACTGCATGGCCATTGTGTATACCACTTACATTCAAAGTAGGCAGAACTATTTAATTTGTTATAGGATCCATTAGGATTTTCATTTTTTTATCTTCATGCCAACACCATGATGTATACACTGGGCAGAGGAAATGACTGCCCAAAATTGCATAGTGGCTGTCTATGGCTGAAGGCAGACCTTAACCTGACTTTCTCTGGAACTTATTCATCACCATAAGCTCTACACCATAAAGACTCATTACTTTTTCCAGCTGAGGAATGCAGTGAGGTTTCCCAGATTTCAAAATTGACTGGGACAATCATTTTAGACAGTGAAACTGGGACTTGATTTGGGAACTCCTCCTAACAGAAAATTGCAGTCCATCTACACATTTGGAGAAAATCTTTCATGGGAATATTCGTATTTAGAATGTGGAGTTTTATATGAGGAGTCTGTAGATATTTTCTCAGCCCTATTCATAAGTAGTCATGAGTCCTCTCTGTGTCATTGCTTCGAAAAGGGAAAGTGCAGAAGAGACTTCTTTTAATGATTTCTATAATGTTATTATTTGTAAAAACAAATTCCAGTTACTAAAATTTATTCCATTAACTCCTGAAAACTTACAGTCTGAGGTATAGGTAGCTTGGTGCCATCAAAAGGCTGTTCAGCTGTATATCAGTCACAAAGATGACATAATTTATCATAGTAGAATGGTTATCAGTGTATCAGTGCTATCCTGTTGCCAGAGAGTGTAGGGATCTGGATGGGAACAATAGGCTTTATCTGAACTCTGGCATGACT
This sequence comes from Protobothrops mucrosquamatus, assembly GCF_001527695.2. Lineage (NCBI taxonomy): Eukaryota > Metazoa > Chordata > Lepidosauria > Squamata > Viperidae > Protobothrops > Protobothrops mucrosquamatus. The sequence continues at coordinate 560,558 of NW_015386389.1, forward strand.
GTGTGGCTCTGGGTTTTGCGGTCTTCTGGACTGTGCCATTTTTAGTACCGGATGCAGTTGCATTTTCCCCAATACATTTAATGCATAAGCTTGGTGTGATCCTGAATTCCCAGCTTTCGCTGAAACAGCAGGTGACAAGCATGGCTTTGCACAGTCTTCTGTTGTATATCAGTTGTTCCCTTTCCTGGCCTGGGAGGTCTTCCTCACAATCACTCATACTCTAGTCAACTTCTGGATAGACTTCTCCAATGTATTCTACTGGGGCTGCCCCTTGAAGAGTATTTGGAAACTTAGATAAGATCAACTTTATTGCCATTTTTTACTGTAAGCACACTGGCACACATTAAAAATGAAATTCTGTTGCTTGCTATCCAAAGTGTACACATACATAACACACATATAAACATGCTCCATACAAGATATGTATATACCTACGCTCTTACATATAAATACATATAAGTATTAATCACTATCCATCTTGAATACATAGCGGAAAGAGGAAGCTTGAGAGTTCACGAAGTTAATACTGTATGGAACAAAACTGTGACTGAATCTGAATTGGTGAATTGGTGCAGGCAGTATCGCTCTAGCATCTCTATCTATCTATCTATCTATCTATCTATCTATCTATCTATCTATCTATCTATCTATCTATCTATCTATCGATCGATCAATCTATCTATCTATCTATCTATCTATCTATCTATCTATCTATCTATCTATCTATCTAGAATTAGCTCATAGCAACATACTTTTACTTTTTTTATATATGACGAGGACAAAATTATTGTACTCAAATTAAGGTCTTCCTGATATAGCATATTTATTAGATTTCCAGTTTAGACCTTAGTATCATGATCTTGGTGCATTTTAATGATTTAATGTCTTAATGACATTAAAGATTTATCATTTATCATGTGGTAAGGCTTTTTTTTACTTTTATAATGATCTATGTGTCAGGATATCTGAGACACATAGCAAAATAATATATATAATTCACTAACACTTATTTTTAAAAAATAGTTAGATGTAATATTGTGGTAGGCAGAATATTTATGCTAATCCGAAACAATTCAGCTCAGACTTTAGCCGTAACAAACACAGCTATAATCTTACAGAGTAACATTTTATACAGTCAGGTCAGATTCTGAACAAATCAATTGAATATTATGGGCCATTAATCCCTCATAAATTTGCTAATTAGTACCAAAGCAGTGGGATTTATGACTAGTGTGCTAATATAGGATATACTGGCAAGAGGACATTTCCATTTTTAATGTGACCTTTTCTAGAAAAGAAAATATATACATGACTTGTCTCTGTGTTTGTTGTAGCTGTTGCCCAGATAGTATGTTCTATTAGTAGAAATTAGTAGTTCTTTCCTATCAACACTTCAAACTCAGGAGAATAGTGACAAATTTACTAAATTAAAATAATTATAATGAGAGGGAGGGAGAGAGAGAGAGAGATGTCAAACTGATTCACACAAGGCCGCTGCATGGCTGATTACATTTTTATCAACACTAAGAATAAAACAGTAAGAAATGTGCCTGCATCACGGAAAGAAATTGTGAAGTTGAACAAAAGTAACCTTTTCCTCCTTTAAGAGTCTCTTTCAAATCAGAATGTATAGACTGAGAGAAATTATCTGGAATGTGCACCCACCATAAATTTTACTTCTGGATTCAATTTGCCGCTTCAGAAAATAGCCAAGATCTGTTTGCTTCTTAAAGGAATAAAATGGAATTTATAGATGCATTAGATGGTTCTGAGTTTAATAAAATTAGGTACAGAGATTTTGCAAGTTCCTTTGATTTCTACTTTTTTTTAAAGGTAAATCTATAATATTGTTGAGTAAGATAAAATTAGATGGGTTTAGATGTTTTTTTCAACGAGTTGTTCTGTACATATTATATTTCAGACTGATATACACAGTCTAAAATATAATATGCACGTGTATACCACGGACAGCCAGAGTAATTAACAGAGAGGTGTTAAATCATACAAAACTGGAAGTTAAAATCATAAGAGTACATCTGATTTATTTTAGCCATGTCATGTGTGCAAATTCTTTGGAGAAGGCAATGATGCTAAGAATGGTTAGTGGAACAAGGAGAAGGGGCAAGCAAAGAACACACTGTCTTGATAACATCAAATCTGATGCAAACTTGAACATCCAACAACTGAAAAGCTGTGCTTGACAGAATATCGTGGATAGCATAAAGTTGCTAAGAGTCAGATGCAACTAAATGATTAAAAACAAAAATAATATACAGTAGTTTTGCAGCAATGGTCTGTGTGTTTGACAAAGTTTGGCAAACATTTTTATGAATATTGCAGGTATTTTAAAATATGCCTCAGTAAAGCAAGCAAGCCAACAAACAAGCAAAAACAAAACAAGTTAAAACTACAAAACTGCCCCCCCCCAAAAAAAGAGGCAAACCTTTTCAGTCTCAATCTTTCTTTACATTTTATTTTTTTAAAAGGCCTTGTAACTGTGTTGGCAGGCAATTTTAATGGCATTTGTAGGCAAAGTGTCATGGTTCCGATAGACGAAACCCATCAAAAGAACTTCGAGGCAAAATTCTTCCTTAAAGAACATTTATTCGGGATACAAAGTATCGGCACTACATAGTTGAACCCAAAAACTAAATTCCCTTTCCCCAGATACAAAGTATCAAAGTACAATTACCACCACCAATTAAACTGTCATAAATCACATTCCCCAATTAGCTTAAAGCACGGGCTTTCTCCTCAGCTCCTCAGCCCGCCAAAACGTTATCAGTTTGTCCTTGGGTTCCCACAGCAGTGTTATTATTATGGCTAGCTGAGCTTACATCCCAACACACACCCCTGCTGCACCTGATTTCTAAAAGCAAAAAAGCATATTAAAAGAATAGAGAAAATGGCTGCATTTTCATCAGTTGTCAGAGTGGGAACATCCAATATTAGCAGCGTTGACACAGAACAGTCCCTCTTCCAGCACTAGAGACAACCTGATTGAATACTGTCTGTGACTGGAAGATAATCTGTTTGTCCTACAGCTTAATTTTTATGTTTCCCTCCTGTTTAGCTTTCATTTATATCTTTATATTCCAATGTCAGACTTCTCAGATCCCATTCAGAACTTATCAATGGAGGCCACTTGTAAAAGCATTGAGCAAGACATCGTTTACTCAATTTGACTTTGGATTTGGCCAACTAAATCCATATGACATATGTATGCACAGACAAAATGACACATATGTTACGGTGGAGATGTGGATTCAGAAAATGACAGGAAAAGGTTTACAACTTTCCACTTGCAGAATATTCATTCTGTAAATATAATTATGGAGGATTCAGTCGTGAATCTCTTACAATCCATATAGTTCTGCCTTTAAATATTCAAGATACAGGTAAATCTCCAAATTGCTTCAACAACTCTCTAAAAAGAAGGCAAATGACCAGCTGTCTGCAAGGAATATAAATCCTCCCATTCCCCACCATCTAGTCAGAGCTGAAGAAGCTTCTTGGATGAGAAGCGAAACGTCTTCAAAGAAAAACAAAAAGTCCAGTTGCCTCCTGAAAAAGCACCTTTGGGACATTCAAGTATATGGTTCTTGATTATTCATAAGCAAAAATTATGAAAATGTCACTGGTTTCCTGAAAGGCATTGCACATTAAAGCAACCTGCTTTTCTTTTCTCACTTTTAACAAATCTGGTCAATTGTTTTAAATTCCATATCAAACTTTCCATTTTGCCATCCTCAGCAATTCTGTGTCTTTATTCATCATGAAAATAACTAACATACACATCATATCAATTAATAGCCTATCCTTACAAAGGCATTGGGAGTTGAGGGAAGGAAGGAACCTATTTATTTTTATTTTATTAGATCTTGGGGAAAAGTGGGAAGAAAAAAATAAATATTTTCTTGTAGGAAACAGGCCAAATGAGACTTATTTCAAATTATGAGAAACCAGACCAAGAAAGAGGAGAAAAAGAAGTCTCTTGTCTGCTTTCCCGCCTCCTAATTATCGTAATAGACATTTGGACAAATGGGGCTAGGAGTTCAAGTTAATAATAATAATAATAATAATAATAATAATAATAATAATAATAATAATAGTAGTAGTAGTAGTAGTAGTAGTAGTAGTAGTAGTAATAATTATAATAATAATAATAATAATAATAATAATAATAATAATAATAATAATAATAATAATAATAATAATAATAATAATAATAATAATAATAATAATAATAATAATAATAATAATAATAAAGTTGGAAGGGACCTTGGAGGTCATCGAGTCCAACCCCCTGGTCAGGCAGGAACCCTACACCATTTCAGAAATTGTTCATCAGAAATTGTTCCTAGTTCAAAATAGGGAGCAGCAATAGCCATGCTGGCAAAAGGTTTTCCCACCTTTACACACTAAGACTTGGAAGATCTACACACTAAGTGTGAAAGATGAAAGCTCTTCTTTTAAATCATTCAGCCTAGCTTTACTAATCATATTCTATGAGAGCTGCATAAATGTATAGAGAACCAGACACTTTGTTAGATCACATTTAGCTCTGTTTTAGAGGTTGGGATATAAGCTCTTATACAAGATCAGAAAGAAAACAAAATTACAGAAGGTATGATAAAATAGCTCTATGTTTCGGAAGATCTTAACAATATAATGTTAGAAATATATGTGAATTCTGTGTGAAATCAGTGGTGTGACAAAAGAAAGAAGCAAATTTGATAGAACATCTGCTGCTGCTTTATCATTTGGGCATTTAATCGTCTGCTATTTTTGCATTGTGCGAATCTTACTCTAACTCACTTTAAGAATATTTATGACTTCAACACATAGCAGTAGAGACAGGAACTATCCAAACATCTCACCACCCTTAGATGTAACAGGTAACACCAAGATGAAAGACGACAGAGGTCACAGCAATATTTTTAGATAAAGCTGTCACAAAGCGGAAGAATTGAAATTGGGGGGAAATGGTGACATGTGTGAAAAGTAGCTGGCCTTCCCTCCTTCCACCCCCTCACCTTCCCCCCAAAAAAGAATCAGTCCCATAAAAAATGTCACAAAATGCCTTTGTATATCAAGAATCTTAAGGCATTAAACTGCCAGAAAAACGGTTGTGGAAGTTGTCATTTATTCTATGTTAATTGTATTGCTGTCACAGTACAGATTCAGAGAGATGAAGTTTCCAAAATTAAAGGAAAGGAATTTTTGATGCCTTTAGGTGACACATACTTCTATTTCATAGGCAGTAATATTTTAGCTGTATACTTACACAGTCAATTACCATATCATTATAGTAGCTTATGTTATATTTTTATAGCACAGACTCCTTGTGTTGGCATTTTATCTCATCATTTTGATTTTACTTTCACATCGTATATTTCTTTTTTTAAAATTTTGCTGCTCATTGAACAAATAAACATAACTACTCTACTACTATTATTACTACTGTTAATTTTGGTGCAAACATAGTTGCATCAAAATATTTCTTCATGAAACCATCTTAATTTATTTCTCTTTTTCAGTCCTGTTTATACACCAACAACATTCATTTCTCTTTGAACTGGCAAACTTATCCTATTTTAATTAAATAGCCCATTTTATTTAATTGGCAAACTTACCCTATTATGGATAATACAATATATGTTACAATGTACGGTTTTTTTTGTGTGTGTGTCCCCTGAATATTGATTAGAAATACTTTGTGTTTGTGTGTATATACACATACACCCTACAGCATGATCAAGTTTGCATAATCTGATGCCTCATTTTCAAAGCAGTCACATATATGTTTTCTGAGGTTTTCGCGGGTGTTTGTATGTAGGTCTTTAGTTATTCGGGTTTTCTCCCGCGTAGAATTAAAAGTACCTTGGCGACGTTTCGACGAAGTCACATTCGTCATCTTCAGGCTGGTGTCTTCAGCTTCGTACTTCTAAAGAAGCAGCTTGACATAGAACTCATCTATTCTGCAAGGGAATTGACATAGTTGGAAAAAATATATAGATTTTATGAAGCTCCATGCAAAAAGAGCAATATAACATAATGTGTTGCATTGATTTGATCTCCCTAGATTCACATAATCAAGTAAACTTGGTTAGAGGAAATTTAGAAATTTGCCCAGAAGTACAGAAGAGTGAAATTTACCTAGCCCTAAATACATTTGTCCTCATTCTGGGAAGATGAATATATTTAACTAGTTTCCAGCTACATTTTGAAAGCCTCAGAGTCCTATTTTCTGAGGCTCTATTGATTTCATTTCTGATATTTTATGTTGTTTAGATAGGGTTATCTATGTCTACTGAAAATAAGGAATCCACATAACATTAGTTTCTATTCAATGACTGTTTCCTAACTCTCTGCCTCATTTTTCGAGCAAATTGTTGCGAGAAAAGGATTGGATGGATGAATACTGGTCCATGTCACAAATTCATCTTGCGCAAGCTTGCAGATGAAAGATTAGTAATATTATTGCTTTCACATTTCACTTTCTTCATTTCCATTCTCTTAGGTATTCTTTTCTTTTAGTTTTAAAGGGAAAAAAACCTCATTGACTAATTTGTTTCAGTTAATATATATATATTATCTGCTTTTTAAAAGAAATGGCAACAACCAGAATACTCATTGGTTCCCCCCCTTTGTCAACTACTAATTTCATCCTGTTATTACTCAAAGAATGACATAATTAATTAAAATCTATATAAATAAAAATGTAAATGTTTGTTTGTTCAAAATCTTAAATCTCCGAAAGTTCTTCACCGATTGCTTTGAAATTTTGACACAATGTTGCATTCAAATACACACGTGTTTTTATATACCTACTATTATATAGATGTCACACCTGTGACAGGTAAAAACATGCTTTTTTTGAAAAACAGCGCCATCTGTTGAACGTAAAAGCAACACACGCTTTTACCAGACTGAGCCACAGCAACACGTGGCCGGGTACAGCTAGTAATAAATAAATTACAACAGCAGAGAGCCAGTGTGATGTAATGGTTAAGGCGCTGGCCTAGAAACCAGGAGACTGCAAGTTCTAGTTCCTCCTTAGTCATGAAAAACTGGCTGAGTGACCTGGGCCAATTCCTCTCTCTCAGCCCAACTCACCTCACAGAGTTGTTATTGTGAGGTAGGTGTGTTGGATATGTTTACCACCTTGAGTTATTTGTAAAAATAATGAAGGCAGGATACAAACAAACAAACAGGAAGGAGTATTGGTGTGTTTGCCATTATGGGAAGTCAGCCCCCCCCAGAGAAAGAAATATTTTGGGGGATATTAAAAGGCAGATTATATTTCCCCAAAGGATCTTAAAGGCAAAAAACACCAACACACCAAGTCTCTCTGCCCCAAACAGAAAGAAACCAGGTCTGCAGAAATGCAGATATGATCATCTTGTCAGAAAGATTGGAGCCAGGAAACTTGGATTAGAAAGATAAAGATCCCTAGAATCAACAATCCCTCACACCAAAAAATCCAACTGTCATCAGCCACAGCCCCAGGAAAGCAGGATATGACCTTTGGGACATAATAGGATTAATCCACCACCATCAGAATACCAGAAAGGCACACTCAGACTCTGGTCAAAGTTCATGCCACAGGAACAACTCCAAACAAAAGCTCAAGAAAGTATAAAAACCCACCGCTCCCTACTACATGTCGTCAGTTTTTTCCAGAGCCATCTTTCTGTCTGGCTCTCTTCTTCAATAAACTGCAACCTTCTTTCTAAAGCAGTCTCCATTTTGCTTATTCCCAGCTTGGACTGGACCCTGATAAAGATTTTTCTTTCAACACCATCTTGAGTTGTATATGAAAAGAAATGCAGGATAAAAATATAAAAATATAATCACCTGGTAAAATAACCCTCATTTGACAAAACCACAAGATGATCCCTGTAACCTCGCACGAAAGCAAAAAATCTGCATGGATTTTCTTGGGCTAAAACTTTGGATTAAAACATGTCATCAGGTCATTGCTAAAAACTCAGCATTTGATGGGATTCTGGGGTGATTTTGATGATGATTAGAATGATTCCCTTCATGTGTCTCCTTTGGGACTGACAAAACAGAGATACTTTAATTTTGTAGTTGGACTAGGAAAAAAATAAAAGGAATGGAGAAAAGTAGGTGTTTGGAAAATGCAAGCTTTTTCTAGGTTACACCAAAATACCGAGTAGTAATATTTCCAAACCATCAATTTTAAAGCTTCCTAAAGTCAATATATAATCAGTACATAATCACTTGAATCTTTTTATATATAACCTTTCCCTCGTATGTAACCTTCACAATAAACTCAGGTTATTGTTTTCAGAGTCTTTAGAATTCTCCAAGGAGCAAGATGAGAAGCTTTCCTTTGTGAAGGCTCCTCTTTTATTTAATGCAGAAAAACACTTTGTTGTTTGCCACTCTTTGAAAAGAAATTCAGATGTGCATTTCGCTGTAGGCTTTATGTAACTTTTGAGAGAACAATTAACCTTTAATTGAATCACTTGCTACTCATTATGTGCCTTTTCTTTAGAAGGATTTTGTCTTCTTTTCTTTCTTTTCTGGGTAAATGATCTTTTTCCCCCAATTCTTAAATGTGACTGAAAGGAAATAGCTCCTTTACTGATGATAACTCCTAACTACTAAACTATTGCCACACTAAACTTCAGACTACTAAAATATTCAATTGCTTCTCCTGATTTAATAACTAAGTTTCATTATTCCTTTATGTTTTCAGTTTATCAAGATCAGAATGGACTACTGAAATTACTTCTTACTATGGTCCCAGATAGAAATCTTGTATGTTACCCATTTGATTAGAGATGTTAAGGATTGAATCTGTAAGTTACACTGCAGCTCTGAAAACAAAACCAGGTTATTAAGAAGTAAATAAAGAAATGCATAATAGAACTTTTAACTTTACTTCCCTCTATACAAAGCCATATTGGGAAAAAAAATGGTGGTGGATTCCAATAATTCTGGAATGCATTCATTAGATTTCTGGGTGAAGAAAATGGTAAAGCAGACATTTCCAACATGGAGACAACATAGTAACTGCCAACAGACTTGTGACAAGCTTGGTCCAATGGAACAGGTCTGGACAAGAGAAGGATGAAGGATTGCCCACTTGTGCTCTGGACAGCTGCTCCTCAGGATAGTATTCATCCCATATGTCTGAGTTCCAGGAGACAAGGAAAGTCATCAAGTTCTCAACTGCAACAGAGCCTTTAAGGACACTTGGTTTCATTCAAGGACATTTGTTTCTAAGGATATTTGTTTCCATCCAATCTTACTTTTTAACTACCTTTGGTAGTTTAAAGTTAAAAGAGCACTGGATGTGTGTGTATGTGTATATATATATATATACTAGCTGTACCCGGCCATGCGTTGCTATGGCTCAGTCTGGTTAAATGGAAAAGAAAGAAAAGAGAAAGCACACGTTTGTAATATGTTTAATTTCACAATGTTTGTGGGTATACAATATTTTTGCAATCGGAAACATTGAAATGGAATCGTAAAATCGTAGCGTATGTTGCTTTTACGTCCAACAGATGGCACTGTTTTTCAATCAAAGCATGTTTACCTGTCACAGGTGTGACATCTATATAATATAGGTATATAAAAACATGCACATATTTGAATGCAACGTTGTGTCAAAATTTCAAAGCAATCGGTGAAGAACTTTCAGAGATTTAAGATTTTGAACAAACAAACATTTACATTTATATATATATATATATTTGTTTTCTGAGGTTTTCGCGGGTGTTTGTATGTAGGTCTTTGGGTTTTATTCGGGTTTATTCGGGTTTTCTCTCGCGTAGAATTGGAAGTGTCTTGGCGACATTTCGACGAAGTCACATTCGTCATCTTCAGGCTGGTGTTTTCAGCTTCGTGCTTCTATATATACTGCCATACATATATGTTTGTTTGTTTGTTTGTTTAATTTATTAAATTTATTGACCACCCATATTACCCCAAGGTAACTCTGGATGGTTTACAATATCAAAAAAACCTAACATTTTTCAAAAACATTTTGTATTTTTTAGGAACTAAATAATAAAAAAGATAAATACTCAACCCTAACTAAAAGATGGGGAGGGATGGACTAGGATGAGTGGGGAGAGCTGTGATCTGTTATTAGTCTATCAACCACCCCCAATATGAAGATTCCCCCATTGGAGCCCTAAGCCAGCTGACAGAGCCAGATCTTTAAACTCTCATGGAAGGTCAGGACCGTTGGAGCCAACCTCACTGGGGGGGGGGTCCAAAGGGGAGGAGCAACAGCAGAGAAGGCTCTTCTTCTGGACCCCCCTCCCCGCCGGAATACCCTGGCTGACGGGGCCAGTTTACTGGAAGGTAAACACTGCTGTATTGAGTACAGCTTACTACCAGATTTTAAAAACAGGATGATAGATTTGAGTTTGAAGGAATGTGAAGGACTGTAAAGAACAAATAATTGAGGAATGATGCAGACTGTAAGGACAGAAAAAAACTTTGGAAATTTCCTGTAAAGATAGGAAAAACTTTGAAAAACTTAATGATGGAAAGTATTACATTGACCGTAGGATGCCCACTCTTCAACTATGAATCCACAATAATCAATTCCTCTGCCAGATTTTTTTTGCTATTGATAGCTTCTCCCACTTGATAACCCTACCGAATTATAAAAGTAACTCCCAGAGCACCCAGCTGACAGGATTCTTGGACAGGATCACTGAAAGTTCTGAGAAATATGATCCCGACACAACTTGAAGTATTACATTGAGCAAGTATTTTTAGAAGAAACTTCACAAACATCCATTTGGAAAGTGTTCTATTGTACTTCTGGTTGCACTTTATTTGGTACTTACAAAATTGTGGGGGCGTTTTTTTGCATGGTTCCGCCTTTTTGATCTGATCCTTATTTCAACAATGATTTCAAGTTTAAGTGACAGAGCTGTGCCCATTGCGTCAACTGGGTCTTAATTACTATTGTGGTAGAACCTTGGCTGTTCACAGCACAGCACATGATTCATGGTGTCATCGCTCTGAAATCATTATCTCTTTTTTTAGTAATTATGAAGGTGCCAGATTCATCTTTCATAAGCAATCTTGTTTGAGAAATAGCATTACCACTGTCAAATAGAGAAATGCTGACCTTAACCTTTTGTCAGTTTAGTTTCAGAAAGATAGATTGCCATAATGAAAGACAGACATGGAGGAGAGGAAAAGGCAAATAATACAAAAATCATAATAAGACTGCCCTGCTACAATCTCTGCTCATTAATCAGGTATCATCAGCATAGCTTCAAAAGTGTGACATAATTCCCCCAATCCTTACAATAAGGTGTTATTTTGCAGTGAGCAGAAAGGACTGATGTGATATGAAAAATGAAAACTAGATAAGCCCACTTTAATAAGCACCAATCAAACAACTAGTAACTGAATAAAACTTTCTCATTCAGTGGAACTGTATTTCTAACTAATAAATACTGAGGTCTTCTTATCTTTTGCTTTTGGAATCATCTAGTTGTCAAAAATTTAATGTACTCAGTGGATATTGATTGCCTCTAATTGGGCCTTTTTGTTCCCTTTTACCATTATAAAGTCCTATACTATTTATTAAAATGTATTAATTGTATTAATTTTATAGAAATGTTTAAGTTGACCCTTTAGTCAAAATGGGAAGGCAAAGAGAAATCAATAAAACAATCACACATGAGTGTAGCAATAGATGCCCATAAACATGGTTATAGTATCAATGCCTCTATCCAGGATGGCACAACAACCAAAGAACCAGTTATATTTACTCTCACCATTAATATCCCAAACAGGCAAATTAAGAGAGAATTAATGTAGCAGCAGTTATTATGCATTACACTGAGTGAATTTCTTGTTCCTTTAACTTGGTATTGGTTCTACTCTCTAAAAGTAGCTTCCATGAACTGAAATAATGCTTGTTTATTTTGGTAAAATAATTGGGTTTGATAAGACATTATATTCTACCCCCACAATGACCCAAGCTGATGCTATCATTTGCATCATAAATCTTCTCCATGAGAAGTTAGTTAGAAACTAGTTTTTGAGCTGTTTCTTATGGTTTTTTGTCTATGCCTTGTCTTACATGTGGGAAAAATAAAAAAATAAATTGGAATGCCAAAAGTAAGAGAAAGTAGCTTAAGTACTATTTATGTATTTCAGGGCCTTTTGGTATTATTGGTTTAGAATAAGTTCTTGTCTTAATATTATCAGTTATTAAAATATTTGTTCTAACAATAACCACAGACACTTCTCAAAAGAGTATTTTGTGATGGTTGGTGAAGACTTAAAGATCAGGTCTAGTGAGAGCACTGTATAGAAAATTTTTTTGACAGCAATTGTAACATTGCAGCTACAACATCCCAGAAAAGGGAGATTAAACCTGCTCTCCTGCACAATTACAGTTGTACTGAATTTCTTGAGGAGTAGGAGAAGCTTTGTTTGCCTATGAATATGTTCATGCATTTGTTTAATTATTGATCAATTGTTCAGTATCAAATGCAGCCCTCATAGTAGATAAGAGAGCCTTCCCCCAATATAAAGGCAGAACTCCTGTTTCATTAACATTTCTATTGCTATTCTGTTTAAGTTTTGAAGAATCTATACAATTTCTACATCTCAGATTTGAAGAATGAATCTTAGGCACCTAATAGCAGATCAAGAGATCTTGGGGTCAAGAAGCATACTGAACTGCAGATGAAATATCCAGTATCTGTGCATCTTGTGTGAATATAAAATTACTGATACAATTCCAGATATAGCAAAAGTGGAGAGAAAAAATGAATTCAATCTGTGCAGAAATACAGCAGTTCTGATTGCTTTCTTTTCTTTTCTTTTCTTTTTTCTTTTCTCCCTCTCCCTCTCCTATCTATCTATCTATCTATCTATCTATCTATCTATCTATCTATCTATCTATCTATCTATCTATCTATCTATCTATCTATCTATCTATCTATCTATCTATCTATCTATCTATCTATCTATCTATCTATCTATCTAGTTGTTAAGTAAATCATGCAGTCCTTAAGCAAATCTGGATTCCCCATTGACTCTACTTGTGGAAAGCTAGCTGGGAAGGTCACAAATGGCCATTACATGACTCTGGACTCTGCATTCATTGTAAATACATGCCAGTTGCCAAGCATCGGGATTCTGATCACATGACGGTAAGGATGCTACAAAAAAAAAGTGTAAGGACTTGTTGTAGGTCACTTTTTTCAGTGTCATTGTAACTTTGAACAGTCACTAAACAAATAGTTGTAAGTATGCACTTCCCCTATTGAAACTAAAGGCAGTTCAACCAGTTTCTGAATCTAAAGAGACAATTACTTTTCCACACTGTCCTATTTCACCTTAGGTAATTTTGTTTATGAAAGAAATTTGCTTAAAAATAATGTATTTTTTACACATTTGAAAGGGGATAGATATCAAGCTACTAAATCACAACTGGAAATCTTAGCTATCCAGTAATTTAATTCCTTATTCAGAACTTGCTTAACTTAGCAATAGATTCTCAAAGAAAGCTTAATATGATATTGATGTGATCTTTTCATTGAAGCAAAAAATGGACCTATGTATACACAGATGCCAATCTTATTATACAACTCCTTTTCACGGTTTAAATTTTAGGCTTTTCCTTTTACCTTTCCAAGTCAATTGATACTTGGTTATTGTCACGATGGTCTTTGGAAGCATCTGATCTGTCTTGGCGTGAAAGTTGTCTCTGGCTTAGAAACTGCGGGTTCCTGTCTCACTGACTTTATTTCTTGATCCTTTTTCATAGAACTTAATATTCTTTTGGGGCTCTCTATTGGTCCATTTGTTTTTCTTGGTCTTCCATCTCAACACCTGTGCTCAGACACCTGTGAACAATTTCAATAAACTCTTTGGTAGTGACACAGTTTCTGTGGGCATCGAAATGTCATTTCAAGATAGCAAATGTCACTTAGAAATGGCAACATCTTGTTACATTTTTGCTTGTATCAGCCATTGATGGGAAGGCTTCTCGAAAAAGATCCTTGACTTAACCCATTCCCAACAGATCTGGCAGCATTAGTAAAGAATCCCAAATAGAAAACTGCCAGTATTAACTTTTTGAAAGGCAAAGCCAATGAGGTTTACCACTATGGAAAGTATGCAACCAAATGGAAATACTAGCAATTTATTTTGTTTATATTTTTATGAAGAGGAGGGGAAAAGATGTAAATGTATGCATTAATCAAGGGACTGGAACAAAGTGCTCCATTACTTGCCAACAAGTGAGCACTGATTGGCTGGCAACTCTTAGCAGATTCTAGGCTTGCAATTAAATACATATAATCTGGCTTGTACAGTCCTGATCTCCAAACAGATCTAAAAGTAATCAACAATCAATCTCAGGTACATTTTAAACTAGACTCAAAATTCTGTGAAAATATGGTCACCTGAGTGATCCCAAGTTATGTTGATTTTTTTTTCTCCTCTGCCACAAATTAAATGGACTGAAAAGAAGTCTAACCAAATGCAAAAATTTAAGAAACCTAATGGGTTTATCAACATCTCACAATGTTACTGGAGATGTCCTAATAAGACAGTTGATTATCTTTTGATAGTACCGTAAAACTTTGAATATATATTTTTATGGAAAAGGATTAATCAATGTTATATATCCATTGCCATATGTGTGTTTTAATCATATTAGCAGAAACGCAAAATCATGTTGAGAAACAACGACAGAGGCAATGATGGGTTTCTCTCTCTCTTTCTTTCTGAATGAAGAAAATAATAATAATTGCAACTCAAAAATTATTGACTTGCATAGGCATACATACATTAATATCCCATTCCCCATTTGAGACATCAGATGCTTAAACTTTTAATAAAAAAGAGCAACTGCAGTTCAAAGAGAATAGTATAAAGTATTAACAACATTGCAAAGATACTATTGATTATGTTGATAGTTTAAAAACTCATTTATTTGGTACTTCATTTTCACTTTCAAAAGGGTTCTGAAAATCGTTTACAAAGATACAAAAGCAATAACAATGCATATACATGCTAAGACAGTGGTTCTCAACCTTTTTAATGCCGCGACCCCAACCGGTCGTAAGCCGAGGACTAAACCGGTCATAAGTCGAGGACTAAACCGGTCATAAGTCGAGGACTAAACCGGTCATAAGTCGAGGACTACCCAACCGGTTGTAAGTCGAGGACTTTCCCTGCCCGGGAGCGCCGTGCATGCGTGATTCCGCCCCCTGTGCCGGCCGAGGCGTAGCTGGCAAGCGGCAGAGACGGAGCAGGCCGACCACCAGCTGGCCCAGCCCAAGGGAGGTAAGGCACCCGCCGGAAAAGGGGGAAAAAATGGCGGACAAAAAAATGGCGGACAAAAAAAATGGCAGACAGCCTTGCTTGGCGACCCCCGTGAAATGGTCGATCGACCCCAAATGGGGTCCCGACCCACAGGTTGAGAACCACTGTGCTAAGAGCTGCAATATTGCCCTGGTGTCACGCTGGTTAGAATGCAGTACTGCAGGATAATTCTGCTCATTGCCAGGAGTTCGATCCTGATGGGATCAAGGTTGACTCAGCCTTCCATCCTTCCGAGGTCAGTAAAATGATTGGACTCTGATTATATACTGCACTATATAAATATACTGCAGTATATAAATCTAAGTGCTATTGCTACTGGTATTTCTGTGAAATTTCTCTCCTCCCTCTTTACTTGAGATATGAAATTCTTATTCAGTTTAGGAACTGGGTTTGTCTAGTCTAGTGAAAAGAAGGACTAGAGGTGACATGATAGCAATGTTCCAATATATGAGGGGTTGCCACAAAAAAGAGGGAATCAACCTATTTTCCAGAAGACCAGGACATGAAGCAATGGATGGAAATTAATCAAGGAGAGAAGCAACCTAGAATGAAGGAGAAATTTCCTGACAGTAAGAACAGTTAATCAGTGGAATGGTTGCCCTCAGAAGTTGTAGATGCTCCGTCACTGAAGGTTTTTAAGAACAGCCTGGGCAGCCATTTGTCTGGAATGGTATAGGATCTCCTGCTTGTGTAGGGGGTTGGACTAGAAGACCTCCAAGATCCCTTCCAACTCTGTTATTCTGTTCTGTTCTTCATCAGTTTAATTTTTCTTCTTCACATGTTGATGAAGATGTATATCTTAAATAATGACCAAATATGCTATGTACATTTCTCTTTATGTCCCTTTGCATATGCATATGCTACAAATATTCCATAAGGATGCTCCCAACTCTACATTTCTGAGAATAACCATAGAAAGCCAACTTGTAAAGAGAAAATGACCATATATTGGTGATAACACATTAAGAATTGCATTGTTTTTCCAAATTTGTTTTGCTGCTCCAGTGCATGATAAATGTATAATTCTGCATGTAATGATAATGGCATAGAACTCAGAAATAAATCCACATGTTTGAATTGTATTAACACCACAATTAACAAACTTACTGACCCAAAATGAGCCAATAGATCCACATGCTCATATCATATGGGGAAATGACTCTGCACCCAATTTACATTTCCAATACAATTAAGTCAGTAATCAATCTTTAAACATATTATCTGTGGTATCCAATAAGAAAAAAATGTTTTTTTCTTTAATTATGCTCATCTTAACGTTGTAAAAAATATTGTTTAATTTCTTAATGTTAATATTTCTTAGCCACTCCTTTATTAAAATAGAATATTCCAACTGTTCGTGCAAGTAGCTAGTATATACAACTAAAATGTTTTAGTTATGTATTTTAAAATATTGCCTGTGAATCATGCATACATACACACAAATCCAACACTGATGAAAATTAGGGAGATTTGGATGGTTTTGGTGAGATGGGAAGCTACATATTTGATAAATAAATAAACATCTGAACCAAAATATAAAATCAGTAAACATTGTAATTGCCTGTATTGCCATTTGACTATTCTAAACAAATTGAAGTCTTCCTTATGAGACACAAATGGTTTAAGCACTTCGTGGGCAATACATTGAGCTGAAGTATTAATAGCTCTATTTACTGTGTGTGTGAGAGAGAAAGTTCAGGTCTGTGTTGCCGCTTAGCAACTACTTGACAGATTTTGGGAAGTGTTTTGTCATACTGTTAAAAGTGGGAAACTCTGTTGCAGTCTCTGCCATGATATCAAAGGGGTCAAATAGTAACTCTCTAATTATGCTCAGAAAGAGGATACTGTATTGTGGGGTTTTTTTTACTTGATCATTTTGTTCCATAAAGAAACTGAAGTCAAAATATATGCCTAGTGAGAAAGCGAGAGCCATAATTTAGGGGGGAGGGGTTGCTTTTTTCATTTTTAAATATACTTTTTAATATCCAATAATACTAAAATAAATAACTGTAATTAAAAATGGGAAAAAAGATAGAAAAGAAGTACAAAAGGAAAATTAAGAAAGAAAATATTGAATTATGACTACCACTCTTTTTTTTAATGAATAGTAGCCATTTTATTCTTTTCCCTTATTTAATCCATTTTAATCCCCAAATCCATAAATTATCATTTCAATCTTTTTTTCTTTCAACGAAAAGTTCTTATAAAGTTTTCAGTTGTTCAAAAATGACTCTTTTGACATGTTTCCCTGGTTCGCTTTGCCATTTCTGCAACTCTCATCAATTTTATAATCCAGTCTTTTACTATAACTTTTTTTTTTATTATTGGGGAAACAGAACAACCACTTCACAAATGCATGGCACAACACAAGAGAACAAACTCATCAGGACAGGAGTCAACAATCCATATTCATCTGAAGGGTCACTATTTTGAAAACCGCAAAATTCACATTTTGGATCAAGAAGACCACTGGTTTGAAAGAGGAGTCAAAGAGGCCATCTATGATAAAACTGAACAGCCCTTCCTCAACAGAGGGGGAGGAATGCAACATCACCACACCACCTATGTCCTATTTACAGTGCAGTCCTTTAGAATAGAATATAATATAATAGAATATAATAGAATAGAATAGAATAGAATAGAATAGAATAGAATAGAATAGAATAGAATAGAATAGAATAGAATAATAATACCACTTTACAATGCCTTGGTAAGGCCACACTTGGAATACTGCATCCAGTTTTGGTCACCGCGATGTAAAAAAGATGTTGAGACTTTAGAAAGAGTACAGAGAAGAGCAACAAAGATGATTAGGGGACTGGAGGCTAAAGCATATAAGGAACGGCTGCTGGAATTGGGTATGTCTAGTTTAATGAAGAGAAGGACNACTTCCTGACAGTGAGAACAATTAACCAGTGGAACAACCTGCCTCCAGAAGCGGTGAATGCTCCAACACTGGAAGTTTTTAAGAAGAGACTGGACAGCCATTTGTCCGAAATGGTATAGGGTTTCCTGCCTGAGCAGGGGGTTGGACTAGATGACCTTCAAGGTCCCTTCCAACTTTACTATTATTATTATTATTATAGAATAGAATAGAATAGAATAATAACTTTATTGTCACTTTGAATGTACACTAATCAGCATACATTAAAATGAAATTTCATTGCATTCAGCTCTCAAATGGTCTCCACCTACAATATACACTGCATAAAGATGACAAAAATACATACATACATACATAATTATACATATAGCCACATATATTATATGACACAATCTAGTTCGGGTTATGTATACATGTGCAGTCCCAAGAAGGTTCCACACCCATTTGAGTGACTCAGGTGACTCTGAAGATAGACATAAACCCCCATGTAACCCCAACAACTCTCAGAGTGCTAACAATCAGATTACTACAAAGCAGTGGTGGGATTCAGCCAGTTCGCACCAGTTTGGCAGAACCTGTAGCTAATTTTTTTGTTCTCCAGGCCCGGAAGTGGCATCCACACAGAGAACTGGTTGTTCATATATTTGAATCCCACCACTGCTACGAAGAATATAATCCTTCTATTCCCTATCATTCAGTCAGAACTGAAGAAACTTCTTGGATGAAAAGGAAGTGTTTTCAAAGAAAAAAAACCAAGAAAGTCCAGTTGCTCTTTGGGGGAGAAAAAAGTACCTTTGGGACAACTATGATCTGGATGATTGGGAATCTCCACAGACATTTTAAACCATGACACCTCAATCTCAGATTCTGACCTTCCAATCCGAACATTCTCTTATTTCTTAAGATTATCCATTTCCTCATCCGTATTAAAGAGTATGCAGCAAAATACAGGAAATCATTAGAAATGTCTTTTCCATTAAAAACAAACCCAAACCTTAATATCTAACCAATCAATTTGAAATAATGCTAGGGTTAATTGTTCTGAATAAATATACATCTATTTATGTTGATTTTGATCTGAGATAAATCTAAGATACATTTGATTCATTTATGGTTATAAATGGAAAACAATTATTGGAACAACTTCTTAGATATTTAGAAAAACTCAAGCAATATTTGACACCTAAATTAATACAGGTTTTTAAAACTTAAAACATGTAAGGATATATATGATTCTTTTCTTTACTGATTAATTTAAAAGTATTGGCACAATATCTTAACAAACAAATGATGCCTAAATAAATAAATGGTTGCATCTTCTGTAAGGTATTTTGACTAATATTTCATCTGCAATAAGCCAAAGAACAAAATGCAACCTATCAATCTAATTCATAAAAAGTGATCATTTGCGTTTAGGCAAGGCCAGTTACAGAAATTTCCACTGCACCATGTGAAGGGCCTTTGAGTATCCAATAAAACCATCTCCACTGATTTCAATTTTTCAAAATATGTATCCGAGATATCAGGAAGAAATATAATACTGTCAGATGCTTGATAACCTTTTTTTTAAAAAAAAAATGGATGAACAAAGATAGGACCATTTGTAATCTATGTGCTCAGGGTCATGGTCAATATTGACATTTAGCAAGGAAATCAGATGATAGATTGCACAATCAGTGGGCTCTTTGCCATTGCTAAATGTCTGTGGAGATTTTCAATCATCCAGGTCATGATTGTCCCAAAGGTACTTTTCCAAGAGGCAACTGGACTTTCTTGGTTTTTTTTTTAAGAGGTTTCACTTCTCATCCACGAAGCTTCTTCAGCTCTGACCGGATGTTGGGGAATGGAATCCTTTCCCTAAAATGTTCACTTAAACCTGGCTTTGTGGTCAGAAGCAAATGTAGTCAATGCAAAGATCTCTCTCTCTCTCTCTCTCTCTCTCTCTCTCTCTCTCTCTCTCTCTCTCTCTCTCTCTCCACACACACACACACACACACACACACACACAATTGTATGTGAAGAAATACCCAAGTTTTCGAATTATCTTCTGTGATCTAGGTTTGTGTTCAATTTGTATGTATTTAAACACTGTGGAAGATAAAGCATCCTTTGCAAATTATACTATCAGAAAGAGTTTGAATGCTTAAATATTATATTTCAGTAGCTTTTAAGGAATCTTCTCAGTCCCCTTTCTTCACCCATTTCTCCTCTAATAGCCCCTGTTTAGTTTTAACGACTGATAGAACCAACACTGCTTTTTTTCTCCTCCAGGATTGTCAGCGTTGTTCTTCTCTCTTCTTCCATCAACTCCCTTCAGTGGCCAGCATGTATTAAATGTGCCATGCCTGTGAGCCAGCCAATTTGTTTTCAGAAACTAGGCACCATTCAAAAGATTTAATTAGCAGATTGTTGAACCCAATAGGACATTTCCTTTTGGAGCACAGAGACAAGTAAAACAATGAGGAATTGGTCTATTACTTTCTGTGCAATTACAATAGCCTCAGATTGGTTCACTTGCCTGCCATGTAGAATTGGAAGCATGATTTATTTATTTATTTTTGAAAAGGCTGGGATGGGCAAACCAATATCCCCTGGTGTGTATATAAAGTTTTTTTTTTCCCCAAGTGCAAACCTGATCCAGGTTTTCCTGTACACATCTACAAGAGAATCACTTATTCCAGACACCCTTTATTCTGGAACTGATGCCTTTTGTCTGTCTGCTGGTTTCTTCTCATAATTCCTTTCAACTCACAGATGTCCAGGGCTGAAATAAACCTGGGAGAGAAAATTGAGAGTGGTATATGTGTGTGTGTGGGGGGGAGGGGGTATTGATGAGGTGAAGTCCCTACTCCCCCCCCTACCCCGGTCCCAAACTTTCTACTTAAAGCTTTTCCCTCAACTCCAGTTTACATAGAAGAAACACCTCCTCTCTCTAAAAATAGATAGTCAAAAAGAATTATAACTTTTGAAGTGATGTAAGTGGTTCATAATATATGTATATGTAATGCTCAGCAAGCTGTGTGCTTCAAAAGAGTGAGAGATAAAGATACCCCAGCTGTCCTTTGAATCAAAGTAGGTATGTTAATTATGCCAAATCCCACAGATCTGATCAACTGATGTTGGTTGAATAAATCATTTCCAGCTTGCTGCTGGATGTGTGCAAATTTTGCACATGACAGGGAGTCTCCTCTGAGCAATTTTCATTCCAGAAAGATGTATTATTGCTTTTCATCCAATCAACAGGAGGGCTTCTGAGAAATGTAGTAGGATGCAGGCATTCATAAGATAGCAGAGTTAATATTCCAGCAGAATTTTTTTTTATCATTTTGCAGAATGCTTTGCCAGCCATTTGGTCTCCGGAGAGCAGTTGGCTAAGCAGTCTTAACGTCAGCCTGCTTAAACCTTTAGATCACTGAAACCTAAATTTCAACTTATTGCAGTTTATAATGGATGGGATGGAAAGGATTGGAATCCCAGGGTTATTTTCTATTCATGTGAGGCCCACCAAGTATATCCAATTGATCTCGCCCAGTCTATTCTTAGTGTCTTCGGAGTCCAGCTGTGAACACGCTTTAGATATTCTATGGCATTGACTTAAGCAGCTGATCACCCATAAAAAGTTGTTGCAAATGAAGGAGGAAGGAGGAAAACATTGATGAGCATCTTGTTAAATTCCATTTGAGAGCAACATCACGAAGCCGGATAAAAAAAAGTTCACACTTCGTATAAAAGACCTTCCTTAATTCCTAATTAAAGAATCCCTATAAGTCCACAACAGAGAGCCTGGACAGCCTCAGAAATGTATTACTCTGCACTTGGATCCTCTGACTTTGTAACAAGTATTGAATTGGAGGAACATAGAGTCCTTTAAAAAGGTGCAGCTGAGGAATTCAATCCCATTCACCCATTTAAGTCACCACCAGGAATTGCAGTAATCAAGTATAGACATAAATATCACACACTTGAGTCCAAAGCTATGAAACACATTCCCAACATATGTTGCCTTGAGAAATTCCAGGACCAGGGATTAGCTGCGGTCGCTTTCCATATAAGAAATAAACCATTGACATTACGTAATGTTTGATTTGTGAATAAATGTAGAAATAGAGTAAGAACAAAAGCAGAATATCAGTTATCCCATCGCCCTTCAAAAGCGATACCAAATGTCACCGCTCCACTCCTCCTTTCTAGTTGTTTCCACACAGCCATAATTTTTGCCTTCCCCTCTCCAAACCCCCAAATCATTTTCACATTATATCTTTATCAGTGACCTACTTATGTCCCCTCCTCACAGAATATATATTTTTCTGGCATGGAGAAAAAAATCCCAACCATTTTGATCAGCCTAAAATACTGGTGGGATAACAGTTAGTCACCATAACTCCTTGGCTTCAAATGACAACTGTTACTTCAGTCATGCTTGTCATTCAGGCCACACAAACTCAGGGACACATCCTCTTTTCTTCCTTTGCTTGGATGAGAAATAAATGTGCTGGTTGTTTGCTTGCAGGCATTTCATTATCCAACTAGATAACATCATCACTTCTAGTGAGTGTGGGGTTTGCTGCCTGTTTAGAGACTATAGCCTGCCCTGCCAGTATTGGTTGGGAGGACATAATTTTCTCCTGGGAAGTTCCTTAATTAGGGTATGGAATTGCTTTCTAATCAAGGAACCACCAAGGAGAAACTGACAGGGCAAACTATTGTAATGCAGTGTGGGAGGGAAGTCAGCCCCCCAGAGAAGGAAATATTAAAAGGGCAGAAAAATATATTTCCTCAAAAGGGTTTTTAAAAGCAGAAACCAACCCTGCCCCCCAAGTCTCTCTGTCCCAAGCAGAAGCCAGCTCTGGACAAATGCAGATGTAAACCACAGAAAGGCCCCAGCTAGGAGATCAAGAAGACAAAGACACCTAAAATCTGCATACCCCACCCAAACTCTAAGAGTCATTAGCCCCAGCACCAGGGAAGCAGGATATGACCTTTGGGACATAATAGGATTAACCTACCACCATTAAGAATATCAGAAAGGCACATCCAGACTCAGGTCAGAATATGTGACACAGGAAATACAAAGCCTAAAACAGGAACAGGAAACTACTTCAGATAAAAGGCTTCAGAGGGTATAAAAACCTACTCCCCACATGTGCTCGGCCCCTTTTTTCTCTCCTCTCTCCTGCCAGAACCATCTTTCTGTCTGGCTCTTCAATAAACTGCAACCTTCTTTCTAAAGCAGTCGCCATGTTGTTTATTTATCCCCAGCTTGGATGAATCAGGATAAAGTCTTTTCTTTCAACAACAGTAAACAAGGACCCAACCCAACACTCACTAGCACTGAACAGGTTACCTAGTAGGATAATGAAACATCTACATGCAAATAACCAATATCAGAGAACACTAAGGACTCCTTGAGCTACCTATATTCCCTTTTATTGGAGAAATAAATATTCCATAGCCATTCCTCACATTCTAAGAAAACATTCCATTTCTAATATGCAGAGTGCTTTGCTTCTAATTTCCACGTCTGTATTATTGTGAACAGACAATTCATAGCAATCTGGATTAATACTAATCGTATAAAATGGAGAAATTGTTTATATCTCCTTCCTGGCATGTACCACAGGCAGACAAGCTCAGTGTAAATCAACCATTTTGTAATCTTGGCCAGAAGTGGGTTTACCATGAATGGTACAGATGGCATAATTCAACATTAATAATAAAATAAAATTAATCATTCTGGCTGACTTCATTAGAGATGTGCAGGTCCACTATAATATATTCTGACAGGGCAGTTTTGCAATCTGGTGCTTTAAACACAAAAAAAATGAAGAAATATTTTCCAGACTTGATGGCAAATGGGAAAGGATGAATTTTATTTATTAAATGCAGACAGAGGATAAGTAATTTTTTTCGTCTCAGTTAACCTTTAAGAACCTGGCACTTTTATAAAAAGTATCAAGACCAAAGCAAAGAGAAGCATTTCTTTCTACAGGGCTACCTGGGATAATGAAAGGATGAAGACCCACAGAAATGGCAGAGAAAGAATCACTGGAAAAGGAAAGCATCTTCTACTCATCTCATGTCGTTTTATTTTTTTTTAAGTCCTCCAGATTTGCTAAGGGTGGAGTAGTGGTTCAGGAGTTAAGACACTGGGCTTGTTGGCTGGAAAGCCAGCAGCCCAGGTTTGAGACACCAAGCACCATGTGATGGGGTGAGCTGTGATTCTTGCCCTAGTTCCGTGGTGGCGAACCTATGGCACGCGTGCCACAGGTGGCATGCAGAGCCCTCTCTGTGGGCATGCACCCCGTCGCCCCAGTCCTAGGCCTTCAGCTGGGTTTTATAAAACCTTTTCGCTTTAGGCCTCTGCCGCCATGTGCAAAAAAAAAAAGGTTCAATCAACCAATCAATTTCAACTTCTCGCGGGGAAAAAAAAAGATCTCGCAAAGTTGGAATTGATTGATTGAACTTTTTAGTCCCACCCAGTCTGCCATTACCACCACAGCCACACCCACCCAACGGGCCACGCCCACCCAACGGGCCACGCCCACCCAATGGGCCACGCCCACCCAATTGATCACACCCACCCAATGGGCCACACTCACCCAATGGGCCATGCCCACCCGGCACCCGGTGATACATAAGTGGGTTTTGGGTTGCAGTTTGGGCACTCGGTCTCTAAAAGGTTCACCAGCACTGCCCTAGTTCCTGCCAACCTAGCAGTTTGAACGTATGCAAATGCAAGTAGATAAATAGGTACCACTTTGGTGGGAAGGTAACAGTGTTCTGTGATGTCGTGCTGGCCACATGACTGCATACGTTTCTTCAGATAGCGCTGGTTCACTGCAATGACTACTGGAGTAAAATCCACAGGGATTCCTTTACCTTTTTAAAAAACGTTTTACCAGATTTGCTAAAAAATTGTTTTGTGGAGAAAGATCAAGGATGCCAGTCAGACATAACTATTGACTAGAATCTGTCTGTCTCTGGAGTCACACTCCATTCCTCACAATCTGTTCTCAGGGGAATTCATGGCAAAATACTTTAACCATGCTTATCACTGCACCCTCTTAGGATAAAAAAAAAAAAAGAACAAAGTCAAATTCTTCTCTCAGTTCCCACAATGCTTTTGGGTATTCACAACGAGTGTTATATTTGCTTTTAGCTTTTCTGTTTTGCATGAGGTTTTGTCCTTTGTAGAAGCTGTGGCATGCCTTCATTGTTTTACCGATGCTATAAAAGCAAAAATTGCCGGTTATTAATTGAGAAAATGGATAGAGTTATCCTCAACTTAATCACTTGATAAGGAAAACTGAAAGGAAGATTAAATTACACGCTGCTCTAATGTTTCTGGTTTGCAATAAATTAATGTCAAGGTATTTTTTTAATTTAATTTAATTTTTTTATGCAGCCTTTTATGCAGTATTTTCCATTTTGATTAGGAGGAAATGGGACTTGAAAAAAAATGTGATAGGATAAAATCTGAAGTGCAGTGGCTAGGCAATAAGTACATAAAAATACCAGTTTTCTACATTTGTTTGCCTTTTATATGCATCATTTACCGGGTTTTGCTGAGAAACCTACATCCTGTTGCTTCTGCTACCTCTTTTTTATTTTTTTGATGGAGAAGGAAATGAAGCTTAACTAGGCAGTGTCTTAGTCCGACAGACCACTGATGGTGCATGAACACAAAAAACAATCAGATGCATATTTATGCTTAGATCAAGGTTAATTACAATTGCAGCTCAATCAGCAGGTTGTGAGACTCACCAGGGAAAAAGTGAAACTTCCACCTGTTGTTTTTAGTGGCCAGAGTAATGCCTTCCATTTGGAGTTGATGGAATTTAAAATGTCCCTTTAGTCTGGTGGATACACTTGCAATCCTGCTGTGTGCAATTCGTATCCATTAAACCAACCAATCACCACCTGGAAGAAATCAGACTATCTGTTTTTATATCTGCTTTTTTGCAATGAGTTTGCTTTGGTTTTGGCTAACAGATACGAAACATGGAAGTGTAAAAAAAAAAAAAAACTGACGGCGGACAAAGGCCCAGTGGTCCATCAAGTCTGCCCTTTGGGTTTTATTTATTTAATTATTACTTTCATTATTATTTATTTGTTTGTTTAAAATTTGTGGGATGATAGATATGTGTTTTTCTCAATTGTGTTTAAACTCAGTTATTGATGATTGAACCACTACCTTTGCTGGAAACTGGTTCCAAGCTTCCACTTCTCTTTATGCCAAGTAACATTTCTAACATTATTTTCTTCTTATCCTAAAGCCAGTTTTAAACCTTTGTCTTTTAACTTGTGTTTCCTGGATATTTGAGAAAGAGTACAATATTTGAGAAAAAATAGAACATAAGCTTTATGAGCCTTTGTATCTAAAAATGTCCAGCATATGCTGGCATTTCAATCAAATGAATCAATTTTTATTACCGCCACAGACCAGTAAATAACTCATTAAAACAACAATAATGATAAAAAAATAAAAATAAAAGGCAGATATAATATATTGTGATTGGCAGTGGATTAACAGTGGACACTTAAAGTTTGCCTAATTTTACATGAACCAGAAACTACTTCATACTGAAGTAGTAGTTCAATATACTACTGATAACAGTAGTTCAACATGCACAAAAAAACAGTATTTCCCAGATATTGTATTAGATATGGTGTTATAAATTGAGTTGGTGAGTCTTTATAGAAAATGCAGTATAGCAGGACATGAGGTATAGTTTTAATGGCCCCTTGTCCACAGGGATATAGTCTCAGTTTATATGGTTGTTTGTTTGTTTGTTTTTTGTATCAGCCCACTGTGGGCAATGTGTTGCAGTGTGCTTAGGTTAATGCCCTTTGGATTTTTGGGATGCTTATTTGATATAAGTAGGCATGAGCTTAAATGGACTCCACAAGATGGTAGAGGACAGGAAGGCCTGGAGGAACATTGTCCATGGGTCAGAAATGACTTCACAACTACCAACAACAACATCAACAATCTTGCTGCTTTAAAAGGGGGAGTTTGACTGCTCAAATAAACATCCTTGGGAAAAGCAGTTCAATCTACGTTATTTAGACGTGCTAAGTGTACACTCGTACCCCATTGTTAGAAGGGACCAAATATTTAAAAAATGATCAGGTGCCATTTGATTATTTTT
The DNA here is from genome assembly GCF_001527695.2 of Protobothrops mucrosquamatus. Taxonomy (NCBI): domain Eukaryota; kingdom Metazoa; phylum Chordata; class Lepidosauria; order Squamata; family Viperidae; genus Protobothrops; species Protobothrops mucrosquamatus. The sequence goes on from NW_015386389.1 coordinate 587,954, forward strand.
AAAATACTCGGTCCCTACTTTTCATCTGATGAGCTCAGAATAGCTGACATGGAGCATTTTCTGCTCCCCTGATCACATATTGTTCAGATCCACATCAATAGCATTGAGTTCCTCGGTGCTACAATGCTTGTCCAGGCCATTAATTGTTCCCTTAAGTCAAAGGGCCCCAACCCACTCTGGGCCTTGAGCTATTCAGTACAGGAAGTGGTGAGTGGTGAGTGAGCACTCATGGGCATCCCTACTTGGACAAGCAACAGGCAAACTGTGTGTGCTTTTGCCCATCACTCTTGCAAAACCATCCCCTCTCCCCACACACACTGGTCTGCAAAGCTGGAAAGGTTGGGGAACTCTGCCTTAAGTGCAACAGCAATGTTTTTGGGTTGGTGAACTATGGCTTAATATATTGTATGGTTGACCCTAATGGTGGCTTATACTGGTTCAGCATAGAAAAAAAATGTAAGTATAGAAAGATGTGTAAACAGAATCTGATTTCCCAAGTAATCATAAGGTCAGACCTTCAAACACAAGCAAGGTACTAGAACTATTGTGTCTGAATATCTGATGATCTGAAATGAGTCAGTAGAGTTTCTTCCCTGATCAAAAAAGGAGAGAGAAAAATATATAAAACATAATGTGCAATTTTCTGCCAAAGTAAGTACTGTACATTCTGTACTTGCTCCTGAGTTCTATTATTCTGGGATTAAATACTGGCACAGCGAAGTTGATTATGTCAAATCCTTAATGAATGTGAATACATATTAATCATAATTCATTCTAAAATGGGAAGAGAAAATAATTGGCATTCGGTCTTAGCTTAGAACAAATCTCCATGCTGCAGTGTAGGTAGAGGTTTAGGATATACAAGGAGATGCTCTTTTAATCATATCAAATGAGCTGTTTTCCTTTCTTTCACAGTTGGTATACAGTTGGTAATTTGCCATGGACTAAAGATAAAATGTCAGCATATGGCAATTAAAATGAATCCACTGTGTGTGGCCCAGACATAACCAAAGATGGAGATATTGCGCAGAAATAGAAAGACAGATAGATATTTTTTATAGACAGACCTACAGATCACACTCAAATCTATAAGGGGAAACATACATGTAGTTGCTTATAAGCTTTATCTTCTTCCTAAAGCAATCAAGTATACCTAACCATTTTAATCTAGCAATGAATAAAGATTGATTGTGGCAAAACAAGGTCTTTTTCAGGTTGTACTTTGTGAAATTTTCTGTATGTATGATTAATGTGCACTAGTTTTGCACAAGCCAGCATCACAGCAAACAGCTAGCTGTTACTGCCACCTACAGATTAGGACTTCATAGGAATTTTGAGAAAGTGCATTTTTACATACTGTAACCACAGATGACAGACTAAATAGACAGTAGTTATAGTCCAGAAATAAGGATATGAGACAGATTTGCTTAACCCCAATTCTGTTCAAAATTAAACAATTAGCCAACATGGCTGCATCTCCAAATACGGTATTTTCTAAATGTTGTGATATAAGTGGCAGCTCCAGAGAAGTATATAAAAATGTGTTCACACACTGTATTTAAGGAAAATTGCAGGCAAAAAGATATTGTGTCCCAGGAAATTGTGGAGAAAAATGTGTATCACTGAAACAGAGTAACCGAATAACAGAGTTGGAAGGGGCACCTTAGAGATCTTCTAGTCCAACCCCCTGCTCAAGCAGGAGACTCTATACCATTTCAGACAAGTGTTTGTCTTCACTGATGAGGTCTCCAATGATGGAGCACCCACAACTCCATTCCACTGTTAATTGTTCCCATTGTTAAGAAATTAGTTCTAGGTTGCTTCTCTCCTTGATTAGTTTCCATCCATTGTGTCTTGTCTTGCTTTCTAGTGCTTTGAAAAATAGGTTGACCTCCTCTTCTGTGTGGCAACCCCCCAAATATTGGAACCCTGCTTTCATATCACTCCTAGTCCTAATTCCTAATTCCTGCAAATCAATTTTTGTGCAAAGTTTTGGGCAGATTTTCTAATTAATAAAAATGAAAATGACTTAGTAAAGTGTAAAATATGCAGGAAATGAATGCAATACAATTTTTTGGTTGTATTTCCTAGCAACTGGTACTGTAAAGTACACTGGAAATAATATGTAGGAAATAAGCAATATGTGGCTTCTGGATTTGCATCCCAATTCAGCACAACCAATGTTGTTGAGGTAGCACCAAAATACCTGTGTTATATATTCCTGACTTCAGCTAAATTGTTTTCATGCATAATGGATATTAGTAGCTTAATCTCCACAATGGTATGTATTATCTCTTTAAAACCTTCCAGGTTGATGGCTATTATTGATGTGTGGGGGGACAACTGCTCTAGTGTGCTGCCTAAGAATGCATTTCCCATTGTAATTTCAATAACTTCAATGGAAGGTAACTTTCTTTATGGTACTTTCTCCCTACCAGGGATAATTTTACACATCACTATTATTTCTCCTATTATTTGCCCTCTTCGGGGACAAAATGTGTATTTCTATAGCAAATGTGAAGTTACACATTTGAATTGTTGAGGAAATTCTTACATGGAGTTGACCTGGCAATTGGTCAATGCACAATTTTAAATACCCATTAAGCTTCAATTCCAGTGGAGACAAGAGAGATTCACAGGTGAAAATGTGAAGGACTCTCTAGGGATAACTTCAAATTATCCTAGCAAAAAACCAATAATGAGTCATGAGGGGGATTTATTCAAGATTTAAATTCAGAATGGCTCAGTTGTCCTTACCTATGAGTTTAATTAAGGAATACCAATATGTTTTGCTATTTAATATCCTAAAACAGGTGTCCCCAACCTTGGCAACTTTAAGACTTGTGGACTTCAACTCCCAGAATTCCCCAGCCAGTATGGCTGGCTGGGGAATTCTGAGAGTTGAAGTCCACAGGTCTTAAAGTTGCCAAGGTTGGGGACCCCTATCCTAGAACATTTTTAATAGGATCAAGAGATTCCCTGTTTACATACTGAACTAGAACATATCTGAACTAGAATCAGATAATCTGGTGCTAAAATAAGGGTGACAAGTTTCTGGAGGCTTTCTTTCTTGTTGATGATGGTGGTGGTGGTGGTGGTGTTTTAAAAGCTTCCTAGAGCCTCATAGAACATAGTGACCACGGTTGTTATGTTAACTATAGAATATGAAGATATGAATTTCGGGGGAAGGAATATTTGAAGGAGATTTTTTTTATTCCTTTGCACTCATCTATATCCAGAAATAAACTTGATTTTTGTGGAACTTGAAGCAAGTGGAACATATGTTTTCAGTATTAACCAGTCTGACTCCCATCCTTATCTTGAAGTAAGGTATGACACGCACATTTTATGATACTTATCTCCCCATCCACATTTTGAAGTTTTGCTTCCAAATATATTGGTCCTAAGAAAGAGAAACTATAGCCAATCAGCTGAAAAGCAGAAGACAATAGACATGCTCAGTGGTGGGATTCAGCCGGTTAGCACCACTTCGGCAGAACCGGTAGCTAATTTTTTGTTGCCCAGGCCCAGAATGGACTTCCAGAAGCAGCATCCACACAGAGAACCGTTTGTTCACATATTTGAATCCCACCACTGGACATGCTGTTGTATTTGTTAGAGATGTGTGCTTTGGTCCTAGAAAAGTTCTACTCTTTAGGCTGTTTACTCTGCACTGGGCACCTTACCCTTAACTCAATTTATTAAACAAATTATGGAAGCGATGCATGACAAAAATATATTTTGGGAGAGAAAGAAGATGAAGTCACTACATACTCTTCTCTTTGCAACAAAAATAAAGGTTCATGAATAATCCAAGATCACAACCCTATAACAATTTGGGGTTGCAAACATGGCTGCTTTTATTTTCCTAGGGATCTGAATAATTATGAATCATAAAGTTGGAATTTCTGGCTTGCTTGCTTGCTATGATTCTATGTGGAGAAAAAAGGATCCTATTTAATAATCTGTACCTGGGGACCTTATACATTTATATTTCTGCATTCAAAATAGCAATAGCAATAGCACTTAGACTTCTATACCACTTCACAGTGCTTTACAGCCCTCTGTAAGAGGTTTACCAAGTCAGCATGTTGCCCCCCAACCATTGGGTCCTCATTTTACCGACCTCTGAAGGATGGAAGGCTGAATCAACCTTGAGCTGATCAGGATCAAAGGAATTGAACTCCCAGCAATGTGAACAGAGTTAGCTTACAATACTGCATTCTAACCACTGGGTCACCACGGCTCAAAATCTAACCTTCATCAGCTTACTAACTGACTATAAAGTACTATTTGTTGCTTTTTAAAGTGCTTTACAAAAAGAACCCATCTGACTGAAATAGTATAAACAAACTTAGACAATTATTTCCTTCCCAAGTGATTTTTGTGCATTTTCTATGTAACTTCTGCATCATCGCAGAAGACGATTTTAATGGTGAAGAATTGAAGTGGCATGCCCCATTTTTCCCAATGTAAAATTGCTTATCTTCTGATGCTTTGTGCATAGTATGGCTAGTTAAAACTTTAAGTTTTCCCACAGGTCTCTAGAACTCTCATCCCTTAATTAGTCATTTACTCATACAGTTTAGCTCAGGAGGGTTATCTCTTTTCTTTAGAAGTTCTTTTCCAAGGCTGGACACCTGGCAGAGAGCAGGATAGATCACCTGGTACTACATCACATAAACTTTTGATAACGGCAAGGCAATAACTATAAACAACATATACTCTCAAGCCCAATACCTAGAGTAGACGGGATAAATAGATGTATGTTTAATGGTAATATATTTTATAAAATGTCCTTGGCAATTATTCAAATGTTTGGGTTTCATCCAAGCTACTAATAGGGTGTTATGTTATTTACAACCCTTATATTTTGTAAAACTGTAAAATATGACCAAGATGGGACATATTTTAGTACAGACGTATCAGAAAAGGTGTTATGCACTAGTCAGAAAAAATCTGAGGGACATCATAGCAGATACTAAAGGATGTAAAATTCTGAACTCTACTTATTATTGAATGTTGCCCCCATCTTGTTATCTATCTCATATCTGTGGATATTTCCTGTGTATATGGTGGTATGAAAGAATAGAATAGAATAGAATAGAATAGAATAGAATAGAATAGAATAGAATAGAATAGAATAGAATAACAGATGGCAGTCCCGTCTCTTCTTGAAAGCCTCAGAACTCTTGCAGGCAAATTGTTCCATTGATTGATTGTTCTCACTGTCAGAAAAATTCTCCTTGTTTCTAGGTTGAATCTTTTCTTCATCATTTTCCATCCATTATTCCTTGTCTGGCCTTCAGGTGCTTTGGAAAATAGGGTGATCCCCTCCTCTCTGTGACAGCCTCTCAAATATTGGAACACTGCTATCATGTCTCCCCTGTTTCTTCTCTTCACTAGACTAGCCATGCCCAGTTCCTGTAACCATTCTTCATATGTTTTAGCCTCCAGTCCCCTAATTCATTAGGATATCCATGTGCAAACTCTAATGGAAGATAAGGTTGAATTAAGGAATCATATCATAGGATATGAAAGGTGAGAAAGTATGACAATTTGCCATGGCCAACTGTCCATGGCCAATTGCCCATGGCCAACTTGCTATAGACAACTCACTGCTGCCAACTTGCCAAGAGCTGCACTAGTATTGAAGAAATTGTGGAATAGAATCATTAAAGAAAGGATGAAAAAGGAGGAACAAAGTGAAATGTGAACGACAAAGATCAAAATATATTACAATATAAAATTGTCCCGCAATGAGTTGTCCCATGGCAAGTTTGCCGTGGTGAGTTGTCCCATTCCAGGCTTGGTCTATGTGGTGTTCAATAGCATCTGTGTAATGGCCCATAATTATTTGTTTGAGAAAGCCTTGAAAAAAGTAAAAATGCCTTGCAGATGCCCTTACATTTTTGAAAATGTTTCCCAAAATTGATTTCTGGCCTAGTCTGGTATGTTGCATATTGTCTGATATGCCCTCTCCCCCACTGCAAACTCATAACAGTGATGCTTCCTGGTATACTGTATATGTTTACCATTGAATACATAACAAAGGCAAATGGGTAATCTATTTCAGACAATTCCAAAAGCTTTTACAATTCAGGTAGATGTGCATTCCAGATGATCAATCCTTAGACATATTTGGAAACTTTCCGTAATAGCGGATTGATACTCTTAAGCTGAATTGTGCTTGCATTAGTCTGAATTGTTTCTTGATTTAACCATTGTCTTTCAAAAATAGCTTTCGTTCATAATCAGCTGCTGAGTTTAAGAGAAGACTACATGACACATCTTGCCTTAGACATTCTCTGGTGTGCTAATTGCTTTGTAGTTAAAGACAATTCTGTTTTGAAAAAGTTGATAACTTGGCAAGTGTGGGATGGAACCAATTTATCTCAGTTAGGCAGTTTCACTCACAGGCCTTTAAAATGGAGAAGAAGAAAAAACCTGATGTCACATAGAACGAATAATATGCAGATCTAGGTTACGATTGCTTTGTCATTTCTAGATTATATTTCTAAATATATGGAAATGTATTCAGACGTGCTAAGGGCTAAAGTATTCATTGTCCTGAATGTATGGCATGTAGCTGCATTGACACGTTCTGTAATTAATTACATGTTCAAGGGTCCACAGGGATGGACAAAGCACTAAAGCAGGGGTAGGCAACCTTGGCTCTTTTATGACTGGAGGACTTCAACTCCCAGAATTCCTGAGCCAGCATGAGGGAAACTTTGGCCCCTTCATGACTCGTGGACTTCAACTCCCAGAATTCCTGAGCCAGCCATGCTGAGGAGAAATGGAGAGGTTTCCATGCTGAGCCATGCTGGCTCAGGAATTCTGGGAGTTGAAGTCCACCAGTCATAAAAGAGCCAAGGTTGCCTACCCCTGCACTAAAGTCAGTTTGTTCTCAGCCTGTGTGATCTGGGTAATCTGCCCTTTTTCACTGCACAGGTCCAAAGCTCTTCCAGACTCTTTTGAATGTCCTTTTACAGTACAGGACGGGAGGAAATCTTTAAACCTTAGAGTCAATTCTTTTGCTCTTTGAACAGGATAATTCAATAATTCAATCATTTAAAAAATGTCATTGCACTGTACACATTAAGCATATCATATCATATGCATATCATATATCTGGCTTCTAAGGCTCCACCTAGGCACACCTGTGGAATCATCCCGTTAAGCAAGGTGTAATTTGACATAAATAGAGATTTACTTCTTCTTCTTTTTTTTTTTTTAATATTTTTTATTATTTTCATCATAAAAAAAAAGCACATCACAAATACATCACAATATAAACCCCCCCCCACCCCCCTCCCGGACTTCCCAAACCTAATCCCAGGATATTATTCAACCAAAAGTAAACTAATATTAATATCCCTAACTCCACAAAGTATTATTCTACATAAGTAAGTGAAATATATATGTAAAGAAAAAAAAAGTTTTTATCTAAAAACCTAAATTATATTCCACCATTCTATACTTATTTTGAATATAAACGATCCATCTTCTCCATATTGATAAAAATTGTTCATTTGAGTGATCCTTCAGATAAGCCGAAATTTTTGCCATTTCAGCAAGATGCGAAACCTTCAATCTCCAGTCCTCCATTGTAGGTAGAACTTTACTCTTCCAATTTTGAGCTATCAACAAACGGGCAGCAGTTAAACAATACAACATCAAATTCGTTTCTTTTACGTCCAAATTATGTGTAATACCTAGGAGATAGAGATTTACTTCTGAGTAAACATGTAGAGCACCATATTGTGTAGATTGGCTATGCATTTTTTAAGCATCCTCTGTATATATATATTTTTTTCAGTCAAAATGCATGACATTTCATATAACCCAACTTCATTTAAAATAGGAAATGGGGTATTGGAGAAGAGCCTAATGCTGGGAAAGTTTGAGGGCAATAGAATAAGGGGACGACAGAGAATGATATGGCTGGATGGAGTCACTGTAGGCGTGAGCTTAAATGGACTCCAGAAGATGGTAGAGGACAGGAAGGCCTGGAGGAATGTTGTCCGTGGGATCGCGATGGGTCGGACACGACTTCGCAACTAATAACAACATTGGTGACCTTCATAATTTGAAATCTCATTACTTCTCACCATTGCATGGAAGTACTGAGAGTAAGATCAGGAGACCACTTTCTTGATTTATTTATTCTTAATTTAATCAATGTATTGATATTGAATACATTGAATATAGCAACTGTCTTTAGCTATTAATAGTTTATACAAAATTCTCTTCTTACCCCTATGAGCCAAGAGCCCTGGTGGTTAAGTGCAGTACTTCACGCTACAGTCTGGAGTTTGATCCCTGACATGCCTGAGGTTGACACACCCTTCCATCCTTCCAAGGTCAGTAAAATGAGTACCCAGATTGTTGGGGGCAATATGCTAACATTATAAACTGCCCAGAGAGTGCTGTAAAGACTATGGGGTGGTATATAAGTCTAAATGCTATTGCAATTGCTATATGTGTCTTCCTCAATTCTGGGTCTTCTATCAGAGATCTGAGAGTTTGAGGGTTCTACGCTGTATCTTATCTGTTCCTAGCACTGCACTCTTCTAGATAGAGAGTTCTGATGTTGTTTCTGGAATCTGTTGGAGGTTTTTAAAAAGAGATTACACAATCATTTGTCTGAAATAGTATAAGGTCTTCTACTTGAGCAAAAGGTTGACTAGAAGACCTTCAAAATCTTTTCCTACTCTGTTATTCTGTTATTTTCATATATAACTCAAGATATTTTGTGATAGATGATAAGATAAGATAAGATAAGATAAGATAAGATAAGATAAGATAAGATAAGATAAGATAAGATAAGATAAGATAAGATAAGATAAGATAAGATAAGATAAGATAAGATAAGATAAGATAAGATAAGATAAGATAACCTTTATTGTCATTTTTTTACTGTGGGCACAATGGCCCACATCAGAAATGAAATTTAGTTGCCTGGTCTCAAAGTGAAACACATACATGACACACACCTAAACATACTGTATACAACATATGTACAGACCCACACCCCTACATATACATAACAAATAAATATTAAACACTGTCCATCTTGAATATATAACAGAAGGAGGAAGCATGAAGATGAGAGAGAGAGAGAGAGAGAGAGAGAGAGAGAGAGAGAGAGAGAGAGAGAGAGAGAGAGAGAGAGAGAGAGAGAGAGAGAGAGAGA
>NW_015386389.1:597252-614293 GCF_001527695.2 Protobothrops mucrosquamatus
TTTGCTTAAGGGATAAAATATACAATATTTTTTCTAGAACAAATATTCATGGTTCTGCAAATGCAGTTAGGCAATGCACCAGCATCTATGCTAAGGGAAAGTTCCTAAAATAAATTCAGAATATTAAACAAATTTAGACCCAACAAGAAATGCTAGAATCCTTGTCTATGGAAATTGCTTCTATTTGTTCAACACAGCAGGTTGCTAAGCACAGCAAAATATCATTGATTGCACTTATTCCCTATGGTTGACATGACTGAAGTTATATTTTATACGCATTTTATTTTAGGCTGTTGGAAATTTGCATCCAGTGTTTCAAACATTGACCTTTTTACCTGTGAAAACATAGTGCATGAAGCATGACAGCTGGCTATAAAAAGGCTACTTCTCATTCATCATTACCTATTATGCTGAAAAGAGAAGAAGTCAGCAAAACTGGCAAATATTTTCAGTGCTGTGAAGAAGCAGTATTAGCGTGTCCATGATAAACAATGGAAAACATGAAAAAATGAGCATGGTGGTTAAGCTCATCAAAAAGAAATGAAGTCATTGTTCCATTCCATTGCAAAGTTAGAAGAGGTCCAGCAGGAATACAATCTGGGAGCCTTCAGAGGTCCTAAGAGCCTTCCTTTCAGAAAATAGATTTGGAAGGGATCTTGGAGGTCTTCTAGTCCAACCCTCTCCTCAGGCAGGAGACCCTATATCATTTCAGACAAATGATTATTCAATCTCTTCTTAAAACCTCCAGTGTTGGAGCACTGACAACCTCTGAAGGCAAGTCATTCCAATGGTTAATTGTTCTCACTTTCAGGAAATTTCTCCTTAGTTCTAGGTTGCTTCTCTCCTTGATTAGTTTCCATCCATTAGTTGCTTCTTGTCCTGCCTTCAGGTGCTTTGGAGAATAGCTTCACCCCCTCTTCTTTGTGGCAACCCATTAGATATTGGAACAGGCTATCGTGTCACCCCCATTCCTTCTTTTCATTAAACTTAATTTCTGCAACTTTCTTCATATGGTTAAAATTCCCCTAATCATCTTTGTGGCTCTTCTATGTACTCTTTCTAGAGTCTCAACATCTTTTTTATGTCATGGCAATCAAAACTGGATGCAGTATTCCAAGTATGGTCTTATCAAGGCATTATAAATTGGTATTAATAGTTCATATGATCTTGATTCTATCCCTTTGATAATGCAGGCTAGGACTGCATTGTTGTTGTTGGTTTTTTTGGTAGCTGCAGCACACTGCTGGATCATATTTAAGTGATTGTCCACTAGGACTCTGAGATACCTCTAGCAGTTACTACTATTGAGCCAGGTATCACCTTTACTATACCTGTGCATTTGTTTTTTCTTTCCTAAATATAGAACCTTACTTTTTTTTTACCACCAAATTTCATTTTGTAAGATTGGGCCCATTATTCAAGTCTGTCAAGATCCTTCTCTATCTTAAATCTATCTTCTGGAGTATTGGCTATTCCTGCCAGCTTGGTGTCATTGATGTGGATATTGAAAACTACTGGGCTTAGACTTTGCTTCTATTGAGATATCAGTCTCATTTTGTGCTTCTATTTATGTTCAAATCCCTGGGCAGTGTACATAAATTGGTAAAAACATTCCATCTTTTTCAAGTGATAATTTTCATAGTAACTATGGGTTGTGAGTGGGTGGGGGAAGTTTATTATATTGGAAGAGAAGATATCAATCTTTGTTGGTAGCACTCATTATCCTGGAATGCAATGGGTTCTTTTGGGATACATTAATCATTAAGGATGTTGAGTATGATTCCCTAAATGGTGATTCGCCAACATATCTTATAACAATGTTGAAGCAAAATATAAAATCTAGATATTTCTTACAAGCGCACATGCCAGGCTAGACATAATGCATCGGATTTTATACACAGCCACACAACATAACTATGAACTGTGCAATAAAACTCAAGAACGTCCTGTAGCTCATTAAAACTTTGCCTTCAAAATTTTACAGTTCCCTCATGAAAAATACAGTTATGTGAACATTGATACCTGTGTAGTAATACTTCTATAACTATCCTATTTTTCAGGATCTAAAACTCTTCATTGAAAGCTGAAAATTAGAACATGAACCTTTCACTCATGAATTTCACATGAAGGCAGAATTCACATATGAGGTCAAGGAATATGAAAATGTTTCCTAGCAATGCTCCCCTTTGTTTTGTGTCCATTATCTTCTAAACATGGAGGGTATATGAAGCAGAAAACATTCTCTGTAAGTGGAGGCTATTAGTATGATTTAATATCATGCTTGCAGAAATACTTCACATATCTGAGAATCTTCACAGTAAAACCTTTAATCAAAGTGGATCAGGGAGAAGGAACCTTTATCCTTACAACGTAGACAATACATTTCAACCAATCAGCTTAGTTATCCATGGAATAAGTATGATCCCTCTCAGTTTGAAAATAACTTTTCACTCTCAGAGGTTTTTATGCCATCTAATCCATTAAAAAACATAAAACCCTATGTCTTTTAATATGATGAATGTAAATTACTGCTGGCATATGCTCCCTCTGTGTTCTGGTGATGCTGAATAACTAATGAGTCCACCAAATGTTGAAGTAAAAGCAAAAAAAAAAAAAAAGATGATTAAATCAAGGTTTTTTACAGTTTGAAAAATAACGGGATGAATTTCACCCTAACCCAATCCCATTATGTGTTAAGCACAGGATTGGAGAATCCATTATAGTTGAAAATAGAATGAAAATATTTTATCCTAATAGATACTAGTAGATGCTCAGAACATGACTTTTTTAAAAAGCCTCTGCTTAAAATCCATTTTTTGTCCTCAGATTGAAATGGAAGCATTAATGATTTCTGGTGATAGTGTTATTTACAGGAGTTCTCTTCTTAAAGACAATAGTTCTCTCCTTACTAATAGGACAATAATATTCACAATTTCTGGAAATTAGCAGAGATATTTTCATTTCAACAGAAGTTGAACTGCATTGCTAGTTTCCCACTAAGTAGCAGGCTACTTTATGTTTTGCAGCTTTGAATTACAAATTCATTTTATATAAAATAATATAATTTATATTATTTGCTAAAATTAGACTTCAAATATGAAATGGAATGATTATAGTCTGCATGATAGTCCTTTGAGAAATTTCCTTCAAGTAATTTATTTATTTAATATATCTTTATCGTATTAATTTACATTGATTTTTGAGCAAAATGACTACCCATAAAAACAATAATAAACTTACTCTTTTGTTTTTCTATTTTTCTATTTGTGATGTGTAACTTATCATAGGAAATCTGTGCTAAAAGTTTTCCTCTGAAATATTATTTTTTACTGCATATTCTTTCCACATGTACTTTTACATTTGATATCATTGTCCATGCTTCCATCTCTTCCTTGGTGTTCAAATGAACTAGGATACCTGATGTTTCAAAATTCAGGTATGAACTCCAGAGTTCCTTGAAAGAGGATGACTTTGATGGACAGAGGGAAGATCCATCATCAAAGCAATAAAAAGAGAAAATATTGCTTGAGTCCAACAAGGGAGGAAGATTATGAATATCTCACACACACACACACTGAGACACACACATTCCTAAATTATATTACTATAAAAAGGGAGGAGGGGAAAAACAATCAGACTTGCAAGGTTCTGTTACTATAACTGTTTTAATAAAAGTAGCTCTACGTCTACATGGTGTCTGTTTCTTAGACTGGTCTGCCTCATAGGACTGATAGAATGTGTAGAACATTGCAAAACTGGGACATTATATTCTTCTAATGTAAGGAATACTGCTAAACATTCTAAAGTTCAAGATCCAACTTAGAAGATAAATGAATATAGCACATTTGGACCAGATGGACCTTATAATTGTGGAATCACATTGACTCTTTTTGTTTAAGAAACTAACTCAGTTCAGGTTTTCCATAGAATACCAATGAAGGAGAATATTTGCAGCAAAGGGTTAAAATGAGGGGTCATTGGTGCTCTCTGAGCTTGCTTGTTTTCTTGAGGATGTTTCATTACCCTAACTAGGTAGCATCATCAATGATAGTAAGGAGTGCTGTTTGCTGTCACCCATCCAGACAGGCAAGACACCAGAATATAAACCAACAACAAACAGCACTCCTTACGAACACTGATGATGTTACCTAGTTAGCGTAATGAAACCTCTGCAAGAAAACAAGCAAGCTTAGAGAGCACCAAGGGGCCAACATTCCATAAAATAAATTCGAATGCGACAACTCGTCTCAGCCAACTCAACACAGCCAACTCAACACAGACCAACTGGCAAAGGCCAATTCACCACAGGACAACTCATCTCAGGGCAATTTAACAATTCAATTTAATTATTTAAAATAAAATAAAAATAATTTTTGTCATTCAAAAATTGTCCCTCCTTTTCCATCCTTTCTTTAATGATTCTATTCCACCATTGATTTGATATTAGAGTAACTCTTCTGCCACAGTGAATTGTCCCAGACTGAGTTGGCCATGGCAAGTTGGCTGCTGTGAATTGTCATAGACCCCCAAATAAATCTTCCATATGAGTGCACTCCCAATAATCCCTGCACTTATGGATATTATCCACATGACCTAACCTTGAATGTGATGTAGGGATACATTTAAAGAGGGAAAAATTCTGCAGTAAGTTCTCTGACACGAAAGTTGTTTTCTTACTGATATCCAAAGCAAGGATTCTCTTGTGGAACCAAGAATTCTTTGAGTGAAGCTAGGATGGCGAGATATGTGACACATTTAAAAATTAATCAATTCGTTTGTCATGATTCTGACAGATGAAACTCTTCAAAGAACTTAGAGGCATTGTTTACCTTAAAGAATCTTTATTCAAGTAGCATAACATTGGCACGTCCATAGGCAAAGCCAAAATCTGAATTCCCCTCCACTGAGCACATAGTATCAAAGCACAATTCCCTCCTCTAATTAACAGTCATAAATCACATTCTCCAATTAGTTTGAAATGCAGGCTTTCCCTCCAGTTCTTCAACCCGCCATTTCTTATCATCTCTTATTTCAAAAAACCTTGGTTCTCACACTAGTTACAATATTGTTATGTCTAACTAAACTCCCATGCACATTCCTCCCCCCCAGTATCATTTATTTATTTATTTATTTTATTTCCATTAACTTATATGCCGCCCTTCTCCCCACGGGACTCAGGGCGGCTCACAGCATGTTAAAACAACACAAAACATTTCCCCTATAAAAGCCAATTAAAAACCAAATATTTATAGCTGTGTCTTATTAAAATCATTAAAATTGTCCCTATTTAAAATTCACCCTAGGTCAGTCCCNCGGCGGAAGGTTAGGAGATCCGGAATCGTCCGGATCTCGGGGGGTAGTTCGTTCCAGAGGGTGGGGGCACCCACAGAGAAGGCCCTCCCCCTGGGGGTCGCCAGCCGACATTGCTTGGCCGACGGCACCCTGAGGAGGCCCGCTCTGTGGGAGCGTACCGGTCTGTGGGAGGGAATCTGTGGCAGAAGGCGGTCTCATCTAATTCTAACTCTAATTCTAAAAGTAAAACATAAGAAGGAAAATGGCTGCATCTCCATATGTTGTCAACGCAAGAACATCCAATGTTAGCAGCATTGACATCGTTACATGTAGCCATTTTTACTTTATAGGTAGCCATTTTCACATTCTAGCACTCCCTCCTCACCCAAGCTGTCATAAGTAAAAAGGTTTATAAGGGACGCTGATGTAGGTAAATACTTCCTATCTAAAAAGGAATTTGTTGACTTCTAAAATGAATTGCTACCACCTACAGAATGTTGCTGCACAATAAAAAAAAATACTTTTTTTAAAAAAAAATCAGCCTGTTTCACAAATTCACTTTGAAAATGAAGGAGTATGAAAGAGAAAAGCTAAAAACCTGGAGAAATAAAAGCTTAATATAATAAAATTATAACCTAACCCCCTTAAAATATTTCTGTGACAAAGCAGGAAGCTGTGCCCACCTTAATGGTGTCCAGCCCCCTAACCTCCAATGTGGTATTGCTGCTACTTTTTTTTTTTTACATTTCTGTTTTTTTTATGCTATATTGGAGGAAAAGAATTAAGAGCACTTGAAATGCTAATTTTCAGCTGGCATTTAGTCATGTCTTGACAGAAAGTGGGATTCCAAACAGGGCTGGGAAAACAATTTTGACATTTCCCAAACAATCACTTACTTTGTAGAGAGAAATGGAGATTTATGGAGATTTTTAACATAGATAATGAAATGCAACATTATGCCTTATCAAGGAGAACACGATGTTTGCTGGAAAATAAAAAAATAAATAAAAATAGAGGGCTGTAATTTGATGGGATTTTTATAACATCTGCTGTTTTTTTCTCGTTAATGTTTGACATTTTTAATTAAAAACTGAATATGTATGAGACCCTTTTAAAAACAGAACAGAATCAATTGTATTACTGTTTGTTTAAAACATGAATCATTAATGCATACTAACTTTTTATTAATTCAGCAATCGTAATTTTATGCAGATATCCAGTGTGCCAACAATACTTGTCAGTTCTCAATTAAGTCTGATGTACCATTTAAAAAAAACAACAACCTTGCTCATTTCATATTAGTTGAGATGATAAGATAAAATATGAACATTACTTATTAATGGATTTCCAATAATTCTGCTGCAGTGTGGCTTGATTGAATTTTGATTCAACATCATCTTTCTAACTTAAGAACCAGACTGCATATAATTCAATCAGTCACCAACATTTACTTAGTAGAATCAACTATTATTTCTTTTTTATCAACATGTACATCAATTGAATTGATTTTAATCATTTCACAATATTCAGTTTTACTGGAAACAATGCTGTGTCACTTAACATATTAAGTGGATTTAGTCCAGACAACGCTCTATCAATGCAACATTATTGGTGTATTTGTGCATTCAATTTTTGATACATTCACATTTCACTGACCCTTAATTGGGTCACACTAAGAGACCTTTTTACAAGTAGCATTTGTCTTGCATCAGGTTTCTTCACTGAACAAGACAAATGTTAAGACATAACTAGTGATTTCCCCTTAGGTATGAGTGTGTAATATGCTGTCTTTTGTAAACACTCAGTTTATTACTTGGATTAATGCTATATCATCAGCATGTCTCTGCCTATTAGTAAACAATTGGATTATTAGATTGTTTAATTCAGCAGTGGTAGGATCTGACAAATATGTAAATATTCAGGTACCGTTAGGAAATATATTATAGTCATTCTAAGTAATTTTATTTCTTGTTGTGCCTTACTAGACTTTTTAGGGCAAGCAGAATAGACAAACTTATCAATAATAAATACATTAGCTTTCCTTTAACCACCATTTGCTAGATCTCCACAATACAGAAAGCTCCTTTTGTCTGTTTATGCATCCCTGAGTAGAATCAATGGCTCTTGAAGCTTCTGGAAGATATTCCCTATCCATACGTTCCCTATCTTCTAGCTGCCTTCTATCATGTGCTCATTAACAATAATCATTAACAATAAGCAGAATATTTCTGCTTTCTTTTGTGGGTGATGCAGGATATGTCTAATTACACTCTCCTGTTTGTTTTAAACATGTATTTCCCACCCAACAGCATTTCCCCCAAGAATGCAACACAACAAGCAGTTCTATCAGTGTGCTGCAGGCATTTACTAACAAAAGCAAAGACAAAACAAGAAAGCCTTCTTCAAATGCTTTGGCTGAACTTAATTTGGGGCACATTGACTATACCTATCCAATTGGGCAAAACAAATGCATATGATGAAGTCCTATCATCTATGCAGAACTGAAATTGTACCACTTGAGGTGTGAAAGAGAAATGGGCCATTTTTTTGAATGGTTAGTGATAATACCTTTCCCCAAACAGATGAAGTGCTCCAGGTTTCCCTGATGCCATAATAAGGAGCAGAGCTGATTTTTTTTTTCAGCCTGCTTCTGGCTTTTTTTCGTGAATTTATGAATGGGATTTAAGCAGGATATCTAGGAAATGCAGACTGTTGTGTCCTGAGCCTGCAAGAGCTGGAAGCAGGCTCAGAATTGTTGCAAATGGTCCTGGGCAATCCCAAAAGCTGCCCGGGACCAGACAGAGAGGCGCCAGCACAAGGCGTGAAAAGGATCAATTCCTATTGGTTCACACTGTCCGGGTTTCAAGCACTATAAAAGGCCTGCATGCCTTTTGCTGCTTGCTTGGTTGTAGGAGTGTGTAATAAAGAGTTTGTTGCTTTCACCATGCGTCTGCGTCAATTGTTAGCGAACCGAAAACACAACACAGATCACTCCCATTTCCAACCAATCCTTCTCTATTTCCCTTCAAAGAGGCTTAGAGTAATGTTCAAGAAAATGAGGGCATGTTAGTTGGGTCATTGTAGGTCATTTCAAGGTGGGAGGGATTAAAAGTAAAAGTGAGAGAGGCTATCTGCCTCATTCCCATATATATTTTGAGGAAAAGCATTCACTGTTGAAGTTTGCAGTAGTTGTGGGTGTCGGGAGCTGCATTGGACTTTCTTGGTCATGAATTTGCTGGTACTACCATTTATGAAATACAAAAAAAAAAGCCATGACATTCACTGTTGTATGACTGGACAGCACTCAACCAAATCCAAACTAACCAGAGCAGGTGCCAGTATTAGAAATATAAATGGGGGTGGGTTGATAATCCTAACTGTGACTATGGGAACATGCCACAAATGTGTCATATTGCAGTGGAATGCCTCCTCAGAAAATTCCCGGCATCCCTGCAAGAACTATATGATCTCAAGGACACTGCTGTCCAATGGCTAAATGACCTAGCTATCCGGCCATAGGTTTAGTCACTCCAGTAATGGCTCATACATATTTTAATTTTATTCCTAATTTTTTTTTCTTCATCATTCATCTGGGTGTTTTTAAAATAATTCACTGCTCTGATGTTTTATATATTGTTTCTGTGAATTTCATGCACCCTGCTGCATTTTGCTACGCCATGCTAAATAAATAAATAAGTGAACACACCTACAGTAGTGGCCAAAATTGTGGAAACCTTTTGGGAAAGTGTACAGTAGAAATGCCACCTTTGGTTAAGTTTCCACCAATTTTTCTTCTAATTTCTTTATAACTGTAGCCTTGTTCACTTAATAATACTATTTTACATCGCTTTCTGGGCAACCAGTCAACTCTTTGCACCATTACTTTAATTTTATTACGTTTTACAAGCTCACTAAGTGAAAGGGAAAAAAACCCAACCAACTTGATAGGGATCACATAACACACTGACAAATGTCCTCCTCTCAGCTTCAATACATGACATCAATAACTGAATCCTACTGTGATCTGACTGGCTCATTGTCAAAACAAGATGATTGGCTCTCTAAACACCCATGCTCATTGGCTACAATCAGATGAAGGAAAGCTATCTGATATCAACCTAAGCAAGTTGTGCTTCCTTTTTCTGGTTATTTGGCTATAACTTTTCATAGAATACAGTACAGATAATCAAACAAACTATGTTGCATTACATTCTTTTTTTATATATATATAATTTTTTTTTATTATTTTGAATTAAACAACAAATACAAATGATGCATCTACAAACACCACAAAAGAAAGAAGATTTTTACTCAAAATATTTCCGAATACTCCCGGCAGTCCCCGCCTTGCCTCCACTCTTATCCACTTTCCCTCTCTTTCCTCCCCCTAACCCCACAACCTCTCCTCTTTCCTCCTACCACTCTACATCCCTTTCGCCTTCTAACCACCACATCGAGTGCAATTTGGGGAACCTGCCAGGAATATTCTCTTATTATTACAATTCCATTATATACTTATAATTATTTACTACATCAATTTGTAATTTCCCCTTAAACCCCTCCCCTCCCCGACTTCTCAGAACTAAAACAGGAATCAACACCTCATAAAGCAATCAGTTTAAAAAAAAACTTTAACTCAAATAATTAAAAAACAAAAAACAAAAATTAAACTCCATTTTAACTCAAAACCAAAATTATCCATCTTCCCCAAATTCAAACATCTAAAAAAGTAAACTCTACCATTTCTCTTATAATCATTCAAATATCTTAATCCCAGTAAATACAAATTTTAAATTCTTTAAAATAATATAATTGCTTACATATATAACATTAATCATCTAATATCTTATTTTTCTTATTTAAATCCTTTAAAATAATACAATTATATTTATATATATCCTTAATCATCCTAAGTTCTAACAAACATTTTACTAATCCAAAAAATTAAAAAAACATTGACTTCACAAACATTCCTTATTCCCAACCTCCTCTTACATTCTTCCCAATTTTTTCATTCTTTTTCACATACAAAATCAGTCAAAATCAATAAACCTTCAACCTTTTACACCTTAATCCAGACAAATGCAAATTTTAAATTCATTAAAGTAATATAATTGCATACGTATATGACATTAATCATTTAATATCTTATTTTTAAATCCTTTAAAATAATACAATTATATTTATATATATCCTTAATCATCTTGAATTCCAACAAATATTTTACTAATCCAAAAAATTTAAAAACATAAGCTTCAAAAGCACTCCTTTTTCCCAACTCTCCATCTTACATTTCTTCCCAATTTTTCATTCTTTTTCACATCATTGATACAAAATCAAAGTCAATAAACCTTCATCCTTTTACGCCTTGTGCCTTTTATATTTTATAACGTGTCCGAAGTTTTTGCAAGTAGTAAGCCTGTAAGCTTTTTCCAAAAACCCAAGCAGCAACATCTTCAGCAGGTTTTCTCCAATACAGGACCCATAGATTAATTCCATATAAGCACTTTTTCCCCAAAACTTCACCAGGGAAATACACCAAAACCATAACCAAATCTATTACCATTTCCTTTCCCAGCTTCTCAAACTTATCAATTTCCAAATCTTCACAATTTTGCTCATTTTGAAGTATTTCCATAACATCTTCTTCAGCCTCTGCTATAAACCTCT
Organism: Protobothrops mucrosquamatus; assembly: GCF_001527695.2. NCBI lineage: Eukaryota > Metazoa > Chordata > Lepidosauria > Squamata > Viperidae > Protobothrops > Protobothrops mucrosquamatus. The sequence continues at coordinate 608,215 of NW_015386389.1, forward strand.
GGAGAATAAATGCCACCATTTCTTCCAATTTCTTCATCCAGATATCTTTAATTTCCTCATTATATTGCTTGACTGCTTGCATCAAGGCATCTTGTACATCATTTATAATCAAAGAAAAAGGCATTTTCAATAAATCCCAAACAATAACCAAAAAGAAAAAACAAAAAAAAATACTTTCTCACATTTTCTTTCTTTTTTCCCTCAGTTCCGGAACCATTTTAAAACCATTCTTCAAATTTCTTTAAGTATCATCAAAAAAAGTAACAATATTAATGTCACCAATCAGTAAGCATCATAAATTCATTGTGTTTAAAACTTTCCAGAACCGGAGAAGCAACAATGTATCTTTATCCTGTTGATAGCCAGACGAGAGTAAAAGTGAAAAGCGAAAGTGATCCAGAGAAATGGCAGATCCGCAGCCATTTTCTCTCACTTTAAATCCTCAGTAAATAAAGAAGATGTTGATAGTTTTCAAAGTTAAAGTCCCAATAAATCCATTACAATTCCAGTCTCCTGTTCAGTTCTGTCTGCTTATAATTTTAAATCAAATACCTTCGATCGCAGAGGTGGGAGCTGCATCTGGCTTCGCTCCACAAGCAAGGAGCGAAGGCGTCTCGGGGCACGGAGATTGTCCAGACTCCGGGCGAGCTAGCATCTTTCACCCCGGATTAAAACAAAACTGGGGCGAAAGGAAGCTCTAGCCCTATCCGGACTCACTCAACCTCCCCCTCTTTGCCCGAGGGACGAGGTTCCTAGCCGAGAGACAGCTGGCAGACGCTGTCTCTTCAAGCTTTGACACGCTCCCGGACGGGCGGCTAAAAAAGCCGCCATGCGATGCCAGCTGTCACCACCGGAAGTCGCATTACATTCTTGATTAAATTATCTTTCGTTTGATGTATAATTTTATGGTACTACTCCAAAAAAAGTGGTGTTATTAGCCATTAAACCTCAAAAATACACTTTTCCCAAAAGATTTCCACAATTTTGGCCACTACTGTACTTATAATACAGAAAAATACATCAAGCACAACAGTGAATCAAGACCAGTCCCTTGACAATCCTTTCCTCACCCTCAGAGCAAAGATCAGGAGAGACAAAAAGCTTCTTTCTGAGGCAATGCATAGAAGGAATTAACATTCTGATAACAGAACAAGGGTGGAAATAGACTCATTTGACTTTTTAAGAGTGCTTTCTGAGTCCCAAGTGCCTCATTTTAAGCTATATTCAGAATGAAGCAGTATTTTGGTCACAGCGATGCTACTCCTACACTGGCCAGCACAGCTTTCTGTGACCATCAGATGTTTTGCTCCGAAGATCTCTCAAAATGAATCATTTCATGGGGAAGAGACAAGGCGAATGCAGCATCTGTGGATGGCAAGTAATAGCGTCAATATGTCCTTAGCTATTACAGCTGGAAACTCTTGATCCAACCCTAGTTAACTTCTCATTATTATTTCAGGTTTAACAATATTATTTAAGCTGTTGCAATCTTTGCCTGCTTTGTGAAAAAATATAGTAAAGTAATATAGCAATGTCTTTTGTTAACAATTCAGCAATTCCTTGCAGTTATTTGAGAAGGGAGCACTTACACAACTGAGAAGGATATCAGTTCACATCTGAACATTGTTCCAGGTGAGATGTTGGACAGCCTATTCCACAGACACCAGCTGCTTTGTTCACCAGCTTCTCACATTTTGATAAACACAACCAGCATTCTTGTGACAGAATTTCCATCACAGTTAACTTCAGTCACACTGTCAAACCCAGGAGGTTAAGTGCCATTATGACAAGAGTCTTGCAATTGTCTGCTGAGTTGGCTCAGTTTGATTACTGTGATTCCCAAACTTTTAACACTTGGCTGCACCTTATAAAATGGAGTAACAAGCCAAGAGTAGAATGTGTTCTACAGATCAGAAAGTCCTGCTGACATGTATCTCAGAATACTGTTAGTGTAAAAGAGTAAAAATAACCCAAAAGTCAGTTTTTTAATGCTATAAATAAAATTCAGTAACATTTGTAAATTACAAATGAAAATACACTCTTTCTGAATTGATTTTCCTGATAGAACAGGGGTCTTCAAACTTGGCCCTTTTATGACTTGTGGACTTCTACTCCCAGAACTCCTCAGCCAACATGCCTGGCTGAGAAATTCTGGGAGTTGAAGACCACAAGTCATAAAAGGGCCGAGTTTGAAGACCCCTGTCATAGAACATAGAATAATAGAGTTGAAAGGCACCTTGGAGGTCTTCTAGTCCAACCTCTTACTCAAGCAGGAGACCCTGTACCATTTCAGATAAATGGTTGTCCAACCACTTTTTAAAAGCCTCCAGTGATGGAGCACCCACAACTTCTGAAGATAAGCTATTTCATTGGTTGTTTGCTCTCACCATTAGGAATTTTCTAGTTTGCTTCTTTGCTTAGTTCTAGTTTGCATCTTCCTTTGCTCAGTTTCCATCCATTGTTTCTTGTTTTGTCTTTCTGTGCTTTGGAAAATAGTTTGTCCCCCTTGTCTTTGTAGGAGCCCTCAAATATTGGAACACTGTTCTCATGTCACTCCTAGTCCTTCTTTTCATTAGACTAGGCATACCCAATTCCTGCAACCATTCTTTGTATGTTTTAGCCTCCAACCTCCTCCCTAATCATTCCTGGTGCTTTTCTCTGCACTTATATGCAGAGCATTTATATTTATTCCACAAACTGTCTTTATTCAAAATATTAAGTTTGGCTCCACAGAAGATATAGTGCAAGATACATACGAGTTACCTTGAAAAATGGAGCCTTTGGGCTTTTAGGGTGGCAGAGTATAATAAAAAAAGTTTAGGCTGTAATATATGAAGAAAATCTGTCCAGAATGAGCTCAATGACTGATGACTTACATATACACGACGTAGAGTTTCTTGGCTTGTCATTGCCTTGTTTCATATCTGTATATTCCACCACAATCATCATCAGATTTTGAAACAGCATGTGCATACACATGGACAGACACACATACACACAAACAACATACATAACCACATTATGCATTGCTAGCTATGGTATAAGAAATAAGCTGATCCTGTAACTATGTGGGACAAAAAGCTAAGGAAAACAATAAATATTCTCTCTCTCTCTCCTGCCCACCCAGTCTAAACTTTACATCTGGAGTATCCAGATGGTCTCTCTTCCAAGTACAAATAAGCTTAGATTTCTGGATCAGCTGGATTCCTGAAATAGAGAGAAGGATGAACTGAAGAACAACAGAACTCTACATTTATCATTGCATCGTGTAGATAAAAATGATATCCTTTGTATACCAAGGAAAAGATATGAGCTTTCTTTGTAAATTTTAATGTAGAGATATGGGCCCTCTCATTTTTCATCTTCTCATATATTGGCATTTGCTTGCCAAGGTCATGTAATCCAGCTGTATGAATGGCCCAGTGCAGTGCAGAAGTGTCCAAGTGTTGAATGATTTTCTAAATGACACTTGTTTACTTAAGCATTGATACGCTGACACAAAATGACACATTTAGGTCTTTTTTTTTCCTGTAGGATGTTCAGGGAACAGTTTTCCCTATTTAATTTTCCTTTTATCTGTGTTCATTGGAGAGCTAAGCTATTTATGGATATACTGGGAGTTTCAGAATATTTAATAATCACAGTTGTTAAATATTCCTTCAGGATGTTTAAGTCCTCATGGATTTTGTTTTGTGTGCATGGTTCAGCCATATCATAAAATGCATCTTGTGGCTTAGTGATACACTAAAATGTGGTCCCAGATTCAGTTCATATTGTCTCTACATAAGGAGATGAAAATCACCAAACTAACCCCTAATTCCAAATATTAAAATAATTAAGATGATGATGAGTTTGACTCTGTGTAAGATCTGCAATATCAACAAGTTTGGGTGGGAAGGTTACTGCAATGATTCAGTATTTTGCTTAAGGTCATCGTGAAAGTCATATGGAAACAAGAAATTTTCTGGTTCACAACATGTCCAGAGGACTTCCGGTTTGGTGTTCGTTGATACGGGTGGAAGAAGCCGAGGCTCTGGCTTCTTAGCCCGATTTTGTTCTGCCCGGCTACCCCAAGGGGTCAGAAAGTTGCCCTTGAGGGGCAATGAAGAAGGAGGGATGCTTTAAGAGTCCGGACCAGATGGCGGTCGGTCCAGATGGACTGAAGAAACCCTCTAAAAGGACAGAGGAAAGGCTGCCTGGTAATCCCAGACAGCTCAAGTCGTCGCCAGCCAGAAGAAAAGTGAGGAGCCGTGGCACTCCGCTAAACAGCTGATTGTCAACAGCATGCTGAAACTGGGTGAACCTGTTCTTTCTCCTTTTCCTTTTGGACCTAAAAATGTTGATCCCCTGATTGGGAAGAGCTATAAAGTAAAGACCCCAGAAGGACTAGGGGAGAAGAGAGTTAAAAGCGGCGAGCAACTACAGAAGGGGAAAGGATTTTAAGGAACATAAAAGAACTCTTAAAAATTGAGCTTAGACTGACTCAAAGAAAGACTACTTAACCTACAGGGTGTGAAAAAAATGTAGATATAATTCCTAGGGTAAATAACCTATAAAGAACTTTAAAAGAAAAACTTTGTAATAATCTTTTAAAACCAGATATTGACAAAACCGTGTACAATGACATCTAGTGGTGAAAGAAGATACTACAGCAACACTAAATAATAAAAGAATCTGAAAGTGTTTGACCTTGAAACAATATCTGGTGTATACAAAGTGCCTTTGTATGAGTTTACAAGTGAAAAGACTTTCTACAATTATATTTGTTGACACTGGATATAACCAAAACAGGAATTACTTGGAGACAGTGGACGTTTTACATCTGAGACTCGACTGAAGAATTTGGATTTGGCCTAAAGTAGTTGGCTTGTTCTTTTTGGCTGGATTTTAGCCTAAGATAGTTGGCTTTTTTTCTTTTTTTCTTTTTGCTTGTTTTATTTTGTTTTCTCTCCTTGAGATACTGGATTTAGCCTAAAGTAGTTGGCTCCTTTTACAGTTTGGATTTTAGCCTAAGACAGTTCGCTGGAAAAATGAGTTCATCAAATCTCACCAGACTTATGAAAAAGACATCCTCTGCACCCTCTGTTGGAATATCTAGCCCAACAACCCAGGGATCTATTGAAACAATGTTGCAGCGTGAGAAAATAAGCACCATTCAAAATGAGATGCAAACTACATTGAGATTAATTCAAGAATCAATGCAAGGGGATCATGAAGAGACATGAAGTAACTTTGATAGATTGGCCAGGCAGATCTCGGACATGGAGTCATGGTTTGAAGTTCACCATCAAATGATTGTTGGGGATGAGCAAAGAATTCAGAGAATGGAAAGTGAATCAGATGATATTGACAAGAAGGTGGAAGTGTTAATACAAGAAGGTGAGGAATTGGAACAGGCAAATCAGGGTCTAGAGTGGGCAGTGGTGATATTGGGGGTGGAAAGGGCAGAACACTACTTGGGATTTCGGGATATCTCTGAAGACAGAGAACAAAATGTAGCAGTTGTGATTATTGATCTCCTGGCAGAGGCTTTGAAGGTGGATGGAGCAGAGATGCAAATGGAGATAGATGAAATGTTTCGGATGAATTCAGGCTGTGCAGGAAGGTGCAGACTACCCAGAGAGGTGCATGTGAGATTTATGGAGAGAACAACAGGAGATGAAATACTGAGAAAAGTTGGAGATGAGCCATTGCAATGCGGAAATGGAGAAATTGTGGTCTTGGGGCAGATGCCCAGGAGCGGGAAATGCTCGAGGACAGTGTCGTTTCTTGACTGCAAGGCTGATTGCAGAAGGCATGGTTTTCAGATGGTTGGCCAGAAGGGATTTTGATCAGCTGGAGTGGTATAAGATACCGATTGGTTTCGGTTTGGAAAGGTTAAGGTTAAGGTTAAGGTTAATTTAATTTGTATACCGCCCTTCTCCCGTAGGACTCAGGGCGGTTCACAGCATATTAAAAACACAAATACAATATACAGGATACAAAAAAAAAAAAAAAAAAAAAAAAAAAAAAAAAAAAAAAAAAAAAAAAAAAAAAAAAAAAAAAAAAAAAAAAAAAAAAAAAAAAAAAAAAAAAAAAA
>NW_015386389.1:615074-621283 GCF_001527695.2 Protobothrops mucrosquamatus
GCAACCACACTCTCAACAACCTTCGCCGCAAAGCGAAGGTTGGAGACTGGGCGATAACTTGCCAACTCATCTGGGTCCAGGGACGGCTTCTTGAGGAGGGGCCTCACAACGGCCTCTTTAAGGGCCGCCGGAAAGACACCCTCCTGCAAAGAAGCGCTAACAATTCCCTGGAGCCAGGCTCGTGTACCCTCCCGAGCTGAAGACTTTGATGAAAGCAGAAGACTTTGATGAAAGAAATCAAGCATTCTTAGATGAAGGAGTGCAACATCGCCAAGAGGAGAGAAAAGATCAGAAACAAATAGAAGAAGCAACTGAAGAAGTAATTGTATAGACAGGAGAACAGGAGGAGAGATCTGATCAAGAGAGTGAAGGAATCGCCAGAGAACAGAGGATCACGAGATCGACTGGATCTAAATATAAATAATTGAAATGGAGAAAGGGAACGGAATTTTTTCAGTGAGTGTGAATGGACTAAACTCCCCATCAAAAGGAGTTTTTAGAAAACTACAGAAATTAAATATAGATTGTCTGCAAGAGACACATATATAAAAAATATTATAAGCTGTTGGAATACCCAAAAATTGGGAGGCTTTGTCATGCATTGGCATGGCAAAGGAGAGGAGGTGTTGCTGTATATATTAAAGAGACAATAGATTCTAAAATGATTTATTCAGATGAAGAAGGAAGAATTGTGATGGTAGAAATATTCTTACATCAAAAACAAACATTGTTAGTAGTAATCTACAGACCAAATAACCAGGAAGAATTCTATCAAAATCTCCATAGAAAAATAATAGAAATGGAGTACCAAAATATTTAATGTGATAGTAGTTGTGACATTAGACTATAAAAGTAGTAAAACAGGAAAAACTGGAAGAAGAAGATTACCTAAGAGCATTTTTTATATGATACAAGAAATTTGACTACAAGATGTCTGGAGGGAAATTAATCCAGGAAAATTACAATATACATTTTATTCAAATAGTCAAAAATCTTGGTCCAGAATTGATATGATCTGGATGACATCTGAACTGAGGATAAATATGCAGGAAATTGAGATAGAACCAGGTACATGGGCAGATCACAACCCTTTAAAAGTGACATGGAGAGGAATACAAAAAAAAAAATCAAGATGGACTTTGAACCAATCTATATTACAAGAAAAAGAATTTATAGAAATAGCAAAAAAAGAAATGGAGTTTTTCGTCAAAGAAAACAAAAAAGAAGGTACATTACAAAATGTATGGGATACAGCTAAAGCATACTTTAGAGGTATAGCTATAACATACATGGCAAAAAACAAACAGACAGAAAAGTCAGCAATATGTACTATTAAAAGAAAAATTTGAAAAACTAGAATCAGAACTGAAAATGAATCTACAAAAGAAGATTCTGAAAAGAGAAATGGAAACAATAAAACACAAACTAAATCTGTTGGATTCAGAAAATGTGGCACAGCAAATAAAAAGAGCAAAACAATTTTTTTTGAAAATGCAAATAAACCAGGAAAATTGTTAGCTTATAGACTTAAAAAACAGAAGGAGAAGAAAATGATAAATAATTTAGTAAATGAGAAAGGTTGCCTACAATTTAAAAATGAAGAAATAAAAAAGATAATTAAAGAAACTGTATGATATAGAAGAAATTCCAAGAGAGAGAATGATCCATTATCTGGAAGAAAATAACCTTCCAAGAATTTCAGAAACCTGTAAGATTATGTTAGAGGGAAAAATAACAATGATGGAAATAACACAGGCCATAAGAAGACAAAAAAATGAGAAAACGAGAAAACATCGGGACCAGATGAACTACCAGTGGAATTATATAAAGCTTTACAAGATATACAAGTGAATCGCTGAAAGACATTTGCAATGAACTTTTGTTGGAGGCTAAACTCCCAAATACATGGATAGAAGCAAATATTACCTTAATACCAAAAGAAGATTCAGATTTGACACAGATAAAAAATTATAGACTGATATCGTTACTGAATGTGGATTATAAATTTTTTACTTCAATAGTGGCAGAGACTGAAAAGATTCTTAACTGAATTTATACATTCAGACCAAAATGTTTTTTCCCAAAGAGACAAATTAAAAATAATTTAAAAGTGATAATAGATTATTAGAATATTATGAAACAACTGACACTAATATTTCTAGATGCCCAAAAGGCATTTGATAATATTTCCTGGAAATTTATGATTCAGCAATTACAAATAATGGACTTTGGACAGAACTTTATAAACATGATAAAAACGATATACAATAAACAAACAGCTAAAGTGATTATGAATGGAGACTATACTGAGTACTTTGAGATAAGAAAAGGCAAGGATGTCCATTATCTCCATTGTTATTTATTTTCACTCTGGAAGTTTTAAATAGAAATATTAGACAAGATATAAAAATTAAAGGACTAGAAATAAAAGGTGAAACATATAAATTACAAGCATTTGCTGATGATTTGGTATTTATTTTAGAAGAACCTTTGGAGATGATTCCTAAACTATTGGGAAAGATAGAACAATACAGAGAAATGGCAGGACCGAAAATAAATAGAGAAAAAACCAAAGTAATATTTAAAAACCTTACAGATAAACAAACAAACAAAAAACAAATGTCAGAAAAAACAGAATTGCAGATAGTCAAAAAGGTCAAATAGCTGGGAATATATTTAATAGCAAGATGCTCAATGATAAAAGAAGATAATTATACAAAACTATTGAATCAAATAAGACTGGATTTGGAAAAATGGAAAAACTTGCAATTGTCAATATTAGGAAGAATTGCTACTAGTGAAAATGAACATACTACCGAAAATCTTATTCTTATTTCAAACAATACCTATAAGACTTGAGAAAAAATTATTTGAAGACTTAAATTTACTAATCGTGAAATTTATTTGGCAAGGAAATAAAGCTAGAATTAAGATGAAAATGTTACAAGATGCCAAGCAAAATGGAGGTCTTGGTCTACCAGAGTGGGTTTTATATTATCAAGCATCTGTATTGACATGGGTAAAAGAACGGATAACTCTTAGAAATAAAAGGCTGTTATATCTGGAGGGACATGATTTACAATTGGGGTGGCATGCTTTTTTATGGTACGGGAAAAATAAAGCCCATAAATATTTTCAAAGTATATATAAGAAATGCATTATTAACAGCATGGGAAAAAATAAAATGTAAAATATATTTGAAAATTCCAGGGTGGTTGTCAACAATGGAAGCATTTGTACAACCAAATTTAGTGAACCTTGAAAAAATCTGGACATATAGAGATATTCTAAACTCTGAACGGAATTTAAAATCTAAGCAAGAAATGGAAAATCAGGGTATCAATCTATCATGGTGGGCACATTTACAAATGAAGCTAGATATGATAAAGATGTTAAACTGTATGGATTTTATAAGGAACAAACTGTGTTTGATAAGACATTGTTAACTTCGGATGAGAAACTAATTAAGAAAATGTGTAATTTTCTATTAACTTTGAAAATGGAAAGCGAACAAGTTAAAGAAACAATGATAAGATGGGTGAAAAAATTTGGATATAATATAGAATTAGAAAAATGGCAAAATTTATGGGAAAGAAATTACAAACTGACAATGTCAACTTCCTACAAAGAAAATTTATATAAAATGTTCCATAGATGGCACTTGCCACCAGCAAGACTAGCAAAAATGTTTAAAAACATGTCAGATAGATGTTGGAAATGTAAACATAAGTCAGGCACTTATTATCATGTTTGGTGGACATGTGACAAAGTAAAGAGTTATTGGGAAAAGATACATACCTGGCTAGAAAAGATGTTGGGAGAACATGTAGATTTTAAACCTGAAGTTTTTTTTATTAGGTATAATGCCAGAAAAGACTAACAAACAAAGCTTATATTTGATTTTGCATGTCACAACAGTATTCGCACAATACTGGAAAAATGAAGGAATACCATCAGATGAAGAAATAATTTTAAAAATACTAGAATGCGCAGAGATGGATAGACTGACTAAGAGACTGAAAGATAAAGAAGAAACAGAATATTATCAAACTTGGGACTTATTTTATCGATGGCTAGAGGAAAGAATAAAGGATTAGGAATTAAATACGTATTAGCGAATGTAAACTCAGACAGCACGTTTGTTGAAAAAATATTACTGAATGTATGGGGAAAAAACCAATAAAAACCTTTAAAAAAGAAAAAAGAAATGTTCTGTTTCACATCATCATCATCATCATCATCATCATCATCATCATCATCATAAAGTTGGAAGGGACCTTGGAGGTCATTGAGTCCAACCCCCTGCTCAGGCAGGAAACATGTCCTGCTTCTGGTTGAAATCCACCCAGGGAGCAGGGAAGATAGATACTGCGCAATCCTATTTTATGCTCATATTCCACTGTGAGAATAATCACCAACAATATATGAAGTATTCTGGATAAATACTGTACATATGCAGTTTAGAATTCCTAAGAAGTTTTTAGACTGAACAAGTTTCCTTGGACTTAATAAAAAAGGAAAGAAGCAAAAGCTTCAGAACAGTGACAGGAAAATTCAATATTTTTCAAACACTAATAATTAAAAAGAGTTGCACACTGTATATGTGCTTAATATCCTTGTAGTATTCTTGTAGTAATGAGAAGCCAGATAATTCAATATTTTAGATGTTGGATATTTTGAGGAACATATGTTTATTCATAAGAAAATATTGTAGTACTTATGTAGCAAAAACCTGGAAGTTTTATTTAAGGACCAATTCTACTAGGGACCAAAATGTTAATTTTGTTATCTCTTGTATATCAATGGACTATTTTACATAATAATTTAAACTTACAGCTTCTTCTGAATAGCTATTGATTACTGAATATTTTTTCAAAGAGTCTCATATGCCTTAATTCTACAACCCTCTGTAACAATCCAAGTGGATTTTCTTAAAAGTGCCCTGTACTTACATCTTTTCAGCAAATAAACATTTTCTGAGTAATGACTAAATTAGGTTGTATGGCAGTTTCAACTGACAATATTGTTTTTCTCCAAGGGATAAGAAAGGCACAGTGTATTACCTAAGAGGATGTTTACAGAAAAAAAAAAGATTAATTATTTTAACATTTAAATAAACAGCAGTTTGAAAAGATTCGATGGTCAGGTCATTATTTTGTCAAGCCACTTCAGTTCACTAATTTATTTAGGGAATCTATCAACCAAGCTTCCTCGGAGAAATAAAACAAAAACTACTTGATGGCAGATGTACACATTAGCTGGCAGTCCACACTATCAATTCTAAGAATGATTGCACAAGAGTATGTGAATATGTTCAACCCCTTTTGGCTACTTTTATTAAAATAAGAGTCTCTTGAGAATAATATTTCTGAAAGTTATATGTATGTGTGTGTTTGTGTGTGTGTTTCTTTGTGCCTCTGTATCTATATTTACTTTATTTTATATCTACACTGGCTCCAACATCTGTTACCTTATTCATCTCCAAGGTTCTTTCAGCTCATGTGATTGTCTAGACAAGCATCCACTTCATCTGTCAACACTTCTTGGGTGTCATTCCCAAAGTTATGTGCTCAGTGGGAGGAGAGTGACCATCTGAGACAGAAGAGGAATACCGATCTTCAGTCAAGGATATTGTTCTCTTTCATTGGAACCTCCAGTCTCCATCTTCAACTCCAACTTTAAAACTTTATCATCTTTTCTTATGTGGAACCATGCAAACTAAGGCTAGGAAAAGCATTTGGAAGAATTGCTTTGCAAAGCTAATGAGGATGAACAGAGCACTTCCAAGTATTAAAGTAGCTGTGTTGGCTCAGTGGTTAAAGTGCAGTATTGCAGGCAAATTCTGCTTACAGTCTGGAGTTCGATCCTGACTGGGCTCAAAATTGACCCATCCTTCCAATGTCGATAAAAGGGGCAATATGCAAATAATGCCGACATTGTAAACCACCCAGAGAATGCAGGAAAGTGCTATGGGCAATAAATAAGTCTAAATGCTATTGCTATATGTTTGTTTTTTTTTCAATATAAAATTTTTATTTTTATCATAAAAAAAGAAAAAATACATCACAGATATTACACAATGTTATATCCCATCCCCCCACCCCCCGGACTTCCCAAACCAACCTAGGCTGATATTCAAATACAAGTAAACAAATATTAATATCTCTAACTCCAAAGTCTAAACTTAAACAATCCATCTCCTCCGTATT
>NW_015386389.1:622502-664635 GCF_001527695.2 Protobothrops mucrosquamatus
GGGGAGAAACTTGTTATAAAAGTTAAAGTAGAGTCCAAAATAAAAAGCAAGCTTCCAAAGTTGGTTCGTCTGCTTACAAGTAAGCTCGCAATTAACTTCAAGTTGCAGCGGTGGCGGCGGCTTCTTGCTTCGCCGAAGCGAAGGCGTCCTGGATCGCGGAGAATCCTCGGGGCTCCGGAGGAGTTCTCGCCTACATCGTGCATATAGGACGACTCGGGAACTCAACTCCTACCCCGGGCAGCTCACCTATCCCCTTATGCCCAGGGGAAAGGTACAAGCCGTTTGACAGCTGATGCTGGCTGTCAAACCGGCTTTTACGCAAAACAGGCGGGAGGCAGCAAACAGCTGCGACCAGCGAAATCGCCTGCCACCGGAAGTCTCCGCTATTGCTATATGTTTTCAGTGCTCCAGGTATGTACTTTAGAGTGAAGTCGAAGCGGTTAAAGTACTGTGCCCACCGCACTTGCTTTGGGGACAGCTTGCGGGGAGTTTTCAGCGCTTCTAAATTTTTGTGATCTGTCCATACCTCAAATGGCACCTTGCTCCCCTCCAGATAGTGTTGCCAGTTCAAAGAAGACATGCAAGCACTAAAAACATGCATATCCCGTGTATGCATGTTTGCAGACACTGGAGCCTAAAACACTCATGTCATCCTTGCAAAGTGCAAGGATTCTTTCATGTTTTGTAAAGAGATACTTTTGTTATGACTGACTTGTTTTGGAAATTACATCTTTCAAACTCTTTGCACAGCCCTAATTGAAGTCGTGCCACATAAGCTGCTCCCTTTTTTGCATAATGACACTACTTTCATACAGTATGTTGCCCTTAATATCAAAGCATTTTGGATGCATGGGCTCATAGGGATGAATGGAATGCTCAGAATGACAAGATCTGACTCAGTGCAGCCAACCAAATCTTCACTTCTCTTCATCGTCCCCCTTAATAAATCAATTACAATTACTTTCACATCTCGTTAAGCTGAACAATAGACTTTTATCTTGGTTCAGAATAGTGTTTTGTGTGGTAGAAAAAAAATGTATTTCTCCATCCATGCTGATCTTCTAATTAAGCCTCACATTCCTAGAGGTGGGAATTTGGTCCTAGGCCTTTCAAACGTTTACTGCTTCTATTGAAAGGAGGTGAATCACAAAAGAAATGAACATTGCTTGGAATAACACAGTTTTGTTGGGCTGGAGAAATAATATGGGCCACTCTTTATAGCAACCTGATCTTTCAAATAAGAATCGCCCTTCATGAATTAGAAGTTATCCCAAAGAGTTGGCATGCAGTTCCCATACAAGGTTAGTTCCACTCTATTTCAATGGCCAAAGTATTGCCAAAGTATTACTTTGACCACCTAATGAGAAGGAAGGACTCACTGGAGAAGAGCCTAATGCTGGGAAAGATTGAGGGCAATAGAAGAAGGGGACGACAGAGAATGAGGTGGCTGGATGGAGTCACTGAAGCAGTAGGCGTGAGCTTAAATGGACTCCAGAAGATGGTAGAGGACAGGAAGGCCTGGAGGAACGTTATCCATGGGTCGGACATGACTTCGCAACTAACAACAATAATTTCAATGGCTGTTTTCTGAAGAGGGTGCTGGGAAATTACTCTTCAGCCCCATGGTGGTGGGTTATGCAATTCCTCAAAGCCCCATTTTATCCCTTGTGCTCTTTAACATCTAACTGAAGCCACTTGGGGGTGTTATCTGAAGACATGGGCTAAGATGCCATACTGTAAATATGCAGATGACACTCTCAACCTCTCTTTTTTCATCCAACTCAACTCAACCTCTCTTTTTTCATCCAACACTAGTGGAACAGTTGGTGTTCTGAACCATGACTTGGACAAGGTAATATAGAAAATGACAAGAGTGAGAAGCAGAAAAGCATTCCATCTTGCTATTGAAGATTGCCAAGAAAAATGAGGGGAATCAAGAAGCTGTATATTTTTGCCTTTGCTGTACAGTCCAAAGGCTAACCTTACTAATGGCTAGAGTATAATGTTATTATAATATAGTACTTTCCTTCCTATTCAAACTCTAAAGACTTAGTGGTGAACTGTGTTTTCCAGTTAATCAGTGTTATTTATTGAAATAACCTTCGCCTGCCAACTTCTTTTTCATACATTTCCATTCGGCTAAACTAATTTGAGAAAATGTTTTTCAGCCCTTATTTCAAACTGGCTTCCCTTCTCATTTTGTTATTATTGTAATTTCCCGCAGTGCTGATCATTACATTTTGGTTGCATAGAGTCAATACCCTTCTACGTAGACACAAGCTAAATTAAAGAAATCAAGATAAAATATGACAAATCATTAAAGCCAGCTTGCTTGCTTACTACTAAATAGATCAGAGACAATATTATCTTTTGAATGTTTGTGAAAGGTTTTGTCCTTACAGTGCTAAACCAAGCTGCTGAAAGGAGGGGGGGGGGAAATCAAATTACAATGTTTTTTTTTTAAAAAAAATAGAAATTTGCTTCTAAACTGTTTTAGGAAACAATCAGTTATATCAGTAGAGGGACAAGTTTGTCACCAAGATAACTTTTTACTGAATGCCCAGCAATGAAAATAATTGATAATAACTCTTGAAATGCAGCGCTATCAAAATAACAGAATTACAGAGTTGGAAGGGAACTTGAAGGTCTTCTAGCCCTTCATGGCCCTATACCATTTCAGACAAATAGCTGTCCAATCTCTTCTTAAAAGCCTCCAACGATGGGGCATCCACAACTTCTGAAGATAAGTCACTCCACTGGTTAATTGTTCTCACTGACAGGAAATTTCTCCTTAGTTCTAGGTTGCTTCTCTCCTTGATAATTTTCCATCTGGTGCTTCTTATTCTACCTATAGGTGCTTAGGAGAATAGGTTGACCCCCTTCTTCTTTGTGGCAGCCCCTCAAATACTGGAACACTGGCATCCTGTCATCCCTAGTCCTTCTTTTCACTAGACTAGACAAACCCAACTCCTGCAACTGTTCTTCATATGTCTTAGCCTGCTAACCATCTTTGTTGCTCTTTTCTGCACTCTTTCCAGAATTTCTATATCTTTTTTTATAATTTGGTGCAGTATTCTAATTATTGTCAATTATTTTCATTGTTGGGAATTTAAAATCCTCAGAAAAAGATAAATGAAAAGTTGAATGAAGAAAAGGCAATGCATGAACATGGTGGAAGCAAATATGATTTTGAGGATAGAGAGATATAGAGAGGTATACCCAATTTTCCCCCAATGTGTTAGATCTATAATTTATTTAATTTACTATTCTTTATTCCTTTTCCTCACATATACTTTCCTAGCCCTAAAGAGAATAACCTTGTGTGTATGCATGCATAAGTATACAATCTTTCCAGCAAAATTATGCCTGTGCATTTGATCAAATAAACTAAATCTTCCTTTCTTTTGTTGATCTAGAAACTTGGGTCATCCACTAAAATCACTAAATTTAAAAAGAAGAAGAAGAAGAAAAGAAGACCTGAATGTTGATGTAGTGAACTAATTTAGAATATTCCTAAAACAATGTACATTAATATAGTGAATTAGGCTTACCTTAATATTCTGATGTATCCAAGATGCAGGGCTTTTTTTGTCATAGAATGCCCAGAACAGAATTCCAGCACCTTTTTTGGATGGAACCTTGTAGGGTAGGCAAGGCGGGTTGTATGACATGTGTGAGTTCCGGCACTTTTTTTTTTTTTTTTTTACAAAAAAAGCACTGCCAAGATGTATCATATTCCTCTTCAACTTCATAAACATTTCAAAAGCATCTCTATGCCACCATCAATTTTAACCCATTACTCAATTAAGCATTTTGGTGTAATGAATACTCTATTGTCAAGGATGCTTTAATTTGGATTTCTGTGGGAGTTGTGCCTAATTTTTGCGATATTTGTAGATAATATCATTTAGATCTATGCTACCCTGGAATCTTCTAAAGGCAAGCCAGGAGATGGAACTTTGATTTATCCTTGTTTAATTATAATAACTACTTTTCCATTACGTCGGAAATTTCATCCCATTTTATTAGGAAAACATTGTGCTACTTCTGCTTCATAAAACCACCAAGTGGAGAAGATGGTCAAGTAAATAAAGATAATAGTAAACATCTTTTTACAAAAATGTATAAAGAGATGCCGATAAAACTGTTATTTAAAACATAAGCGTTTTTTTTTGTACATAAAGAATGTTAGAAAGCTTGGCAGCTGTTTCACACCATGCACACATACACACAGCAACAGACAGATTGCTAATCATTTGGCTGGTCTTAATTTACTTTATATTTAGGAACATCAATTCAAATTAAATAAATAGGCTCATAGGTACTTCCAGTAGGGGTGCAGAAAAGAGCATTCTGCCTTGTCTATTCATAAAGTTTTCCGTATGCCACTTTAATGATTATGCTCCAAGCAACCAAGAAGTTTTGTTTATTAATGAAATAAATTTCTTACGGAAATTTCTACACCAGAAAATGACAAATGTGCCTCATTCGTTGTAAGCATCCCTATAGAAATAACTTAGCCACCCTGAAAAATGCATTACAGTTCATGTTTATGCAAATAGGATGAGAGAAGCTTGAGTGGGAGTTTCACTTTGATTTCACAAACTAGGGTGTGTATTAAATGACAATCATGCATTTGCATTTCAATATTTCATATAACATTCATTATATTCTAAGAAGAGAATGCCAAATGCTCACAGCATGGAAGAATTTATTGTTAAGTTTGCTCACAAGAGAATCATTTATTAAATCTTTGACATTGCAGTCAATATTTTTGTTTTTTCTTAGCAAATTTACATTAAGTTGAAAAAAACCCCTACATCATCACTTTTCCGCAAGGGTAGACTGTCATAATCAATCATCTTATAGGCAGAATGGCCAACTCATTGTAGCTAACTTGCTCTGGCCAACTCAACAAAGGATGACTTGTTGTGGCCAACTTGCCAACTTGTGGGGCAACTCGCCATGGGACAATTCAACCATTTCAATTTAATTATTTAAAATAATTTTTAAATTATTTTAATTTTTGTCATTCACATCTCATTTTGTCCCTCTTTTCACATCTTTTCTTTAACGATTCTATTCCATCATTTCTTCAATATTAAGGCAACTCTTGTCCCATGTCGAGTTGTCCCACAGTGACTTGGCTGTGGAGAATTGTCCCATGATGAGCTGGCTGTGGCAAGTTGGCCATAGGTCCACATTCCCTGAAATGGTCTTCAGAATGCTGGGACTTTAGTGTCTGCCATAAGCAGTAGGTCCAATGTGCTACTTGTACCAACCTACCATCCCAAGTGGCTGCTAAATTCTCTTTATTAGCAGGTCCAGCACCAATTATGACTATGAAGTGCATGCTTATGACTATACACTGTTCTGTTAAAGAAACATGTCAACATTAATGCAAAACTTCATACTATGGGAAAAGCTATACTTACTCTATCATGCTGATTTTCTACATACATGAAAGGCTTTTTCATGTGTCTGTTTTTTATCCATTTATATAAAAATATTACTTGGTAGGCAGTTATACTCTCCCGCCATCTTCCTTAATATCAATAACAATTAGGTCTCTTATGTTCACTAAAAAAAATCAGCATTAACAGAAAAAGTTGCAAGGATATTATATGATCTGAGCAGGTTTAACTTCTGATACTTCACCTTGCAGTTCAAAAGTGATACAGCCTTATCTGCTGGTTCTTCAGTTGAGGCTTAACACACAAAAAAATATTCCAAAAAGGTGCTAGGGGACATTTTTATAACTGACAGGAAGTGATGATATAGATTTGATTACTTTCATACACATTCCTCTTAAAGCACACATATTGAATTATTTCGTGGATTTGCTCCTGAAACAATCCAATTTTATTATTTTTGCATTTTTGTACTTTTCCCTCCTCCCATGATATGCATCTTTGTAGGAATTGTTTGATTGTTGTGGATAATTTCACATTTTAAAGTATACTTTCATGGTTACAAATTGATTAAAAACAAGCTTAAAAGATAAATTCTACAAGTTAAAGTTAAAGCAACATCTCATGAAAAGAACACTATTTATTTCACCCATGGATCAACCCAGCATGGGTTTCTCAAAAACAAGTAAAGAATAAAAATAAATAATCCTTATTTCATTTGTCTTGAATGGATAATTTTCCTAGTGGACTGTAGGTATCCTGTGGGCATAATATCTCTTGATTTTAGCAAAAGAATTGACAAAGAATTGACATGCTGGTTTAATGTTTACAGAAATGGCATAACAATTCACTGACCTCAGCTATCATACACAAAAAGTTATGATATTAATGATTCATCATCAAACTGAAGGGAAATATTAGGATGCTACAAGGTTCAAAGCTGACTATGTGCTTTAAAATTTTTAATGGTAAGAATCAAATTTTGGTATTACACAAAATAAGTGGGATATCTTATAACATAGTGGCACAAGTAAAATTCAGTATCACTGACAGATTAGACAAATGAGTTTAAGTAACAGAATAAAATTTGACAGAATTAAATACAATTTCTTTACTTAAGAAAGAAGAATCAAATACAGATTAATAGAGTGGAAGACAGCCAGCTTGGTAACAGTATCTGTGAAAATTATTATAAATTAACTATGGATCAGCAATGTGATAAAACTGCATAAGAAATGCAGTTTTAGGTTGATTCCACAGAAATATAGTTTCCAAGTCATAGGAAATATTGTTCTATTTATTATGAGGTGTTCAGACATTACCTTTTATCCAGTTTTACACATCACATTTGTAAAAGGTTCCATAACATTGGGAAAGATTCTAAGAAGGATAATGAGGAAGGTCATGGAATTAAAAAGTCCAATGGAGACAGATTGAAGAAAATGGGGAATAGAATAGAATAGAATAGAATAGAATAGAATAGAATAGAATAGAATAGAATAGAATAACGGAGTTGGAAGGGACCTTGGAGGTCTTCTATACCATTTCAGACAAATGGTTGTCCAATCTCTTCTTAAAAAACTTCCAGTGTTGGAGCATTCAAAACATCTGGAGGCAAATTATTCCAATGGTTAATTGTTCTAACAGTCAGGAAATTTCTCCTTAATTCTAGGTTGCTTCTCTTTTTGATTAGTTTCCATCCGTTGCATCTTGTCCTGCCCTCAGGTGCATTGGAGAATAGCTTGACTCCCTCTTCTTTGTGGCAACCCCTGAGCTCCATGGCAACCTTGAGCTGCAAGAAGACTGAGTAAAGTCAAGAATCATATCATATAAAATTATTCTTGATTGAAAAAAGGTGCAGAAAGACAGAAAGAGAAAAATGGGAGGGTACGTAGATTAGTTTTTTATTACCATAGATGATGCTTGAACTATAGGAAAATGTTTAAGAACTAATGGGACATAAATCAGAACAGATTCCAACTGAAAATTAGAAGAAGAAAAAACCCACAATTGCAATTCTGCAATCCATTACTCACTTAGCTATTGTGTTCTTCAGTGCAAGTGTTCAAGTAGAACCTAAATAGACACCTGAGAAGGACAGTTCAATTTGACTTGGAACTGAGACTCCAATAGCCTAAACAAGCCATTCTAATTCTGTGATTGAATCTTTTCCTACACATCAGAGAATGATGCCAATTTCTTGATGGAATCCCAAGTGTCTCCTAGCACCTTCCCCTTAATGTCTAGATTAGTGGGAAACTAGAAAAATCAATTGTGAAGTTTTCCTCCAGAATCCAATCTGGGCTGCTTACAGTCTTTGGTCTTCCAAACTTTCGGACTAGTTCTGGAGTCCATCCTCATGGAACCTCTCTCTACCAGAATGTGTGCTTTGGGCTATTGTATGCCTAGAATTTATGTGGTGCCTGATTGTGTGTGGCTTTTTATTTGTTGATTGGGGTGTTGATGACCAGCTATTAAATCGTTGGCTATTATTTCCTTGTGCTGCCAAGTCCTTGGTCCTAAATAAGCTGGTGGTTTTCCTTCATAGTTTATGAACCTTTTTCTGATTCTGGGGTGCAACCGTGTTGCAAAAGTTAGCCTGCTAGTCAGTTTACAATACCGTGTGTGTGTGTGTGTGTGTGTGTGTGTGTGTGTGTGTGTGTGTGGTGGGTACATGTACATGTCATTTCCAGGCCACATAAGGGGGATTTGTGTAGTTTTGTTTTGTTTCAATTTCAAGTAATTGCATCAGTATGTTTATGTTTCCTTGGTTACTTATTAAGCTGTTCCGCAACGTATGTCAAAAGCTTCATAGAAATACATAAACATTCCTATGCATGCAATTTAAAAAACGGTGACCTTCTACTAATGCTGCGTGAGCAGTTTTGTAAATTGTACGTTATGCTCCAGTACATGCAGAATCACTTTGAAATTCTAAGTCTTTGTGGGTACAAGCCCATATACACATACATACACACATTTTAATGTGTAAGTCGGTACCTTCACTGCTATTTTCTTCTCAAAATTATTTGTGAAGGGGATATCTATGGCAGCTGAGCTTTCTGCAAAATGAGCAAATGCAATGTCACCACAATTACAGTCTTCTGTCATTGTCTTTGCCTTCTGAAAGTCTTAGGGTAAGCTGTATTTTTGTGTGCTAATCCCATTATGTGGCAGAAATGGCAGAAAAATCATGTGGTCAATTTTTATTTTTATTTTAGCATTTCTGACCTGAAAAGGCTATAGGAAGTACAAGAAAACAGATTTGGAAGATACCTTTGGCCTCACAACTGTAGTTTTTTTTTTTTTTTTTTACATGAAAATCCCTGGTCCCAGGTGTACTATTCATTTCTTATTCAGATCAGATTGGTAGGGTCCACCTCTCCAAAAATAAATAAAGTACCAATTGAATATTAATTTCTGCTCCTTCTAATCTATTCCCCTAGCTTTCTTGTCCGTCCTATAATTCTCTTATCTAAACCACAGAAAATGTGATTTTACTTCATGGCTACAGTAGACATATGAGGACCAACCACATTGCACCAGTTTCTTTTGATCACTGTGATATAAAATCTTGTAATGAGATATTTATGGATGAAAAAAGGAATACATTTATGGCAGAGGGTCTCATAATATAGGTCTCCAACCAACCTACTAGATCCTTTGAACTTAATTAGATTATACAGCAAATGCTGTCTGATCAACCTATTTTCAACCTATTTTCCAAAGTACTACAAAGCAAGACAAGAAACAATGGATGAAAACTAATCTAGGAGAGAAGCAATCTAGAACTAAGGGGAAATTTCCTGAAAGTTAGTACAATTAACCAGTGGAACGGCTTGCCTTCAGAAGTTGTGGGTGCTCCATCACTGGAAGCTTTTAAGGCGAGACTGGACAGCCACTTGTTTGGAATGGTATAGGGTCTCCTGCTTGAGGAGGGGGGGTTGGACTATAATAGGACTTTTCAACCAGTGGTATGCATACCACCTGTGGTACATTGGCATGTGGCAAGTGGTACGTGGCCCTGCCCAGCCCAGCCAAGGGTAGCAAGGGATTGAATGAGCCAAAGGGCGTAGTGCAGGACTTGCCCTGAAAGAGTCTTCAGGAACTGCAGGGATTGGCACTTCTGGCACACCTGGAAGAGAAAGGAGGAGGAGGGGGCGGAGACAGGAAGGAATATAAAAGGAGGCAGTTTGGGTGGGAGAGGGAGAGGGGAAAAAGACGCAGCCTTTGGAGGAGGAGTGATGTTGAGTTGGACATGTCTCCCCCCCCAGCCACTGACTTCACTTGTCAAAAAGTTGCAAAAGATGATCATATGATCCTGGGACACTGTGACCGTCATAAGTATGAATCAGTTGGCAAGCATCCAAATGTAAATCACATAACCCTGAGGATGCTGCAACAGTCATAAGTGTGAAAAATGGTCATAAGTCACTTTTTTGGGGGGGTCATCAAGTTTTTGACACCTTGCTAGGCAACTGGTGGTATTCGGATATTGCCATATCCTAAAAGTGGTACAATTAGTGAAAAGGTTGAAAAGCCCTGGACTAGAAGACCTCCAAGGTCCCTTCCAACTCTGATAATCTATTATTCTGAAAGAAGGGCAGGAAGACAGAAACAGAGGGGTGGGTGGATAAACAAATTAATTTGTTATTACCATGAATCATATTTGAACTATAAGAAAACCTATAAGAACCAGCCTTTTGTAAACGTGTTTAATATTCTCAGCCATACCTCTGAACATTTATGCAAAGAGATCTACTAGAAAATAACATGGAATTTGCTGATAATAAGGACAAAACTCTTGCTATGTGGAAAGTAGAGTGAGAATTGACTGGATTATTCTTTACAAATTGGAGGAATGGCAAAAAGAGATAAATTAATTTTATGAGCTATTGTAAGTGCCTTGTCAGAATGGGGAAAGATTTCAAGGTCTTGGGGGAAACCAATTTAAACCATCACATCTAAATTCTCTGGGGAGATATGAACTGCCACTCCAAAGTCAATGTTCCCAACTAATTAGAAATAACATATGCTTAATCTTCATGGTATGCTTTTGTGAAGTTTTCAACAGATGCTGTTCTCTCTCCATCAATCAAAAAGACATAACAACAAATAACTTTGGACATTTTGCAGGAAGTCGCCAAAATACTGACTAAAGAAGTGTATTAAAATATCTTGTCTGCTTTACTATTTCATCATTATTGTTTAATTCTAGGGCAATAGTCTTCTTGAACAGTTTTTATTTTCATATCTAGAAAATATCATTGCATATTGCATTTTAACCTCTTGTAATACATGAGATTTCCCCTATTTTTCATCATTGTTGACTACAGTAACTCACCCAGTAACTTTTTGTGTGAATACTACTGACCCATGTTGAACAAATTATTTCCCCTAATTTACGTTTTTGTAATGCAAACTTTACTATGAGAACTATTTTTAAAAAATTGTGCTGTTGTCATTGATTTTCAATATATACTTTATTTTTCTGATGATGTTGGTGAAGTTTTTTTTTTCTCCTTTGGCTAATATGAATTATGTCCCAGTGAAATTTATGGCAAAATTGTATTATCTTTAGTACTGATTTTTTCTGAAAAATCATTTCTTGCTTAGCAATGCTTTAATTCTTCCTCCAAAGAATGAAACATCTCACATAATAAACTATTTTAGTTTGAACTGGATATTTACAGAAGAAACTGGAAACCAAATTGCAGTAAATATCATGCAGAATTTTTGATTCACTACAATCCAGTATTTGAAATAATACCATAAATCTATCCTTATGTACTGCAAGCATATATTTGATGTGATGTATATCAGAAATACTGTGTAGCCAAACATCTGTTACCTTATTTGGATATTAGTTGTTTGTTTGATTGGTTGGTTGGCTGGTTGGTTAGTTGATTGACTAATTCCAACTCTTGAATTCCTTGGTAAGAAGCTATCCATGAATCAACTTTTTAGCTGGAGGATAGGTTTGGGTCTAGTAAGTTCTTGTTGCACTGAAAAATATAACAACTTTTTCAGATCAGGGTTTTCAAGTTCAGAATACTAGAAAAAGAAATGCATATATTCTGGCACATCGTAAGAGGCAAAACTGAAGTACAGTCTCTCTATGAGAGCAAGGCCATATCAGCTAACTAGTAGAAATGGTTTGCTTGGTTCCTATTTGCTATCTAAAACAGAATTGCTGATAGGGAATTGAAAACCTGGAGTAAAGTAGGTACACATTTCAAAAATATTTTAAAACATAAAAAGAGAGCCGGTTTTGTCTAGTGCAGGGGTGTCAAACTGCCAGCCCCATGGGCCAGACGTGTCATTGGGAAACCATGCCCACCCTATTGCCGGCAATGGCAAAAAAGCTCTGATACGTTGCATGACATCATGTGACATCACGAGTTTGACATGTCTGGTCTAGTGGTTAAGGCACCGAGCTAGAAAGCAAGAGACCATGAGTTCAATTCCTACTGTAGCCATGAAAGCCCTTTGGGCCAGTCATTCTCTCTCAACCCAATTCACCTCACAGCAGTGCTGGGATTCAAATATGTGAACAACCGCTTCTCTGTGTGGATGCCGCTTCCAGAAGTCTATTCTGAGCCTTGGCAACAAAAAATTAGCTACCGGTTCTGCCGAAGTGGTGCGAACCGGCTGAATTCCACCACTGTCTCACAGGGTTCTTGTTGTGGAGAAAATAGGAGAAGGAAGGTGTATTGGATATGTTTGCCACTTTGAGTTATTTGTAAAAATAATAAAGGTAGGACACAAACAAAAAAAAAATAATAAAGAATGGGGGTCTACATTCACATGCAGCTCCTGAGCCATTCATGGACTAATTATGTGGTCCTCAGAACTGGAAAGAGAACCCATCGATATACAAAGCAAATCAGAACTCCCATATAAATCATATAACTGCTCATGCCATGTAACTTAATTATGGAAACAGAAAGAAAATAAAATTGCAATACCGGTCTGCCAGAGTCTGTATACTCTGAAGGTGGGCAGGCCTGGGTCACCAGTTATGAATATCTGGATGAATAGACATTCTGCTAAACAGCATTTTGCCACTGCCCAAGTTTTAGCTCTCTATCTCTTTTTTAAAATGGAAGTTGTAACAAGAGTTTTGGGCTGGGAAAGACTTCTTTTTAATGCTTACATAGATTGTATAATTGAGGCTCACCACTATTTTCATGAGCTTTTATTTTGATCTCGTACCTAAAATATATCAGTGCCATCCATAACGAAAAAACAAAAAACAATTTGTTCACTTTAAGGTCAAGGATGTCAAAGTATCAACAAGTAATACACAAGTTTTAGAGTAGCTGAGAACATAATGTACTCTAATAAATACACCGTACAGTCTCTCTGGGTGGTAATACTGAAGATGGACCTGTTTAATTTGATTTTCCTACATGGTAACTTGTTTAATGCGTACAGAAAGGATATGTTGTAAATCTTTATATATATAAACAAAGCATGATGCATTAGTGATTGACTCAGAACACTTGGAAGTAAATAAACTACAAATCATCTGGTCTATCAAAAGGATTCAAATACAGTTTGAAGAAGGAAACTCCAATGAACCAGAGGCAAAGGCATAAGCCAAAAGGCCTATATATGATGACTTAGATTAGCACGCTACTAGCATAGTCTGTATACAAATAATAGCAATAAGGATTCAGCATATTATTCAGCATAATAGCAATAAGGATTCAGTGATCAGAGACCACTTCCTTACATTAATATTGTCATGAATGCAACATTTCTGTATAGAAAGTAATATTATTATTACACTATGTAGGTACTGCTGAGAGAATAACAATTTGTTAATGAGCTTCTTAAAAATTTATGTGAGGGCTGATAGGTGGGAGAGAGGGAGATAGAAAAAGAGAGAGAAGGAGAGAGGGGGAGAGAGAGAGAAAAGAGGGAAAGAGAGGGAGAGAATTGTAAGTACTGTAAATTATATAGAATCAATAGAGAAGTCAGTGTTTTTACCATAATTAATTAATCAGCTTAAATTAACGAACAGAGGTGGCAATTTGCACAGTATGGTAAATTGCCCCAAAAGGATCTCTCCAGACTGTAAAAAATAGGAATTTGAATAGCAAAAATGTAAGCAGCAAATTTAAATCAAGGTACAATGGGGAAAATCTTTTGTTAAAATGAAACGGATCAATGACTAGGAATGGAATTTCAGAGTTTCAGTTGAAAGTGTAAAGCCTGTGCATGAAAACCGAAAAAGATAAATTCTGTGCTGAAGGTCACCAAGAAAGGGAAATAAAATCTACAAATATCACAATGCTTTAATACAAAGTTACACTGCAACAAAGAAGTATAAATCTGCAGAAAAATGATAAAGCAGAACATTTTCCATATAAGGACAAAAATGTATGAAATTACCTAATTCAAATGATCCACTAGATGGCAACATTTTTTTTTAATTGAATCAGAGAATCATGGGGCTGGAAGGGATTTTGAAGGTCTTCTAGAACCTAGTCCAATCTCTTGTCCAAGGCAGGAGATCTTATACTATCCTGGACAAATGGTTGTCCAATCATTTCTTGAAAATCTCCAATGATAGTTTGCTGCTATCTAATGTCCTTCTAGATTTTTTACAGGTAATCCTTGAGTAACAACAGTCTGAACTACAAAGAAGAGGGAGTCAAGCTATTCTCCAAAGCATCTGAAGGCAGGATAAGAAGCAACGGATAGAAACTAACCAAAGAGAGAAGCAACCTAGAACTAAGGAGGAATTTCCTGACAATTAGAACAATGAATCAGTGGAACAACCTGCCTCCAGAAGTTGTGAATGCTCCAACACTGGAAGTTTTTAAGAAAAAACGGGACAGCCATTGGTCTGAAATGGTATAGGGTTTCCTGCCTGAGCAGGGGTTTGGGCTAGATGACCTCCAAGCTCCCTTCCAACTTTATTGTTGTTGTTGTTGTTGCTACTATTATTATTGTTATTATTCACCTGCCCATTACAGGCAAAAGTCAAAAAGATGTTAAAGTGAATCATGTTAAGTGAACAAGCCCCCATCCTGGTTCTCTCCAGTGCAACAAAACAAATGTGTGTTGTTAAGTGCATATGGGGTTAATCCTATCTTGGGCCTCTCAAAGCCTCATCCAACTCCTTGAGATACTGCTTCCCATCCCTTGTGTCCCCACAGCTATCCCCACCTCTCACAATGGTTTGCTTATTTTGTGAAAAGCTCGGGAGGTGGGGGAAAGTAAGGAGAGCAGTAAGAGATACACCCAGTTTCTGAAACTGCTTTAGCTTTATGCTTTAGCTTCAGTCCCCTCATCATCTTTGTTGCGTTTTTCTCAACATCATCTCATAGTCATTATCATCATCATCATCAATCATCAATCATCATCATTCTGACACAGCAATACTTGTAAACTTTAGTGTGGAACTACAATGTTCAGACTCTTTTGAATGGGATGATTGTCAGTTGTGTAGCATTACAAAACCAGGGCGGGATAAGCTATTGTCATTTTTGCAGAGTTACAAAACCAGGGCAGGAATCTGTCTGTGGTCCATGACATGTTCATGTTCATGCTACGAAGAAAAATTCTGTCACAGCTATTATCCATGACAACCAAATGGAAATATGTCACTTTCTCCCACAGCAAGTGGTTTCATACTGCAAAAACAATACACATGCAGTGACTGCTGCAATTAGTTTTTGTGACATACAGGGCTGTGTAGTCTTTATTTTGGAAATACATACTGCAATTCCTATAGTGATTGACTTCCTAAAAGTGAGGTCTCATTTGCCTTCAAGAGTGAAGTGGTTTTGTTGTTTTAGGACCCCTGGTGGTGCAGTGGTTAAGTGCAGTATTTCAGGCAAACTCTGCCCACAGCCTGAAGTTCGATCCTGATGGAGCTCAAGGTTGACTCAGCCTTCCATTCTTCCGACATTGGCAAAATGCAGACCCAGGTTGTTGGGGGCAAAATTAAATTGACATTGTAACCTGCACAGAGAATGCTGAAAAGCACAATGGGGCAGTATAAAAAGCTTTGCTATTGCTATTATTTCGTGTGACCCTTGACAAGAAAAAAAAGATTGTCAAAATAATAGCCCCTTTGGAGATAATTTTCAGGAATGGGGGAATCTCATTTCATCCAATCATCTATTAAACTCTCATTCTTAAATGCTACTAGCACAGAGGAGAATATTATCTATCTTGAATAGGAAGGGACCTTGGAGATCTTCTAGGCCAGCCCGCTGCTCAAGCAGGAGAATCTATACCATCTCAGACAAGTGAATGTCTAGCCTCTTCTTAAAAATCTCCAATGATGGAGCTCCCCGATTTCTGGGGGTAAGCTGTTCCACTGGTCGATTGTCCTCCCTGTCAGAAAGTTTCTCCTTAATTCCATGTTGCTTCTCTCCTTGATCAGTTTCCAGCCATTGTTTCTCATCCTTCCCTCTGGTGCTCTGGTGAACAACCTGAACCACCCCCCTCTGCCTTGTGGCAGCCCCTCAGATACTGGAACACTGCTATCATGTCTCCCCTATTTCTTCTTTTCTTTAGACTGGCCAAACCCAAGTCCTGCAGACGTTCTTTGTATTTTTTAGCCTCCAGGCCTTTGATCATCTTAGTTGCTCTTCTCTGATTTTTTTCCAAACTCTCAACATCTTTTTTGTGATATGGTGACCAAAATTGGCTGCAATATTCCAGGTGTGGTCTTACTAGGGCTTTGTAAAGCGGTACTAGTACTTTGTGTGATCTTGATTCTATGCCTCTGTTTATACAACCCAGGATTGCATTAGCTTTTTTGGTTGCTGTTGCACACTGTTGGATCAAAGTGAAGTGATCATCCACTAGGACTCCAAGACCCCTCTCACAGTTACTGTTTTTAAGCCAGGTCTTGCCCAATCTGTATTTGTGCCAGGTGTTTGTGCTGTTTTGCTATTTTGCTATTTTGCCTACTGCTGCACAATGCTGGCTCATGGTACCTTTCACAGTTACTGTTTTTAAGCCAGGTCTTGCCCAATCTGTACTTGTACCTTTGATTTTTCCTGCCTAAATGTAAAACTTTGCTTTTCTCCACATTGAAACTCATTTTGTTGGATACGTCCAATTGTTCAAGTTTGTCAAGATCTTTCTGGATTCTTAGTCTTCTGGGCTGTTGGCTACTCCTGTCAGTTTGGTGTCATCTGCAAATTTGATTAGTTCCCCTTCAATTCCCTCATCTAAGTCATTGATGAAGATATTGAAGAGTACTGGGCCTAGGATGGAAACTTGTGGTACCCCACTGCTTACTTCTCTGCATGTGGATGGAGTGCCATTGAGGACTACTTGTTGAGTTCGGTTTGCCAGCCAGCTACAGATCTATCTGGTGGTGATGTTGTGTATTCCAGTTTTTTCTCGCTTACCAAGGAGTAGGTTGTGGTCTACTTTATCAAATGCCTTACTGAAGTCTAAGTATACTATGTCCACAGTATTTCGCTGGTCTATTAGTTTAGTTTAGTCACTTCATCAAAGAATGAAATAAGATTGGTTTGGCATGATTTGTTTTTAACAAACTCATGCTGGCTACTAGTTATAACTTTGTTTGCTTCTAGTTGTTCGCAGATCTGTTTTTTTGTTATCTTTTCTAGGATCTTCCCAGGTATTGATGTTAAACTGATTGGTCTGTAGTTTCCTGGAAACTACATCAGCACTTGTCCAATCCTCAGGTACTTCCCATGTGCTCCAGAATTTTTGAAGGATGTGGGGCAGTGGTTCTGGGATAACATCTGCCAGCTCCTTCAGAAAGTTCACAAAGTTTATCAACAAAATCCAAATCCAGGATGAAACCTCTGCATGATTTTGTTTGATATTAATATTTGATAAAGTAATGGAAGAATTCACACCAACACATTTGCCAAGGCAAAATGAATTCTCAGGCAAGAGAAGGGAAAAATGAAAACACTCCATCAAAGTATCTGCAAGTGACAGATGTTTTGGCTTTTACAGCTGATACATGAAATAAGATCTGAACTAAGCAAAAATTCTTCTCACTTTTTGGATAAGTTACTGCATTGGTCATGCAAGTAGCTTGTAGCAGGGCTACTGATGATAGCTCCAGGCACTTTCCAACTGAATGACCTCTAAGAATATTAAATGGCAATCCCCTTCATCACTAGTCAATATGTGGAGGTTTATGGGAATTGTAATCTGTCCTAGTTCTTAAAATTCTATGATAAACTACAATTGTCACTACTGGCTGGAATTCCAGTGATTAAAACAAATGTTTTAGCTTGGATGTTATTTTTATTCCAGACCATACTGGTATTGATATCTGATGGCAAAAACAATGGCAAAAATATATTTCTAAGTTTGTATGGCAAGGGAAAATAACAGGAATTAAATAGAAATTGTTGCAAGATGCCCCCCCCCAAAAAAAGAAGAGGTGGGTTAGAATTATCTGATTTAAAATTGTATTTTGCTGCTTGCTGTTTGGTATGGATAAAAGGCTGGGTGACTTTGAAAAATAGGAGGTTATTGGAGTTGGAAGGATATGATTTTTTTTTTCCTCAGCAGCATTTCTCTTGAAGTCCAATTTTGAAAACAAAATTAAAAGAGAATATAGGCATCAATTGCATCCTCATTTGCTTTTAGCAACCTATAAAAGCAAAAGCCTTTGAGTAAACTGAATTCCAGGTGTCTCCACATGGTTTCTGTGGCAACAATACCCAGTTTGCAATTACTTTTGTCCAGAATGTTTTTGGAACTGTCTAATCTATACCTGCAGGATTTTCCAATAGGAAAAAGTAAATGTTTCTCCTGTCCAGTTGTGTCCAACTCTAGGAGCAGTGCTCATCTTGTTTCCTAGCCAAAGGAGCCAGCATTGTCTGAAGATGCTTCCGTGGTCATGTGGCCAGCATTACTACATGCCAAGGTGCATGGAATGCTGTTATCTTCTCACCAAAGTGGTACCTATTTATCTAGTTGCATTTGCATGCTTTTGAACTGCTAGGTTGGCAGGCGCTGGGGCAAGAAGTGGAGCTCACACCGTCACATGGTACTTGGGTCTCAAACTGCTAACCTTCCAGTCAATAAGCCCAGCAACTTAACCACTAGGCCACAGGATTTTATAGAACTATTAACCAGGTCTAAATCTGCTTAGCCTCTCTGAGATCAGCTACGGTTAGCTATGTTCCCACCTTCTGGAAGGGATTAACTCTCAGGAAAGAAATAGCTAGATGAGAAATACAAATTTCCTCACCATGCAAAAATGTTCCAATAAAATGTGTTGAGCTAACATGTTACACTGTTTATTTAATATGACATGTGGTTAGAACCTCACTTAACAGTAAGCACATTTGGAGTCTGTGGGACCTACCTATTGCTCTAAACAGTGAAGCCTTAGATTTACCCAGAGGTAGGTGTGTGTCTGTGTGTGTGTGCGAGAGAGAGAGAGAGAGAGAGAGAGAGAGAGAGAGAGAGAGAGAGAGAGAGAGAGAGAGAGAGAGAGAACATAAAAAGGCAATAATAAGATGGGTTATATGATGTGGAGAAAACATTCTCATCTAATAGTGAAATTTGTCTCTCTGGGGTTGTAAACCAACTCAAATCTCCAAACCCCAGAAGAGACATCTGCAGCTATTGAGTATAACTTAGCACATTTGTGTATGTGTGTGTGTGTTTGTGAGTTCCTACTGTTTTTTATCAACTGCCACTTCTTTCTTCTTCAGAGTTATTTATCATCAGGTTTCCTGGCACAGCACACTACCACATGATGTGTAACATTATTCATTTTTCAGAATCGCAGAGGAACGTTGACATTGGAACATACGAGGCTGGCTTCAAATCAGTCGTCCAAGTGCCTTTGCTTTTTCTCAGCTATTCTACCTGAGGTTTAACTTTTCTAGCCTGAAGTAATAGCACAGGATGACAGGAAATAGGCCTGTTCCTCTGTATTGGAACAAAATGCAATACTGAGGCTGCAAAACTCCAGACTTTTCAATGGCACCTAAAAGATACAGACAGTTCTAAATTTAGACATAATAGCAATATTTGAGGGGCTGCCACAAAGAAGAGGGGGTCACATTATTCACCAAAGCACCAGAGGGCAGGACAAGAAACAATGGCTGGAAACTGATCAAAGAGAGAAGCAACCTGGAATTAAGGAGAAACGTTCTAACAGTGAGGACAATTAACCAGTGGAACAGCTTGCCTCCAGAAATCGTGGGCACTCCCTCACTGGAGATTTTTAAAAAGAGGTTAGACAGTCACTTCCAGCTCCTATTCTATTCTATTCTATTCTATTCTGTTCTGTTCTGTTCTGTTCTGTTCTGTTCTGTTCTGTTCTGTTCTGTTCTGTTCTGTTCTATTCTATTCTATTGGCTGAAGAAATTCTAATATTCTAAAATGGTTGCTCTCTTGTAATCTTGATCTACGTGGACTTAGTTTAGTAAGTGAGCATTGTTTCAAGTAAAGTAGGAGACGTGGGCCACCATATATATCAG
Source organism: Protobothrops mucrosquamatus (assembly GCF_001527695.2). Taxonomy (NCBI): domain Eukaryota; kingdom Metazoa; phylum Chordata; class Lepidosauria; order Squamata; family Viperidae; genus Protobothrops; species Protobothrops mucrosquamatus. The sequence goes on from NW_015386389.1 coordinate 642,376, forward strand.
CCTTTGTTTTTCTTCTGGTGTAAGATAAAATAGAAAAAATGGTAAAGACTTTAGAAGTAAAAATTATATTTAGTAATAATTTGGAAAGAACAGTCTAGACCACAGAAAATGGGCAAACCTAACACATTCCTATAGATTTGAACATCTATATAATGTCACAGAATCATATCAAAAGTCAGCTTAAGTGTTTGTTTTCTAGGATATAACATGGGAAGAATTTAAATGTTCCTTGTGAAATGAATCCATTTTTTTTAAGTTTGCTTGTGGAAATTACATCAAATAACAAATATTCTTGTCCATTGTATGACTCACACCCCTCCCCACTACCAAATAAGGTAGAGCTTTGAGTAAATTCTGAGTTGCATTCAGAAAAGCATTGTGATCTGTTCAGAAATGGATGGAAATATTTCCAACTTTCTGAAGAAAACTTAGCATTATTCTCCAAAGCTTCATATCTCAAAATCACCAATTTGAGTTTTTCTGCTTTTAATGTAAAAACAAATTCCACTTCAGAGAAAAAGCACACACAACAACATATCTCTCTGTCTATGTGCAAATGTATGTATGTTACCTGTGCTATATACAATATCCATACCATTCCCTCTGTTCCCTGTTTTCAGTTTTTGTGCAATGCAGTTTTCTCTTAGAGAATATAAGTCATTTTTAACTACACAGCAATGGAATAGAGAAATGAGGGAAAGAATAAGCTACATTGAAAGAATAAATAAATGGCACTGTTCATTAATAAAAATAATTTCTTATTATCTCCTTTCCCTGTTGAATGGGTTTTGCTAGGTTTTTAAATATTAGCTTTCACCCAAGCATGGTTTAACCTTGCTAATACTGAATGGTTACAGTGATGTCTTTGTCATAGCGATGATTTCAATCAGCCTTTTAGGAAACAGTCATAAAGTATCAATTGTCTCAGAGTAAAGACAAAAAGCATAATGATGTCTTAACTGCACATTTTAGGTTAGCTTTCCGGACACAGACATGAAAATCATTATATAAAAGAAGTAAAGCACACTTTAAGAAGTAGATTGGATTTGCTGTCCCAAGGCTTTAAAGTCTTTTCTAATTCTATTCTGAAAAAGCACCTTTGCTCCTGGAAATGTTTAAATGAGCAAAATCATTATTTTATTAAATGTATTAGGGGAAAGAGAGAGATACAATGATAGATAGATAGATAGATAGATAGATAGATAGATAGATAGATAGATAGATAGATAGATAGATAGATAGATAGATAGATAGATAGATAGATAGATAGATAGATACAGTGCTTTTTTTCTAAAAAAAAAAAAAAAAAGTGCCGGAACTCACACACATCCTACAACCCGCCTTGCCTACCCTATAAGGTTCCATCCAAAAAGATAGATAGATAGATAGATAGATAGATAGATAGATAGATAGATAGATAGATAGATAGATAGATAGATAGATAGGCAGGCGGGCAACAGCTAGATTGGCAGGTAGATAGGCAGATAAGTAGATGAAAACAATAGTAATAACATTTAGACCTATATGCCACTTCACAGTGCTTTACAGCCCTCTCTAAGCATTACAGAGTCAACATATTGCCCCAACAATCTGGGTGCTCATTTTATTGACCTTGGAAGTATGGAAAGTTGTAGTCAACCTTGAGTTAATCGGAATCGAATTCCTAGCAGTGAGTAGAGTTAGCCTGCAATACTGCATTCTAACCACTGTGCCACCATAGTTCTGATAAACATTCATGCTATTAAAAATAGCAAGACGTTTGTTTGATTGATTAAGATTCTTAGGAGTTTTCTCTAAAACCAAAATTCAAACATGTCTATCCTGCTTTTTTCAAGGTCCAAATTCTGCTTCCATAAAGGATCACAGGCCATACCAATGCTATCATTATTCTGATCTTTGTAGGGAAATGCAATCCAGCAAACCTTACTAGATAGTAAACTTGTGGGTTCTGTTAAGTGTTGTCGGTAACCAAATGTACATACACACCATTTTCTTAGCAGTTTACATGCTGAGAAACTTTCCATGTGGGATTTTTTTCTTCTTCTTCTTTTCTTAAAATTCATAAGAAACTTTACAGGAAGAATAATGCTAAAAGAGGTCAACTACATTCATTCCATCCTGTTCATCTCCAGCAATATTGTGCTGCCTGTTCCAATCAGTTCTTAACAGGCTTGCACTCAAAACATTTTGCCAGCTGACACCCACATTATGAAGTGAATGAAGCTCACAATGGGGAATCATTTGCAGAATGAAATCTCTGTTTCTCTCCCCCAGCCTCCCCAAATAGCAAACAACATGGAGGTCAATTTATTGTCCAGGAAAAAGAAATCTAACATTTTTTATAGTGCCCTCCCAGGGAGATGTTTTCTTCCAATCATTAACAATGGCTTTCTTGGAAACAACCACTTGTCTTTTTGAAAAGATTATTCTGATATAGCCCAGGGCTGTCTTAAATTATCCATAATAAAGGCCATTTTGCATATATTAGATTTAATGGAAATGCAAGTGTGGGTATTATAGTCTAAACTGCAGGAATACATGAATCTTGAAGTGGATATCATGGTTGGGCATGTTTAATTAAGATGATGTGTTTTGGACCTTGTGCAAGTCAAACAGCATCTTCCTGCTGTTCTTTAAGGTCTGTGTATGTGTGTGTGTGTGTGTTTCATAGTTTCACAGCCCTTCCTTGGGAATGGACATCCCTACTGGACTGTCCCTTTGTCTCCAACTTGGCCTAATGTGTCACATAAAGCATGACTGCAATTCAACTTCTCACCCACCACATAGACTACCGTAAATGGAGTTTTCTCCATTTACATATAGTATGATCAGTGGTCAATATGAGCACAAATTGTAGGAACAATCTACATGATAAAATGAGATTTTATCAGAATATTAACTGCAGTGCATGTACAAGGCCACCCTGCCATGAGACAAATGGAGAGAACCTTTGTAAAAAGATGAGTGGCAGACATATTTATCCCTTCCTCAATGTTGGTGGTGGTTTGTTCTCTGAGCTTGTTGTTTAGATTCTGAATGTTTCATCACCAGGCTAGGTGACATCCTCAGAGGCATCTTTTTTCAGTTCTTTACCACTTTTATTGATCTCATGCAGTAATGGAATCAGTGGATCATGTGACTGGCTGGTCATGCCATGTGTCCTGTCGTATGACTGGCTGGTCATTGTGTATGAAGGTCACCAAGTAAAAAGGCGGTTGGTGCAGTCATTGGTTGGTCATTTGATTGATATTGCTCCTTATGGGTTTGTAGGCTGACTCCAAATCGACATGTTTGTTGATAGATCTTTTGGTTGAATACCAGGCTTCAATGAATTCATGTGCATGGCCAATGATTTTTGTTCCATCCCAGTTGAACTGGTATTGCTCGTTGTCAATATGGATCAAGATCATATTGCTCATGTCAGTTGACAGCTAATCAGTGTTCCTGGATTCAGTTTTTCCTTATAAGCCTTCCAGAGCTTACCTTCATATGTATACCGCCTACCTTGGCCTCTGCTCCTATTTAAAATAACAGTTCGACCATTTTTTTTATTGTGTAACTGAAGAAGGATTCAGGACATTGATCATTACTGTATCATTGCAGTTGTAGGACATGGTGATAGTTGGAGAGCTTGACTAAATTTGAATAGCCAATCAGAGATATTTACAATTTATAGAGTTGAAATGCTCCCCAGTTTTATATCCAGGAACTTAATTTGGAATGATACATGGAGACAATACAAACTTAACAAAATAAATATGATTTTTATTTATAAGACTACCAACTCAATAGTCACTCTTGGCAGCATACAAATAAAACAAGAAGTAACAAACAACTCTGCAAATGTGAAATTAAAAAAAAAGGAGTAGACATGCACCATAATGAACTCAACGTAACTCAATCCAGGTGGACCCCAACACATCCCAGAATGTGGGGAAAAGACAAGTCTTCAAGAGCTGGCTAAAGGATAGCACAAGAGGTCTACTCAAATCTCCAGGAGGATGCTATTCCATGATATGACTGAAAGGTCCATTTTCTGACCACATCACATGGCATTACTTAAGATTTGGCATATTAAGTAAATCCACTGTTTTGGATCTTATAGGATGTACAGAAACAATGAAAGAAAGTGACAACTAGACCATATGGCATGAAGAGCTTACAGGGGATCAGGACCTTAAACTGTATCAAACTCACCAGTAACCCATGCAACTTGCATATTAGAGGAAATACATGGGCATTTCAACATGTACACATGATTACTAATGCCACAGAATTCTGGATCAATTAATGCTTCCACGTGGCCTTCAAGAGCAGTAAAAAGTGGTATGCATTATAGTATTCCATACTCAAGATGATTAAGACATGGGTAACTTGAGAAAGAACTTTTGAGATTTTTAATAGCTTTCAGCAGTGAGTCCAAACAGATCCCAAATTATATATCAGTTCTGTCTGATATATATTCTGCACGTCCATTCAGAACTAAAAATAGAAAATCCCTGTGGTAGAATTGTTCCACATGGTTTTGTTTTAAGTCTGTTCATCCCTATTTGACCATCATAGTCTTCAGACATTGAGACAAGTCTTTAACTGGTTGACCAGGGCTTGTTGTTGAGTATCATCTCTGTGTTAATAATACTTAATTCATGTAGACAGATGAAAACACACAGTAGCTTCATATAGATATTAAACTAGAGGTACAAAAGCATTGACTCCTATGGCACCCCATAAACTAGGAGCTTTCCCTCCTCTGTTAATACTGACTGGCCTTGGAGTAAGAAGAACCACCCCAAGACCATAATAGTATTTAAATAGTATTTATTTTCTTGTTAGAAAATAAAGGATCCCCCTTATCATTATATGGTTGTATAAAAATTATTTTGAAAAAGAAAAAAAGAATCCTACAAATTGTGTGCTTTAGAAATGCATCCCCAAAGATTATGATTGCAATTTTGACAAAAATACTGCAGAAAGTATTATCAATCATTCATTCTGCATGATCTGGTTTTAAGAGAGGATTAGTAGACTGCCTATATTTCTAGAGATATAGTAGTATAGCAAATAGCCTTTACACTGAATTAAGTGTAATAGAGTTAAGCCAATATGCAGCACAGTTTCTATGGAAATGTTTAAAAATGGACTTAAGTTTTTGTTCAAATGCTATTCAAGATTTGCAATTATTCTAAGGAAAATGTCCTTTTTCATCAACATTCATGGACATGCAGATTACTGGTCACATTAATAGATGGTTGACAATACTTACGAGCCTCTGGGGTGTTATACATTTTATAAGGAATATTACCTCGGGGAAAATATTAGTGTGTGCTAATATAGATATTTTAAATAAATAGATGAGGTTTTTTTCACAGAATGGTGAAAATCCAAGTTCTCTTCTTTAGAGTTAAAATCTTAATATGAAAATAGAATGCTAATTTTCCTGATTTTCTGTTGCAAATAAAACCATATAATTAACATTTTTTTTTAAAAAAAGGAATGACTATGTACAGATGTGGGGCCAATTCTGATTTATTCTTTCACACTGACATTTTGGCATGTTTGATTATAAGAATGCTGCTGATATCATTAAATACATTAAAGACAATACAACAAGTTGATCTTTACAATATTGAGATGTATCATTTTATGATACCTTTGGAATAATACTTCTTTTTAGATGCTGAACAAAATGTTTGGGTGGGGAAGTGTGGGCTGGAAATGAGATAGTAATTTTTAAGAGGGCAATTTTTAAATTATATTTTAAAAGAAAATATAATTTGCCAAAAATTGTTCAATGTCAAAGCTTCAGTTAAATCATTTATATCACTTGTTTGGACAAATTGCATTGGCTGCTTCAGAAACTCCTCTGATAAAGAAAGAAAGAAAGAAAGAAAGAAAGAAAGAAAGAAAGAAAGAAAGAAAGAAAGAAAGAAAGAAAGAAAGAAAGAAAGAAAGAAAGAAAGAAAGAAAGAAAGAAAGAAAGAAGCAATTCAGTTTTACCAATTTAAAAGCTGAATAGGAACAATAGACAAGAAATTTGGAACAAAGAACTACAGTCTCCCATTGTTGCATAATCAATGATCTAAGGTTTTAAGAAAAGTTAAATTTCTTATGAGCTTAAAGTGTTAATTTTCAAACTAATTAATGATAATTATGCAGATCTATTGAACTCTTCAACATTTTTAAAATGTTGGTATCAAACTTCTTATGTTAGAGAGATAATAAATTTGAAAGTATGTTTAGCATACAAACTTTAGTTGAAATCGTTGATAAATCCTTACTATGGGAAACCAGATTTTTGGAAAGAAATTAAGAGTGAATAATATCAGTATGTTGCTAAATTATATTCCAACCATATGGAATGTGTCTATTTTTGAAGAATTTTGAAGCTGTGCTTGTATTATTGCCCCAAAGATAATTCTCTCTGGATAGACATGTGTTTACCAACCATTATTGATCGACTTGAAGAAATGTGTGTTAATTATTACGTATGGAACGAGCTGTTTAATGAAACTAAAGAAAGATTAGACAAATATTTTAGGACATCATATCATAATAATTCTTTAGCTATATTGCTGGATTTGTATTGTTGCACTGCTCTGGTTTTTGTTTCACTGTTTCTTATATATTGCTTTATTTGCAGGTTGACACTTTGTGTTTTTTCTTTTCATGATTATATTAAAATGATCATTCTTTACTTTTAAGTGATAGTTCACTTATATTCAGTACGCGACATGGGAAAGCAGCGTCACTTGCAACTTTGTTCCTATGTGCCAAAATATTCTGGATGATCAAATCTTTTGTGTACTTGATATAGATCGGAGGAAAGGAATGTTTTTGGACTGGCCTTAATACCCAAATTCATATCCCACTGTGAGTACATTCCCACTGTGAGTACATTGTCCATTTACAAAAATACTTTTCATTACATTTCATTTTCCACCACTACTCAGCTTATTATTGTATTCAGCAAGTAAGCAAGATTATTATTTGTTGCAGGGAAGAGGACATAGGTCCATAGGAGAATCGGAGAAAGCTATAGTTACGTAGTGACCGCAGCCTGAATTTCTCTCTGAAGTGCCATAGAAATCCAAGTCTAGGTCTCTTCTGAACAAATCTATAACAGAAGGAAAACATTTTTAAACAGCCGTAAAGCAAAAATGTCCCTTGTTGTCCACCAATCAGGAGAACATCTAGCTGAGTTGCTAATTTTATTTACAAAATGGGGCAGACAGACATTATCAATACTAACAATAAAGATAAAAAACTTGATAATTAAAAGTTTGAATTAAAATCTCAAATTAAAATACTTATAGCTGACAATATAAATAAACAGGAAGGAAGGAAGGAAGGAAGGAAGGAAGGGAGGGAGGGAGGGAGGGAGGGAGGGAGGGAGGAAGGAAGGAAGGAAGGAAGGAAGGAAGGAAGGAAGGAAGGAAGGAAGGAAGGAAGGAAGGAAGGAAGGAAGGAAGGAAAAACTGAGACCAAATCATAGGAGGACTGGATTTTTCTTTTAATCTATGAGACACCACAGGAGTTAAAAGTTTCCAAAGAGTCCTTACTCTTTTGTGATTGCATAGGAAACAGAGTAGCATAGTATTTATAATACTACCACTATTGCAATTGGTTGATGCTGTTTTGGGTGCCTAACACTATTGGTACTATCTTTGCTTTCTTTTGTCACAGTCATTCAACTTTTATTTGCAGGTCTTTGTCATTTGTGATTTTCTCTAGTTCTCCCTCTTCTGTTATCTCCAGGTATTGCCACATCCATCATCCAGATTTATTTTTTTTTTGTCTTTCTTATTGACAACTGCTAAGTCTGGGGTGTTGTGTGGCAGATGCTTCTCTGAATTCTGAAATCCCAGAGCACTTTGTCTTCTTTGTTTTCTATTACTTCATCTGTTTTGTGGTCCTACTAGTTCTTGCTTGCAGGCAAATGGTATTTCTTGCAATTATTCCAACAAACCATTATTGCTACTTTGTCATGTCATTGTCTGTAGTCAGTCTGTGCAATTTTCTTGAGGCATTTTTCTAGGTGATGCACTGTTCTTCAGTTTCTTTTCAGAGGTGGCATTTGTTCTTAAGGCTTGGACTTATGCAGCCAGAATTAGCCCCTCTGTCACTTTCTTCAACTTTCCTGGTTCTTATCCATTACCAGATCTTGTGGTTATCTGCTTTGCCTGCAAGTTGTTGTTGTTGTTTCCCATGTAATGCTTTGTCTTGCCCTATCTCTTTTCTATTCTTCATTTGGTTTGTGTCTTTGGTATTCATGGTGTATCTTCTTCACTGTCCTTCAGATACTCTTCCAATTCCCCTTTTTCAGTTGTCTGGTGCACTTGTAACATTCTATATCCATGATGCTCCTTGGTAAATAGAGTCTGTCAACATCACTCCATGGATGAATGGCATGATTCATTGTCATTATTTTCTTATCTTTCTATCCAGGGCTTTTAGTTCTGCTTGAGTCCAGTCGACTATTCCAGCTGTGTATCTAATAATTAGAATTGCCCAGGTGTTAAGGGTCTCCTTGCAAGATTCCTCTCTTGATATTAACCTCTCCCAGTCTATCACCATTGACCACAATGTCTTCCATTGTGCCATTGATCTTAGCACAAAGCCTTTGCTGTTTCTACTGACTTTTTTTGCATTTCTGGACACTCAGTTATGTGACAAGGAGTTGAATGCCTTCTTGTAATCAATCCAAGATACACTAAAGTTGGTCTTACAGTTACGTATTTCTGATAACAATCAACCTTGCAGTTGCAGGTTCCTTTTTCTGCCATTTTTTAAGGAAAGCATTTCATCCTGTCTGCAACCTGAACCTTAAATTATGCTTCCCTGCCCATTTAAATAAATGTATTTTTTTAAGAGACAGTTTTTTGCCCATGTCCCAATTAATTTTATAATGTGAAAAAATATATATTCAGTTTCATAATCATTAAGCCAGTTTAAGGAAGCTGGCAGATAACATTCCATTATATTGATGACTCTAGGGTTTACTGTCTCTGGTGGCAACATCACATTGTGCTTTGGCTGAGCAAAGAAGTAGCAGCCAGCTGCCTACATCTAGCAAGTCTCAAGGGTAAATTGAAAAGTAGGAAAAAGAATTCTAACTGAAGGCAATGGAAAATCATTTCTATGTCATTGCCAAGTAGACACCAAGTACCGGTTTCAGCTTGAAGAAGATTTTGTTTTCCTTTACCTTGTTTCTGTCTTGCCTTTTTTTTAATCCCTTAAGGGTTAGAAGAAGACCTGGGTCCTAACGAAACCAAGTGTAGGTGTTATATAGTAAGATTTAATGAATCTTTCATTCATCTGCTCCTTATTGCTGATTATGGCATATGCTGTTCTTTAATGTATATATAATTATTTGGGGCTTTAAAGACATTGTCACTTCTTAGCCACCCCAGGGGACATGTTTTATCAAGAAGAAAACAGAGATATGAATAATTTAAAATAATGCACCTTGGGGAAGATGGATTGTTTCCCAGTATCCTAATCACTCTCCACAATTGCAGCCAATTTTCTGATCAGACTTAATGCTTAGAGCTCATATGGAGAGATTCCAAAACTGTAAAAGCTAGGAACTGTAAAAGCTAGGAAGTCCTTTCTTTCTTTCTTTCTTTCTTTCTTTCTTTCTTTCTTTCTTTCTTTCTTTCTTTCTTTCTTTCTTTCTTTCTTTCTTTCTTTCTTTTCAACCCTACAGTCTATATCTAAAGCTTCTCTGTCTATATGAATGTAACACCTTCTTGTATCCATTGCTATTCTATTAATTTACATTTCATATTTTATTTTTGTCTATAGGTCTCCATGTCTATGGGTGAATATATCTGTGGTGTGCTTTAATGCTTTGGAAATTTTCAGAGAATGGTCCGTCTCCATCTGGAGGTCTAATGTTGCCATCTAGTGGAACTATAAAACATAACAACAAAAGCCCAACATTCCTATTCAAATGAATTATAATTATATGGACTGATAGTCAGATATTTAAATACTTGTATGAATGTATATATTACACTGAATAACAGAGAGTTTTGAGAACAAATCAAGAATATTTATTTGAATTGTCCTGGGTATTTTTTTTTTCAAAATATAACCATGAAATTATTACTCTTTTCATATTTTATTTTATTCTATTTTATTTTATGGAAGCTAGGATTATCAGTTAATGCTCAAGATTGTTGATCCCTTTGCTGCATTATATGGTAACTAACAGCATCTCAAGGAAGAAATAGAGATGTATATCTCCAGGGATGTAAAAAAACATAACATATTGCAGATACCTGGAGAAGGGACATCACTGAGTGTATCAGTTGCAGGGGAAAAAAGACATGTGTTGGTGATAGGAGACTCACTGCTCAGGGGAACTGAATCAGTAATTTGTAGACCAGACAATCAATCTAGGAATGACATTGCCATAGGTCAGGGGTGTCAAACTGCCGGCCCGCGGGCTGGACACGTCATCTGGAAGCTTCGCCCACCCCATTGCCAGCAATGGCAAAACCGTCCCGATACGTGGCATGACGTCATGGTGACGTCACGAATTTGACATGTCTGCCATAGGTATATACTACAGGTCATCCACCCAAACTGAGGAAATAGATTTATATTTTGTAATCAGTTAGCTCTGGTGTGCAGGAAGCACACTACAATAGTAATGCGGAACTTTAACTATCCTGACATCAACTGGGAGACAAACTCTGCACCTAGTGGAAGATCAAACAGGTTCCTGACAAACCTAGCAGACAACTTTGTCTCCCAAAAGGCAGAGAAGAGAAAGGAACTAGAGGGTCAGCTATTCTGGACTTAATTCTTATTAACAAAGATGAAATGATAGAAGGGATTGAAGTTGTGGGAACTTTGGGGTAGACTGACTGTGTTATATTTGAATTCAATATAATGCAGGCAAAATCATTTCATGAAGGGGAAAACAAACCAAGAAGCTTGGGAAACTCTGGAAAATGAGATTATATCTGGAAAGATGAAAGTCAGGAAAGCTAGGGCTCAGAATAAGCTAAGATTTACAACAAATGTTAAAAAATAGTAATAAAAAAGTTTTTTCATGATGTAAAAACTAAGAACAGAGTCAATGGATCTATCAGTCCTAATGGATAACCACTTAAATATGAGCCAAGAATATGTTGCAGCTGCCAAAAAAGCCAATAAATCTTAGGCTGCATCAACAGAGGCATAAAATCAAGGTCAGGTGAAATGTTAATACTGGTTTATATTGCTTTATACTGATAAGACCACACTTGGAATATTGAGGAAAATTTGGTCACCATGATCCAAAAATAAGTTGAGACTTTAGAAAGGGTGCAGAAAAGAGCAACAAAAATTATTGGGAGGGAGCTAGAGGCTAAAACTATATGGTGAATATAGTTGCAGAAACTAGTTATGTCTAATCTAACAAAGAGAAGGACTAGGGATGACATAATAGCAGTATTCCAATATTTGAGAGGCTGTCTCAGAGAAGAAGGGGTCAATCTATTCTCCAAAGCACTTGAAGACAGGAAAAGATGCAAATGATGGAAACTAATCAAGGTAAGATCCAACCTAGAACTAAGGAGAAATTTCCTGATAATGAAAACAAATAATCAGTGGAACAACCAGCCTCCAGAAGTTGTGACTGCTTGTTTTTATAAAGAGACTGGACAGTCATTTGTCTGGGATTATAGATGGTCTCCTGTTTGAGCAGTGGGTTTGGACTAGAATATTTCCAAGGTCTCTTCCAACTCAGTTATTCTGTATTCTATTCTGTACTCTGTATATCTTTTGACAGGTATCATATTCACATTCCTATATTATATTAAAACATAGTATATCCTATGCTAAATTAAAAAGACTATGAAACACTTTTTCCACTCAATTCCTTCAATTGAAAGTAACAATTATCTTTAAGATCAGCTTGATAAGTTGGTTGTTAGCTAATTTCTGAGAGTTTTCCTTACCTCCCTCCCCATTATAAGATGAAGTACTTCATTGTAAAAGTCCTTACATCTGCCATTGGTCAGTCAGTGGGCAGCTTCCCCGAAAATTTCTTTCACTTAGTAGCTCTCCAAACCCATCCAACTCTTCATAGCAAAGAGAGAAAGAAACCCAGGAAATTAAAAGGCAAATTAGCAGCAATACAATTCAAGGCAGCTTACCTGTTAACCCTTACAAGTCTTTTACAAACTTTGAAATACAAAAATAGAGTTAGAGAAATATGAGTGCTGGAAGCAGAGTAAAGTAACATTTGAAGGAGTAGAATTTGAACTAGAGACCTTAAAGAGGAAAGTCTAACTCGTTGTCCATTCAGTACTTGTTTGTTTGTATTCCACCTTTATTATTTTACAAATAACTCAAGGTAGTGAACACATGGAATGCACCTTCTTCTTCCTATTTTGCCAACAACAACAATCCTGTGAGGTGGGTTGGGCTCAAGCCAATAGCATTTAATTTATTTCCTACTGTTATGACTTATAATGAGGCAGGGTCCATCTGCAGTTGATGGTAGACTCATAAGGAAGAACCGAAATTTCATCCAGTAAGTCGGTACTGATCTTCTGATCCTGGATCAGACTTTTGGGCTCAAAATATTTAAGGTCCATGGGAATAGATGCTCCCCCTTTGGCAAAAAAAATAATAATAATATTCCATCTACTTCTAAACTTCTACTTACCTGATCAATCCAGCAAAGAACTTTCTTACAAGAGCCCCAGACCGTCCTTTGTCAGCATGAAAACAACTATGCATGCATGAACAGGCATAAAATTAGCCGAAGTACTGAGCTCGGTGCTATATGGTGCTGAATAATGTATATTTTAAGGATGCTTCTAAGGTTGGACGCTACCCTGTCCAAAGTTAAAGGCTATAACCTGGATTCCTTATTCCCCCCTTAATTTTCTATTCAGTTAGAATTATATATATATATATATATAACTTTATCCATCTCACTTTACAATATAGTTCCCTCTGCTTATTGACAAGCAGGGTGTCTCTACATTGTGACCAAGCCTGAAACCTGACCAAAAGGAAGCCAGGTAATCTGTTTCATCCAGACTCAGAGCCTTATGAAGCTCTAGCCCAGGAATGTCAAACTGCCAGCCCGTGGGCCGAACGCATCACATGGAAGCTGCACCCACCCCATTGCCAGCAAGGGCAAAACAGTCCCGATATGTTGTGTGACGTCACATGATGTCGCGAGTTTGACATGTCTGATCTATAGTGTAATATGGTAGATAAATCCATGCAAACTATACATAAAAAGTATTACAAAGTAGAGTAGCTAGAGGTGGGCTGCAAATATCCAGGGATGCTAAAAAGAACTAGAGTTTTCTGTTTGTCAACATCTGGCAGCCTAGGACAAAACGTCTGTTCTACTTTGATTGGAACACAAAAAAAGATGTCCCTTTTTGTGTAGTTGGAGATCTGCTGCATATTTTGCTAAGAACTGAATTGCTGCAGTTTACATGTCTAAAATCCTTACAATATTAGAACTTAGAACATGGAATAATAGAGTTGGAAGGGACCTTGGAGGTCTTCTAGTCCAACTTCCTATATCATTTTAAACCAATGGTTGTCCAGACTCTTTTTGAAAGTCTCCAGTGATGGAGCACCAATATCTTCTGAGGGCAAGCTATTCCACTGGTTGATTGCTGTCACCATTAGGAAATTACTCCTTAGTTCCAGGTTGCTTCTCTCGTTGGTTTGTTTCCATCCATTGTTGTTGTTTTTGTTGTTTTGTCTTGCCTTCTGGTGTTTTGGAAAATAGTTTGACCTCCCCCCCTCCATCTTTGTATATTGGAACACTGCTATCATGTCTCTCCTAGCCCTTCTTTTCATTAGACTAGACCCGGGATAGGCAACCTCGGCTCTTTTATGACTCATGGACTTCAACTCCCAGAATTCCTGAGTTAGGAATTCTGGGAGTTGAAGTCCATGAGTCATAAAAGAGCCGAGGTTGCCTACCCCTGGACTAGACATACCCAATTTCTGTAACCGTTCTTTCCCAATTTCCTGTAACCATTCTTCTTTCTATAACCATCCTCTTTCCTTCTTCTCTTATAATTGAAGCTGCTTCTGCTTTTCTTCTACTATTTCCTTCATATACTTTATTTGAGGAGGTTTTTGTTGTTGTGGCTGAGTAACAAATCAATCATTGGATATGATAGAGCTGTTTGGTTGATGGCCAGGGAATACTGTATGCTTGGATGGTCCTTGATCCACCTGCTAAATCAGCTAAGACAGAGCCAGCCCACTTCAGGAAATATTGAGTAAACAGTGTGCAGATTTTGCAGCTGTTTAGCCTAAAGGCTGTTTCATTTACAGATATGCAAGGAGAGAATCGCTTAAGAATGACTAGAGGCTATGCTTGACATTTGTAAAATTATTCCTTGAGTAAGAATATACCTGACATTGAATTAGCAATATAAAAAAAACAACCAAAGAAAAATCTTGAATTCAAAGATTCAAACTCCTTATAAGCATATGAAGCATCAGTTAAATAATGAGACAGTCTGTTATTATTACACTACTAATATTGGGTTTTCAAGACATAAAGCTGTATCTAGTTTTAATCAAAGTTTTTTTTACCTTTACACAGATGTCTCTTTTTTCTCACTCTAATTCCATGCCAGGGAAAGCTTTTTCTCTTAAAAGTACAAAAGCTGAGGAAAAGATTGCAACTTTCTTCTGATCAAATATACAAGTTTGAAAGCTCAGGCAATCCAGTCCTGAAACCTTTAGATCAAATGCTACTTTTTCCAAATGTTCTTTAACTGATCACTTTCAAATACACGTCCCTTTACTACAGTGCGTGGATAATCATACTTTAGTAATATGAAAGAATGAAGGAAGTTTATAGCACATCTTTAGTTCAGCACAGAATTGCATATTTAAAATAATTAAAGAAACAGTGACTAATTAAAACACCCTAAAGTATCACACATAAGCTAAACTTTACAATTGTAAAAGCACAGGATAACCTGTTTCATGCAGGGGATAGGATAAATCTTAAAATAAAGTGGAGACTCTAGAAAGAAAAAACTTAGGTATCCTACTGAGTGAGTCATATATTTATTTTCAAATAATCTCCGATTAGAACCATATAGACCTTATTTTGAAACTAAACACTTACCAAAATGAGATGCTCAATAATATATAATATTTGAGGAGCTGCCCCAGGGGGATCACCATATTTTCCAAAGCACCAGAAGGCAAGACAAGAAACAATGGATGAAAACTAAGCAAGGAGAGAAGCAGCCTAGAAATAAGGAGAAAATTCAGAACAGTGAGAACAATTAATCAGTGGGATGGCTTGCCTTCAGAAGTTGTGGGTGCTCCCTCACTGGAGAACAGCTTTTAAGAAGAGACTCGCAGCCACTTGTCTGAAATGGTATAGAGTCCCCTGCTTGAGGTGAGGGTTGGACTAGAAGACCTCCAAGGTCCCCTCCAATTCCATGATTCTGTGTGCCATTCTAAACCACTTGTTTCATCTGATTTTTATCTTTCTACAGATATGTCAATTTTGGGGCGAGGAGGAGGAGGATTATTTTATTATTTATTATTTATGTACATGAAGTGACTTGGTTCTATGGATATATGGGTATATTGATTTGGTTATTTTTGAATGGGATATTCAAGGAAGAAAGGTCACATTCACAAGGCTTTCCAGAGATAGAACTTATCAAAGAGCAGTCATAAATTACCAGAATAAAGGGTATTAAGAAATACTCAACACTCAAGAATTTACCCTTCGTTAATCTACGTATCTTTATTCAGAAATAAGTCTCATTTCAACTGGACTCACATTGAGAAACAGCAATACAGGATTAATTGCACGTTGATTAAACAAATGAATTAACAAATAAATTTATTCCCAAAATCTGGTTGACACATTAGGACAGGCGTAGGCAACCTTGGCCCTTTTATGACTCGTGGACTTCAACTCCCAGAATTCCTGAGCCAGCCTGGCTCAGCTTGGAAACCTCTCCCTTTTCCCTCAGCATGGCTGGCTCAGGAATTCTGGGACTTGAAGTCCATGAGTCATAAAAGAGCCAAGGTTGCCTACCCCTGCATTAGGAGCTACTACTGATTTGTTCTGTATCTTTCAGAGTTTTTTTTTTCTTTTTGAATTGTAAAAGGTGTAAAGGGGACTAAGTATATTAAAAAAAATTACAAAGGTACAAAGTTGGCATATCTGTGTTTGAGATAATTTAACAATTAGGGCCATGCATGTTTTAAAATATTCTGAATAAGTGCTCCAGAGTTCTCATGTGTGCACCTGATGCCTCTACAGGTCCCACTGATTTTAATGAGTGGATTCTTTGATGACTTATAGCTTACAAAGAGGCTACCTTAATAAACAGTAGAGTAATGCTGTTTTCATATCCAAAGCCTTCTTCTAAATCATGTTCAAAGCATTCACAGCTGCAGTTATTAAATGCAATATTTTAATCTGTATCCTTCACTGTTCCTGTTGAGGATACTTTGCAAAATATTCTAATCAAACACAGGTAAGATCTTGAAGAGGTATAGAAAGAAACTTTAGTGCCTTACATGGATAAGAAGTTTTCCAAATGAATTAACCAGCAAGGACACTGAAAAGATTTGACCACCAATTCTAATTGAAAGAATCACTTATCAAAACACACATAACTTTGTGTTATTTTCTCTCCTGGGGAAATAAACAATGTGTTGGACAATAAGTTATGAGTTCATTTTGGGGAGAATTGAAAAATTGGTCTAAAACATAGCCACAGTTCTTTCAGAGGTCAAATGAGAAATAGGGTTCTTAATCAGGTCAGCAGCTGCAATCTTTGGCGAACAACCTGTTTTGCTGTGACCTTTTGTTTGTCCCTCGGAAATGTTTAAATAATTAAGTGTGCTAGACCTGCTATGAAAAATGGCTCAGTATAATGAACAATGGAGGTTAATATGCACAGCAGGCCATCCAGCTGCAACAAAAGACAAGTAAAACAGAATATGGAAATTAGATCAACTCTTTTTTTCCACCCAATACCCTGAGCTCCTAGCACTTGCTAGTGGGACCATTTACTTAGCCATGGGCTGCACACATGTACTGTAACTTACGTCCAGTAAAGTCAGAATTCAATTGATTTTGCAGTAGAGCCAGAGTCAGAATCAATTAAGACCAGCGCTCATTATGACTGTCAAATAATGTTTCATACAAGCATCATTATTTTAAAATGCAAAAGCTGTATATATGTACTGATGAACAAGTGCTGGAATTTATATTGAACAAAATCTACCTCAACCCCACGTTAAAATAAATCACATTGTCCTGATTTGTTTGGGTCCAGTTTATATACCTGGATCCCTCTTTGTGAAGCTATCAAGGAAAATGTTGACATGCCAGAACTGAATGATTGGCAGGGGGGGGCTACGATGGAGACAGAGGGGGGGAGATTAATTTATATGGATGGGACAGATTAGCAAATATACAATGTCCTTTTTTGTGGGACTCAAAATGCAGACATCAAGGTCTGCACATCTCACATCATTTGTCTTCACAGCCATTCACCCTGTAAATAGCATGGTTATGCCTATCTCTCTTACAAACATAATTAACAAGTCTAGTGTAAAATGGATTTGCAACTTTCCCCTTTTGAGTTGATGTGAATAGTGCTAGTATAAAACCAAATTGGTTAGAGACTTTTCTTGGTAATTGACTTTTATCTGTCAGATAAAATGCATTTTAAGACATGCTTGATGCAGTGGATAAATAAACATGGATGGCTCAAAAGAAAGGAATAAATAATAATGATTTTTTAAAAACAAAAATAGATTGAAATAGATTGGAAAAAAGGTCCCACAGATGTGTATCCAGTGAAATTAAGAAAAGTATGAGAGGGGAAAAAAAAGATACTTAGCGGAAGGAAAATGGAAGGAAAGAGGATATAGACAAGAAAATAAGGAATAAGGGAATGACTGCTGGTGGAGAGAGAGAGAGAGAGAGAGAGAGAGAGAGAGAGAGAGAGCGAGCTGCAGAACAAACATTCAGAAACCCAGACAGTGGATACACTTAAGAAATTAAAAGAAACACACAGAAAATTTGGATGGGAAGAATGGAGGTGATAAAAGAAATTGTTCTAGACAGCCTTTAGTGATTGATAGACAGTTATAGGAATTTGGTAGGCTAAAAGATATGATGAATGTTTGTGGGAACTGGGTATGTCTAGTCTAAAAAGAGAAGGACTAGAGTAACATGATAGCAATCTTCCAATATTTGAAGGGCTGTTACAGAGAAGAAGGGATCCACCTATTCTCCAAAGCTTCTGATGCCAGGAAGTAATGGATGGAAACTTATTAAGGAGAGATCCAATCTGGAACTAAGGAGAAATTTCCTGACAGTGAGAATAATTAAAAAGTGGAAAGGCTTGTCTCCAGAAGTTGTGGGTGTTCCATCACTGGAGGGTTTAAAGAGAAGATTGGACAGACATTTGTTCAGAATGGTGTAGGGTCTCCTGCTCAAGTATGAGATTGGACTAGAAGACCTCTAAGATCCCTTCCAACTCTATTATTCTGCATTCTGTTCTACTAGGCCCTAGGTTTGTTGAATATCCCTGCGAAGATATTTGGCAGATGAAAAATGTGTAAGAGGTAACACCAAGCAACGTTTACGGAGTATACTATGACTTTATACTCTTAGATATTGAGAAATGCGTCAAAATTAGAACGCAAAGTTATGGTATGTTGGTTGATTTAGAGAAAGCATATGGTAAAGCAAGAGAGATGAATTTTGGAACCCTTTGCACAAAAGTTGAAGGTTTGTTATTGAATATTGTAAGATCACTACGGTGAGGTAAAATATTTCTGAGAATAAATAAAATGCTTAGCAAATGGCTCAGCACAGAGCAGTGAGTAAGATAAGGATATGCAATGTCCCCCTGGTATACGAGATGACCAGGATGAGTCCTAGAGAGGGATCAAACACATCATAAGTCGCCAATCCCTGTGTGTCTACAAGAGATTTAAGTCCACCTTGAATGCTTCTCTTATCTCCCGCTCATTTCCCTTGACTGTTAGTTGGCCAGATTTTTGTAGAGAGCTTAAGCTTGCAATAAATCTTTATATTCATTTGAACTGCCTGAATCTCCTGATGTCCCTGGCACTTGACACCTGGTTGATAATGTATTTGTGGATGAGATTATAAAGAATATTTGGGGTGGTTTTAGAGATATGTTAGCTGGGCACGTGAATGTATACGTACTTCGGTATACATGCAGTCAATGACAGAACCTGAATGATTTGCAATCAAATGTAGGTGGATTGTAGGCTGCAATGGAAAATATAGATTTGAAAACTAATGTATCAAATACCAAGGCAATTGTGTTTTACAGAGAAAATGGAGTGCATAATTACCTACATACAGGGCAAAAAAAAAAAAAAAAACAGAGCAAAAGGATCCTGTGTGTTTTTAAAGAAAGTTTGCTTTAGACATGATGATACATGGAGAATTTTTAAGGAATATGTAACTGTCTATACATGCTTGCTTCAGTTCATTTTGCTCTGTGAAACCAAGACTTTGCATCTTAGTTTGCGTCTAACTTTATAAACCACAAGGATTCATAAAGAACCCTGGTGGCGCAGTGGTTAGAATGCGGTACTGTAGGCTACTTCTGCTGACTGCAGGTTGCCAGCAGTTCAGCAGTTCAATTCTCACCGCTCAAAGTTGATTCAGCCTTCCATCCTTTTGAGGTCAGTAAAACGAGGACCCAGATTGTTGGGGACAAGAGGCTGACTCTGTAAACCACTTAGAGAGGGCTGTAAAGCACTGTGAAGTGGTATATAAGTCTAAGTGCTATTGCTATTGCTATTTCAGCCATTGTGATGTTGTGATCAAAGTAGATTCTCATTTACGTTCAGCCATGAAAAATTTATTGGATTGTTTTGAACTCATCATTTCCTTTTTTTCAAGCTGTTAGAAGTAAGTCTTCATCCTGGTTCATCCAAGCTGGGAATAAATAAGCAAACATGGTGACTGCTTTGGGAAGAAGGTTACAGTTTATTGCAGAAGACAGATGGTCCTTGCAAGAAGCAGCAGAGGAGAAGAAAGAGAGGGAGCACATGGGCAGAAGGTCTTTTTATACCCTCTAGCCCTGCTTGGAATAGTTTCCTGTTCCTGTGGCATGAACTTTGAGGATATTTCTGAGTGTTGTTCTAGGCTTTGATATCTGTGGTTTAATCCCATTATCATATCCTGCTTCCCAGGTGATGGGGCTAATGACTCTCCTGCTTCCCAGGTGATGGGGCTAATGACTCTTAAGAGCTTATTTTGTCTTGAGATTCCTGGCTCCAAACTTCCTGATGGTTCCACATCTGCATATGTATAAGACTAGCTACTGCTTTGGGCAAAGAGATGAGGCCAGGTTTGGTTTCTGCTTTTCAAAAAAATGCTTTTAAAAATCCTTTTGGTGAACAATATTTTTCTTTCTGCCTTTTTAATATTTCCTTCTCTGGGCTAACTTCCCACAAAGCCAATCTATTTCACAGGATATTCATTGTTAGAGAAGATGGTATGGGGAGTACTTTGTGCTTTTAGAGCTATAGATCTAACAAATAGAGTAAATAGGATATTTAGGTAGGGATTTTAGGTAGGGACGTTTTTAAAAAGTAATTTTAATGGGAATACAGCAATCAATATTTGGCTTTTAATTAGGTTTTAGTGGGGTTATTTTGTGTATTTTTGTATGATTTTTTGTATCTTGTATATTGTATTTGTGTTTTTAATATGCTGTGAACCGCCCTGAGTCCTACGGGAGAAGGGCGGTATACAAATTAAATTAACCTAACCTAACCATAGTAAAAGTAGCAGTCCAGTTCTTTTTTTCCAGATCTTTGTGCTTGTATTTGTCAGTATTTAAACCTGCAAAAGAAACTGAAGAATGTTCCAGTTTAATAAACATTACAAATGTAATTTTACATATTTGATATATATACAATATGTTATTGTTTAGGTTTCCTGCCACTATCATTAATGTAAGATAGTCTGCTACAAATCTGGGGAAGCAATTAAAAGAACATCTGGAATCCTTGGAGAGTCTCAACTGGATATTTCTGGTTTGTAACCTCATTTTGAATCCTGGAGAGAAAACGGTGTGGGACGAAGCATTTTATTGTACATTTGGACACAGGTTGACAGAGGGCTGCCAAAATTCTATTGGTTTTTCCGCAGCTGAGTTCTTATGAGAGAAATAAAGGAAGAAAGCTGGAGAAGATGGATTTGGAAAGGATATTCAGGGAAATGAGGAGCCAAATAAAACCACAGCTTTTGGAGAGCCAGCATTTCAGCTAAATCAGCTTCAAGAATGAAGAACAATATTTTTTAAAAGAATGCATGACCCTAACCATCAGATTTCTGCTCCCTTCATTCTCCTTTCCTTTCCTTTCCTTTCCTTTCCTTTCCTTTCCTTTCCTTTCCTTTCCTTTCCTTTCCTTTCCTTTCCTTTCCTTTCCTTTACTTTACTTTACTTTACTTTACTTTACTTTCCCTTACCCCTTTTCTCCTTTCCTTCTTCCCTGTCTCTTTCCCTTTCCCTTCCCTTCCCTCTAATAATAATAATAATAATAATAATAATAATAATAATAATAATAATAATAATAATAATAATAATAATAATAATAATAATAATAATAATAATAATAATAAAGTTGGAAGGGACCTTGGAGGTCATCTAGTCTAACCCCCTGCTCAGGCAGGAAACCCTATACCATTTCAGACAAATGGCTGTCCAGTCTCTTCTTAAAAACTTCCAGTGTTGGAGCATTCACCACTTCTGGAGGCAGGTTGTTCCACTGGTTAATTGTTCTAACTGTCAGGAAGTTTCTCCTTAGTTCTAGGTTACTTCTCTCCTTGATTAGTTTCCATCCATTGCTTCTTGTCCTGCCTTCAGGTGCCTTGGAAAATAGCTTGACTCCCTCTTCTTTGTGGCAGCCCCTGAGATATTGGAATACTGCTATCATGTTCCCCCTCATCCTTCTCTTCATTAAACTAGACATACCCAATTCCAGCACCCTTTCCTTATATGCTTTGGCCTCCAGTCTCCTGATCATCTTTGTTGCTCTTCTCTGTACTCTTTCTAGAGTCTCAACATCTTTTTTACATTGTGGTGACCAAAACTGGATGCAGTATTCCAAGTGTGGCCTTACCAAGGCATTGTAAAGTGGTATTAACACTTCACGTGATCTTGATTCTATCCCTCTGTTAATGCAGCCCAGCACTGTGTTGGCTTTTTTGGCAGCTGCAGCACACTG